>NW_027395729.1:0-533864 GCF_047715665.1 Aspergillus karnatakaensis | reverse complement strand
AAAAGGCCGTGAGAGCACGCCGCAGGCAGTCCAGTCCGCATGATTCAGCGAGGCAAGCAAACAAGGTAGTCGGGGCTAGCAATACGAGATTCATAACGGGGATTGCGTTCGAGGGTTTCAGCGGATGCGGATGGGGGAAACAATCTTCGCACGAGGGGCCCGGAGGTCTATTCAGTTTCAAGGGGTTCCTGGACTGGCCTGGTCTTACATGGCCTGACCTGGCTAAGTCGCGTTTCATGAGGAGGTTGGTGGGCATGCGATACGTATGCCTCTGTCCTTTCTCTCTCTCTGGTTATTGCTGGGGCGTGGCATCATGACTCAATGGATGGAGATTCGATTTTGATCGCTTTTAGGAAACGGTCTGGCAGGGATTGGAGGGAGCAGGTGCACGCCGCTGAGAAGATTGGTATTCTTTATCTTTCTTTCGGCATCGGTCTGGCGAAACTTCCCTATCAAGTGGACTTTTAATCTGGCACGGAGTTAGGAAGGTAATATCGAGGGCGTGCATGGGGTACACGGGGATGAATATAACTTGCTTTATATTGACCTTGGTGTCCTGGCTTACTGGTGCGGGCGATGAGGATAATCACCAACCTGGTTCTGAACACTCGGTGCATAGAATTAGGAGCAGTTTCAATTGAGATACGATCCAAAACACAGATTCTCGATATAAGCTGACTATCCACCTGCACAATCTCCCGTCCATTTCGTTCAATTCTGTACAGGACTCCTCAATCCCGAACTTCTAGTTCATCTCCCAATGACAATCTCTCTCTATAGGACACACTAACAGGTTCCGTCTCCGAGGCCTTCCGGATACCTTCAGTACCACAGCTCGCCCTCCACAACGCTATAGATAGCCATGAAGTGCGAAACTACCAACACCCCCTCTATCTCGACTCAAGCAGGTCTTGGGGGCACGCCGGGTACAAAACTGCCCCACGTGTTGTACCAGTTCGCAGTAATACCATTCATTGTCGCCTGTAGAACAAGAAGCGCGATTAGCACACGGCATAATTAAAATATACTCGAAGGGGCACTTACGGTGTGTGCTACCCACTTAGGGTGCATCATCTGCTTCAGCCACTGCCTGCTAGTATCGAAGTCTCTTGGAGCAATGCCAGGGTATGCGTCTGGCCCCGGGTCCAACTGTCGGAGCAGGTGACATTCTGTGCCGTGCTCCGTATCAAGTTCAGTGCCTGCAGGGGGGCACTGGGAGTAGTCCACCGGAAAGAGGTCGTAGATATTGAAGTTGCCCTGTTCATCGCTACGAGGGTTTAGCGATGCGTCTGGATTAGGCCGGTCCTCGGGATTATGATACGGCGTATAGAACCAGTGGTCGTTGCGAACGCTAGCGTGGCCCGGGTCGCAAATGCGATGTCCTTCAAAGTTTTGGTCGATGTCGTAGAAGCGAATGTACTTTGGGACTTCGCGGTCCTTGTATTCGTTGTAGACTTCGTCTACCAGCTCGCCGAGGACCTTATTCACTTCAGCAACCATGTTATTCATTTCCCTCCGCAGGTCTTTGTTCAAGCGGGGGGAGTTTAATATCGGCAAGAGCCTTTCAGTGTCACAGTGATCGGTCTCGGCGTTGAAAAACCTCGCGTAGCCTGTCACAATCAATGTAAAGCCAGATGTTGTTGCGGTGTCAAGGATTTCCGTGTAGACTCTCTTGACGTTGATGGAGAACTGGGGATCATAGTCCGGTTTATCCTTCTTGAGCAAACGCCATGCCTTGTCAAGGAAAGTGCGACACCGTGATGAGCCAAAAGGAAGATACAGGCACCACGTGGCTATTGGTCCAAAGCTTAGATCATTCCCTCCGATCGAAAGGGTTCCCCTAGAGAGCGGCAAGTTAGATTCGATGAGGGTATGATGTGTGGAATTGCGAGCCTGACCATGCGTATTCATTCCCCGGAATTAGTCCCAGCAGATCTATCTGGGTTCTTTGTAGATTCTCAAACTGCACCGTGCCTCCCTTATGGAGGTTTTCGGCTTTGGCGGCAGTGCAGGACAAAAAGGCGAACTTTCTGTCATAGACTTGGAGGTCCGAATGGGCTTTCCAAAGCTGATGCGGGTACGCGCCCTCATTCTTGTGACAGTTACCTACTCTGTCATAATCATCTCGGACACGAGAGCCAGCTCCAACACCAGCTGAGTAGGAGTCGCCCAGCGCGATGAATTGGGGAAATAAAGGGAAGGGGGTCTGCGTCCCGACCGCGGGAGGGTGTGGCACAGGCTCGGGGATTATTTCATTGTCATCACCATTACCCTCAGGCGGTCCTCCGCCGCTTGGGGGTTGAAGCTCGTCAGGGACGGATGGTAGCTGGTCCCTGAGCTCGTCAGGCCCGTCGCCGCCCCCCATCCCACCCCCACCACCGCAGGGCGTCGAGAACCATGTGGTGGCTTCGTTTGTTCGTGGATTTGCGTCTATCATATCGGCCCGACCCTTGCTGCGTAGGTGGGCATAGTGTATACACTCGCCTCTTGCTGACTGGAGGTATGCTTCGCCGCCGGGAATCCAAATCATATTACTATTGGTATCGGGAGCAGGCTCCATTTTGTCGTTATACCAGACCTTTGTCTTGCTATTCATGCAATCAATGCGTTAGTTTGAAGTCCAACAGTAATTAGAGCTCAATGCCTCACCCTCCAAACTTATCCAACCATAACATATCCGCCTTGCCATCTCCGTTGATGTCGACAAAGCGAAGATTAGCCCTGTCTGCGCCTTCAGGCTTCTTGACTTGGCCTAACGAACCTGTTTAGTATCCAGGCATTGTACGCCTTGTAGAGCATCACTCACCGTAGTCTATATAGTCTTCTCCTGCAGTACTTATATACGCAGATGTGCGTCCATCCTTAGCTATGCACTGCAGGCAAATTAGCGACTGTTCTAATCAGGGTATATTGTATCTTTACAAGCTTATCTGCCTTGCCATCTCCACTGAAATAACAAAGTCAGCCTGTGACTCGAGTTACTGGTACGCCCGACATGACTTACTTGAGATCTGCAAAGCGAACAGCAAGGTCGAAGTGCCCAACCCCATTACTCTCCTTGCAGGCACCCATCCTCAGGCGTGGCCCCTGGGCCCAGAAGACGAATTGGCCATTCGAATATTCAGTTTTGAACCATTGCTGTACCACGCCGGCGCTGTCAATGTAGATGAGATCGCATTTCCCATCACCATCGATATCGGCTATGCGGATGAGTTGGCGGTCCCACTCCTTTATGCGATACCATCCGTGCTGCCCCCAGTTTGGTGGATCGCCTATGTTGCGGAAGATCTGCATGTTACCTAGGGGCCAAGTCAGATAATGAGTCTGGCATAGTGAGCACAGAACGCGACATACCAGCACGGGAGACCCATATATAATCGTCGGCTAGAGAGACGGGGTTAGCACGCATCACAGACCGACTTCCAATTGCTACTTACTGCCATCTCCCGTCATATCACAGTAGTGGTTGCCGTCCTATCTGATATTAGAAACACAGGACCATTGTCTAGGGCATTTGACCACACGTACCGCTTTCAACATCGTCCCTCCAGAGCCGCGATTCACCCACCGGTGGACATCAACCCCCATTCTAGTCAGAGACCCTCCGATCCTTTTGGGGTCTAGCCATATGTAGTCTGCTCCACCATTTTCACGTCCGGAAAACAGGACGTACTCACGAGCTCCTCTCTCGTCCATACCAGCATGGGTTCTTCCGGCGTTTTGCCAATCAGGCCGAAGAGATTTGTCGTGGCCCCGGTTGTTTATATAAGTATCAACAGATCTGAAAATGTCGGCGTTAGCTTGTACGATATGTGCAGCATGAAGTAGTGGGTATACCCATCATCATTAACATAAAGCCAGTCAGCGCGATGCTGTGGATCACGGGTCAGCATGGGTACCAGAATCAAAATTATAGGAGTCGTACATCACCGTTAATATCAACCAGGCGGACCCCCTCGATGTTGCCCTTGTTTTTTCCAGTGAAAACAACACCAAGTGGCTGCCAGTATTCTGCAAGCGACTTGAGTCCTCCATTTCGCCAACACGATATGTCTCCATTGCCCGCGATCAAGCAGTAATCGAGACGGCCATCACCATCGATATCCCCGAGCCTAACGTGTTTCTGAGAGCTCCCTGCCCTGGGGTTCTTCATATTTTCTCCCAAATACGTAAACGTAGGCCCTCCGCCATTGGTGTTCTGTAAAGACACATACCTAGGCTGAGTTAGCTCTGAGCGGGGCCGAACTTGGCCACGGCAACATACATATTTCCCTCTGGTCCGATGCAGATAAAGTCGTCCAGGCCGTCGCCGTTCTAAGAGTGGTCAGTACCTTGACACGCAATGTCTTAGCCGAATAAGAGTTGATGACCTACCACATCTCCCCATCGGACGCCCTCCGGTTTGCACGGGTCATTCACGTCGATTTCAATGTACTCTGTGCTTCCTATACTCCAATCCCTATATACTCGAAATTTCCCCTTTTGGCGGTCAGGGTCGTCGTACCTGGCAGCGACGCATTAGCTTAAGGCCCTTTAAAAAATGAATAGACAACAACGCAACTTACCAGATCAAAGAACTTAAAACACGTCCGTGTATCTTGGCAAAGAAGATGTTTTGCCCCAGATCATCCACCTTAACAGGGGTGATAGTCACAACCTTCCCCTCAGCGACACCTTTGTGCTTATACGGCCCATCATCCGCACCAGAACCCCGTTGTGTTTTTGCCGACAAGTCATACTCTCCGGGTCTCTTATCGCAGACAGCGTCAACCTCCTCGCCAGAACCAATACCATTGTCGAGCGGCTCAGTGAGGAAGTTTTGCGAACGGGCCTGGCCAATCGCCTGGAACCAAAGGGCTGCCAGCCTCTTGTAACCTTCATCAGTAGGGTGAGTGCCGTCTATCAACTCAACCCAGTCGGTGTAAAGATCAGCAAAAACGATCTTGCGCCCATCACGAGCAAGCCTCTCGACTAGGACGCCATAGCCATCGTTGAGGACTTTGTTGCAGTACGGCTTGTCGCGGTTGGGGAACAGGCCGGAGAGAACAATCGTGACTCCGTCGATATTGTTGAAAATATCAAGAACCATACTTTCCATCTCTTGTAGGCCATCTGCGAATGCGGCTTCTATACATGATAGGCAAGCGTCAGTCTTCAGACTGTACAAGTGAAACGAGGTCTGGGTTCCTTGTATCTTACCCTCGCTCAAGCGACAGTTATTCGTGCCCGCATTGATCAAGACAAGATTCGGCTTCACGCGGTAATTTGGCACCGCTTTCTCGTGGACTTGCTTAATTGTGAAACCATCCCAGCCTTCATTGTGATTATCGTTGAAGTTTAGACCTGCGACTCGTGACCCTACCATGTCGACTTCATAACCAGCCAGTCGCAGAGCCTCGCGAAGGACCTTTCGGTAGCCACATTCATCCGTTGACTTTAAGCCATTGGTGATTGAGGCCCCGAGGGGAAGAATCCGGAGCTTTGGCGGGGGGCCTTGGTCTTGACGCTTGTGCAAAGACAAATCAAACAAGTTCTCCGTGATATTGTGGTAAACTATCCCAGGAGATGGATAGGCCAATGCTGTTTGGTTCTTTATGAGCAACAATCGGTACAGAGGTGACAGGGGTCATAGGCACTTCATACCTTGCTGAGCCAACAGAGCGAAGGCGCAAGCCTTGAGCCAGAGTTGCATCTTGAGTGTTCCACGTTGTTAGACAGGCGGCTGTTGTTATTTGATGCGTGATGGAATAATTATCCCTGACGGTGCGCAACCAGCACGCTTTTATATTTTTCTCTACGCCGTCTGCTGCGCCTGGCAAGCTCTCAATGGATATTGTTGTCTCATGCCTTAAGCATGCAATGCTCGCCGGCCGAATGAGCCTGACTCGATAGTAGGGTGACATCGTGGACAACGCCGGTAAGTTCTCTCCCCGGTGGAGCTATGAGGAGAATCATCGAAATGACAATTCAATATCGAAGACGTAGGAGGCACCAATCGATGCCCTCTAGCAAGAGCATAAGACACTACGAGACGCAGGTGTTCCGCCACTGTTGGCCGTAAAAGTCATTGTATTCGTCCGTTTGACGAAGGGGGCTGGCTTGATCCTGAGGCAAGATTGGCAAGGTGCAATGCAGTAGACGCATGGCCGTGTCAATGTCACCGTACGCCCTGCGAGTCTCTTCTACACTGCTTGAAAGACAGCTAGATGTTCGTGTAATGCGCTATTGCTTCCCGTTTGTCTTGATGTGGTTACTTCATCCGAGATCAATGTAATTTGGGGTCGAATGTCCAACTCGGTCAGAGTTGTAGCACGTACAGAAGCCTAGATCATTCAGGACTAGGAAAGTCAGTAGTGGCACGTTGAGAGAAACTAAAAATGTGCATGCAAAAATGATTTAAGCACTCGGGAGAGTATTGGTACTTCTCAAATGGCCCGAACTGTACGTACGAGGAATTGGTCTGGCTGCGGTAGGCATGTTGAACTGGTGTGTAATACCACGTAGAAGATCAAACCCCGTGTCAAACCCCGTGATTCGCAGGTTTCTCGAGAAGAATGAAAACCATCAGGACCAGATCCAACTGCGCCACACTGGGCAGGATAGAAGAGAGGACGGTAGCTGAGATATGCCCTTGGATCCTAGGACGTACCACGGTAGCATCCTGTAGTCAGGAACAGCGGCAGCCCCCTGCTAGTATACCTGCCAAGTACCTCTAGCTTCGGGGAGACGGTACCAAAACACAGCATTCAGACCGCTTGCAAGGCATTTAAAAAGGTGATTTGGGATGTTTGTTCAGCCAACCAGTCCAATGCGTCAGATGCAGGATGAATGTTGTCTCAGCCGCGCCAAGAATATCCAAAGCCACTCAACAGCCCAATCTAGCTCGAGGTACTCCGTATCAGTCCACTGTCACTGATTCGTGTTCTCCATCCTTCTTGTCTTGCGAGAAACAAATTAACATGATGCCCGTTTAAGCGTTGATGTTGGTGATTGGTGAGTTTGGACGACCAGGAAGTTGCGGAAGAAGGCAGCAGTAGGTGCCCAGCAAACAAGCGTCGGAAGGAACATGCTTTAGCCAGCTGTACCGACCATATGAACGCTGACATTGGTCAACAGAGCAAGACCTCAGGCCACGTGCTATCCTTTGCTGGGGATGAGTCGATTCTCTCAGGAGGCCACGAAATTACTCCTACCGTTGGAGACCTCGATATTGAACAATCTTGTATGCGATAATCGCGGGTCTGTGCTCTGGACCCTGGGGTCTGGGACTGGTACCTTTGGTAGCGGGTAGCGAGTAGATTATCTACCTCGTCTACGCTAACTCTAACAGGTTTAAAGAAGCACCAACCTGATTCATGCTGTGCCGGTGCCTGCCGGTTAGCTGGAAATTATTTTATTACTACTTCTCTGGAACAGAGTTTATGCCATCGAGTGTTCTCGAGAGTACACAAGGCAAATCGGGCCCTCCCTGGCGCACCTCCGGATCGCTGTAACTTGGCCGATGTTGACAGGACTGAGAATCACTGACATAGATCCATTGGGACAGCCAGCAAACCTTAGATACCTAACAATCTTCCTGTTGGCTTGAACTAGAAATTAATATCAGGTGATGAGGATAATAAAAAGGCCAGCGCCAAGGGCGCTTGTAGGACCGTTGATATTAAAACCTCCCGTCCGTCATTCTGACACGACTGTGTCAACTGCTTCGCCCACCATGCCCCCCAGACTCTGCTCCCTCGAAATCCAAACCCCTCTTGCCACATCTTTTCATCTGTAATCTCAATATTCTCCTCCTTTAAGGTTCGACTCAGTCACTAACTTTTTCGAATGATTGTCCCAGTCTCATCACCCTTCTCGTCGCCGTATCTTACATCCCTCAGCTCATCCAAATCATCAACGACAGTAGCACTGCTGGAATCTCCGGCTGGTACATCATCCTCCTGACGATAAGCGCCATCACCCACTTCGCTACCCGGTTGAAGAGCTTATACAGCATCACCCCTTGGGCCTGCTTCCGCCACGGCGAATTAAAGGGCTTCGACCTCTTCTCCTCCCTGGTTGTTCACATCCAAGCATTCACCCACTGGCTAGCAGCGCTCATCCTGCTATCTGTTTACGTCTGGTTCCATAATCATCCAGAAACGAATCAACGCAATGACACTGGGAGCACCCCCTCCACCACCACCATCCTCGCCATCGTCCTAACCCACCTAGCAATCATCCTCCCACCGGCCATCTACCTCCTGCACCTCCTCACCCTCACCGAAGATGACGACACCAACATCATCGCCATCAACATCCTCTACGGCGCCGCCCTCCGCACAACCGGTACGCTTACATCTCTCACCGCCGCAATACCACAAATCCACCTCATGGTCTCGCGCTACCAGCAGTTTGGAGATACCTTCGACCAAGGCAGTCTGAGCTTACTAGGTTTAGGGCTGCAAGTCTTGGCATTTACTGCGCTAGGTATATCACAGGGCTGGCGGATGAGAGAGAGACAGCTACCTGCTCCCCCCGGCCCAAGGCCGGATCATGAGATCTGGATCCCGCAGATTACGGTTTGGTCGTGGGACTGGTGGTATGGGTTTTTCGTTCTCCGTGGGCTTGCGGCGGGGTGGTTTATGCTGGCGGGGTGTCAGTTGGTGGTTTTGGCTGTGGCGTTGGGACTCGGGGGTCAGGATGGGGGTGTCAAGGTGTAAGAATTGAGGGGTAAATGTAGAAATTGTAGCTTTGTGATCAGGTATCTTCAACGAGGATGCTTTATGGTACGGTAGGAGGTGCAGATCTACCGGTCAGCTCCAAATAAACGGATTCTGTGTGATTCTCCAACTGTGCGGCTGGCGTTTACCCGATAGGAGGATCTTAAATACCAGTATACCAGTAACCACATGTAACGAGACCCTGCAGATCAGGGTTCAGGCTCAAAACCTAAGCCATGGCGCAATGCACGGACCAAGCGAACGAAACGAAGACCTGGGTCAGCGCACGGGACAAGTTTAAATTAAATGGAACGAATCTAATTTAAGCTTCAAGCACGCCATATTAGGGTAAGGAATCAGGAGTAATTACTTATATGAGCAATTCCAATCCTGACCCGCTATCGGTTCTCATGGAATTTTATTGTTGATATCATCTTTTCGGTATAACTACTCCTCGAAACGCCACTAACTAACCTATCTCATTCCTTCACCCATACCTCATAAGGACTAGGTAACTCCAGGGGTAAGGGCTCAATCCGCCCATCCTAGGCCTCTTAGCCGTGTGGGAAATGCAAGACTCGGGAGCAACTACCTAGTGATATACTCATACCAGTAATCCATAGCCGAGATTGATAGATATCCTGTGCTGTCTTGATTACTCTCGAAACCCGAACACCATCAAGCCAGATATTCCACATTAGGTAGGCAGGTCCACGTACCTACCCTCTTTGACCCAACGACCTAAAATGAAGTTGCTCGAAGACAAATCCCTCCCTCTTTCTTTTCTCCTCTTCTCTCCTCCCCTCATCTTAACTACCCATGAGCATGAGCCCACGCCACTCACCAAAACACCAACTAATCACCCACCAACCAACCGCAACAGATGAGATCGCAATCACTCTCTGTCCCTCGGCATCAACGCAAAACAGCCTTAGAGAAACGAAACCCTCTACCCCACCCAAGACCATAATTCAAAAATCCGACATTGTCAGACGTCAGAACAAGAACCTGATGCGGCTCGCAATGAGCGTATCTTTTTCGCCAATGGGGTTTCCTCCCGCGGGCTGTGGCGGCTGCAGGTACCCACTCTCTCTCACACGGGCTTGCCGCTCGGCGGCTAGGTATCTGGGTAGGCAGCTACCTAGGACGATGGGGAGACTAAGCATGAAGGAAGAGTGCGGTGAGTGGAATGTACTTCCAGTTTGATTATCGTCAAGGGGGAAGGTATATCGCGGTTCTGTTTACTTGTAGGTTGAACACACGAACTCTTTTCTTGGCGGGTAGCTGTACGACTCTAGCTAGTAGAGGCCGAAATATATATCTCTTCTAGCGACCTCATCAAGTTGGCTGACTTGCATGGATACTTTGGTTGGGAGTAGCAAGCGATGGAAGAGATGCTATTTTTTTTCTTTGCCTTGGTGCGAAAATGAAAGTAATATGCAAATAGTATTATAACTAGGCACGGCTTGGTAGAGACGGAGGTTGCTACTGGCCTTACGAAGTACTCCTACAAGATCCACAATAAGACATACATATCCTCTCATTATACACCCCACGCCTCCTGAATAAGAAGCCTCGATAATATGTACAGAGCAAAATGCGTTCCATCCATCTTTCGCTTTCTTTCTTTCTTTCTCTCTTTCTCAAATACAAATGCAATGCGGAGACAGAAGAACAAGACAAGACAAAACAACCACCAACCCAACCGATCCCATAATACAGACCAGACCCGATAACGATGCGCCGAGAACAGGGCTGTGGGGAATCACAATGACGATGAAAGCAACTCGGAACAGATGGACAGAAGACCCGAAATGAAATGAAAATGGGAAATGGAGTGCGCCGATGGTGACTGAACTCCAAGAATGAGGAATGAGTAAAAGAGATAGAAGCACGACCTGCGTGGTTCTTTGCGTTGATACTATGAGCTGAGAGAAGCGCAGGGAGGTAGAATAGCAGGCAGGATGGGTAAAGTCTGCCGCGATCATGGTCGGAAATGCAAAGCGTAGCTGTACTGAGTAGGCTAATCTTCCCAAATGGTCTCGAGATCGAGGTCTTGGCGACGCTCTGCTCCGCACACACTCCATCGCTTCCTGTACCCTGCTGTTCCGGTGCGCATGTTCGAGCCGGAGCTGGGACCAGACATGTCTGATGCGCCGCGTCGCCGATTCATACTGCCAGCATCTGCATCGTCAGCCCGGTCGGCCGCTGCTTTCAAAGCGGCGATACGGTCTGATTCGATAGCGGCGGCCTCGGCATCCGGAATGTCGGGGATGGTCTCCAACGACGATATACTCGGACTGCGGGATCGGAGGCTGGTCGGGGTCGACGGCATAGAGGAGGCGGAGCTCGCTGAATAACTGGGAAAAGCTTCGTTGTATCGAGAGGTGAGGATGTTTGGTAACGACTGAGCAGACGACGGGCTGCTAGGGACTTCTCGCGACGGAGTCTGCGGAAAGTGTAGCGGCGATGACGGCCGTCGGCGACCGATACGGGGTATGGAATGTGACGGAACAGGCGATAACGACGGCTGAAAGTCCGACTGGAAAGACGAAGACCCCGACGTGTCCAGCTCCGCATGCTCTGATATTGTCTCCGACACGTTCTTCCGGTGTGGCATTCTCGGGTCGAAGGAATCCGCGGTCGGCAGCTGGAGAGGCAAGTATCGCTTGGGTGAACTCTCCGCCGAGTGCGTAGGCACCCCGCGACCGTTGACATAGATATACCTCCCCCGCGAGTCCGGCCCAGGCGAGGAGTGAGCGCGGATCATGACAGGTAGACCGGGGTCATCGGCCAGCGATCGCGATCGGAGGTGCGAACGAGGAAACGGCGGGCGACTCGGGGCGGAAGTAGGAGGATCGGGGGTAAGCGACAAGGTTATCATGACGTTTCTCGACTGCTCCAGGTCGGTGATGTCGTCGACGACGGGCGAACCAGAGGAGCTGGAGGCGAATGACTCGACGGAATCCACGGGACTGGGCAGCATGGTGCCCTCCGGGCGCGTGCGAGCTTCCATGGTGTCACGCTCTTCTTTTTCCCTTCACTTTCACTTTTCTCTCGCTCCGTCCGGAAGAGAACCTAGAAGTCTGTTTATGCGGGCCGCATGGCGGGTGAGAGAGGGAGAAGTTCGTCCTGAAACAGACTGCGGCCAAACCAAGGGTGGTAGCTGGTGTCCCAATCTCCTGGTCGCGGCCCGATGTCGATAAAGGCAGAAATCCCTTTCCCCCTGAAATTCGAGCTGCTTGCCTGTTTCCCTTTGTTGGGCCAATGTGTCTTGGGTTCCGGTGGAGGCGGCTGAAGGAAGGGGGAAGGAGTGGGAAAGGGGGGAAGAAGAAGAAGAAGAAGAAGTGGTGAAGTCAAGACTCCCAAGCAAAAGTCACGCACCGAAGGCGAAAGAAGCCGACCCCAAGTCCCCAACCCGTCCTAATCTCCGTCTGTCCCGAAACACCCGTCGCTTCTACGATCTCCCTCTAATCCAATTCCTTTGTTTTTCATTCTGATGAGTTGGAGACTGACGATCCGAAAAGATCTTTCTCACGAATCATATCGGCCAGCCGCTGAACTCCTAAAGAGGCGAAAAACAAAGGTGCAGCGGACTAGTCCCACCAACGCCATGACTTACATGAAGTTGCAGCTGTCTATTGATGGACCGAACTAGTTTTTCAGGCATCATCCTTCTTACTCTAGGAGTCTAGATACTCCGAATTTAGAAAACAAAATTAGTTCGATTAGCGGTTTCAAGCTACCAAGCTGAAGAACAATCCAAGATGTGGCAAAATCGGGCCCAAGATCCACCAAGATATCTGAAATACAACGAAGAAAGGAATCGGAAATTAGTTGTGCTCATCCTTGCACATCTTCGCAACACTCTCCCGCACATAAATCTCCCGCACTGGATCGCCCTCGTGGTCCTTGACGACCCATGTGCCCATCCCCCGTTCCTCCGGAGCGAATCGCACTCCACGTCCTCCGCCCCCAAGAATCAAATTTCCTGGGCGGTACTTGGGATCCTTCTTCATGCGCCGAATTGCAGACACATGGATCAGAGCCTCGTTCGGGATATCGCGTGTTTCTCCACAGGGTAGTGGCCATCGGATCGGTTCCCACGATCCATCCTCCCGCAGATCCATGCGGCGGAACGGCAGATACTCCATCAATTTCCATGTGATAACAGAAAGGGGTGGCAGGCCGTTGCCAAACGATAGACAGTCGTGCACGAGGCCTTCTGTGCTGGATGCGAACAAGGCGGCTTTGAAGCGCTGGCTCGAGCTTGATGGTTGCTTAGATTCAACATTTGTAGTTCTGGCCACATCTGTTTCCTTGTGTGTTCCGTTTTGGCCGTGGTGGTCGTGCTCCTGCTCGTGCGCCGGATCCTCACACCAGCTCTTCTGCCATTTGACATTCTCCCGGATAGGACTGTAGTCTCCTTCGAACTCTTCTAAGCACTCAAATTGCTTCATCTTTTGAGGGTCGAATTCGAGCCCAGCAGCTAGAGCCTCCTGGACCATCCAAACCAGCGGCGCGTGGCTCAACGCAAACTCCTCGCCTTCACCCAGTGTCCATCCTCCGCCGATATCTGCATGTCCGCCCGGAAACCAGACCTCCTGGATGTCTTGTTCTTGATCGTCGTCATCGTCGTCCACGATGTGGCGTTCGGTCGGTACTTGGAGCGAGATCCCCGAGTTCCCGCTTCGGATGGAGTTTAAATCCTCTGTAGATGCGGTTGCTATCGGCACGGCAAGACTGCGCTTTCTTCGGTTCGGAGACGCCGCTGGCGAGGTAGGACGGTACCGATTCCCCGAGTGGATACTTTCACGAGAAGTATGGGCGCTTCGATAGACAGATCCTCTTTCCTCCTCGTCTTTAGGCGCAGTGCCTTCGCCGTCATCCTTCTCGTCGACGTCTTGGTCGTCGTTGAGGACAAGCTGCGGCACGTTGTCGGCTTTACTGGCCGGCCTTTCCTTGGATTGGCGGCTGTGGTGACGATGTAGATGCTGCTGCGCCCATTCGTGGTGGTGATGATAATGCTTCTTCTTCGAAGGCTTGATTTCGGAAATCAAGTCTTGTCGGAACTTGGCCCGGCGCTCGTCGATCCCGACAGCATGACGGATGACTCTGGCGGAACTTCGAGCTGTGTATGGGAACTTACTTCGTTGCATCCATGCGGACTCGAATCTCGGGACACTGTTGACGGTATCGAACAAGCCCATGAATCGGATCCTAGTGACCGGTCGGCTGAATGTTTCACGGAAAGCTTTCATATACCGAAAGAGCTTCTTCTTTTCCTCTTTATCTTCGTCGCTGTCGCCTCCCCGCTGCTGCCATTTTGCGAATGTCTTCCACGCGAAGCGCGTCAGTTCTTCGTTCCCTGCTTCGAGCAAGCCGACAAAGTCTAGCATCTCCGACAAGAAGCGCGCGATGTAAGCTCCGCGACTAAAGCCGATGAAGAAGATCTCATCGCCAGGGTTGTAGAACCTCATGAGGAATTTGTACCCGCCCATCACATGTTCGTCGAAAGAAGACCCGACCGCGGAGTCCTTGGCCTTTTGATACGCCGACCGTATGCGCTGGAAGCGACTCGTGTGGGAGAGAGAATTGCTCGTTACGTACGTTCCAATGCCGGGCTGGTAGTAATGGAACTGATGTGGCTTGCTGCGATCGAGCATCTAAGACGAGAAGGTCAGCCGTCTCATCGCCGAGAGTACTTCTGCTTACGCACCCGAAAGATTTTCAAGACATTGCTGTCCGACTCATCGCCAGCGAACTTGTTCCCCGTACCGTCGAAGCAGAGCACAAACTGTTTGGTGGGCCGGGCCGGCCCAAACGATGCGGCGTCCATGGCAGGTGGATGCTGCCAGCTCGGAGCTGTCACTTTTTGAAAGTTGCGGCAGAAAAAGAGGAGTGATAAGAAATGACAGCTAGGGCCGGGATGTAAGGAGCCAAGATATGTAAGTTGGTCTTGGGGTTTGATGGCTACTTGTATGAGGATACCTGGCGGGGAAAGGCAGCACAGGATATGCACGAAGGCCTCCTCGCACCACAATTCTCTCGAATCAGAGAATCAGAATGTGCACGATGGTGTTAAGCCTTCCTGGTTTGAGCATCCTAGTTCCTGCAGCCCTGTCGGTCCTGGCCGGCTGGGAAGGGGTGGGCAGGCAGTCGAGTCTCACGGATCTTTCAGCGTGGAAGTAATTGTTGGCCTGACTGGCCCACCTCACTGGAAAATATCCAGCATGGGACTGAGCACAAACGCACGACTCAAGCTGGAAAAAAACAATTCCGACATTATTTTCGTGCATTAACCAGATCTTCCCTCACACCCGCCGATTGTCAGCTGCGGTAAGAGCGGCCATTCCACTAGCGACATTGTTTAGCGCAGGATGGGCCCGTATCCCGCGAGGAATTCTCCTTGCGACTCCCCACTACATTCCTCTATCGGCCCCGTGAAGCCACATGTGGCATGCATTTGACTTTTCTTATCCGGTTTTCGACGAGTATGATGCTATGCAGTGGCCAAAGGTTACTTCCGCCTGCAGGTGAGTTGGAGTTGGACGTCATTTCTGATGTCTTATCATGGAAAGGCATGCAAGCCTCAAGGAGATGGTTCACCATAGCCCACTCTGTGACTCTGGTGTCTTCAAAAGTTCAGCTAAGTTTTCAAGCGGCTAAGCGATCGGCATCGTGGTTTCCATCGAGTGGGGTATCGCTGCGACCAACCATCGCCCTTTGACGGCCTTGACGAACAGAACAATTCCCAAAGGCGCGGGCCATCGTCTCGATTTCCCCTGCACTTTCTCCATCCGCATCAAGATTAAGAATCAACAGGCCGTGTGAATATTGAGCATGGAGACAATCTGACAAATGATCTTGCTCGTTTCATGCCAAGTGGGACTGGGTTCCCTCCACGGTGCCGTACTCCGTACTTATGCAGGATGCGAGACTATTAGACGAGAACGCATGCCGTAGTGCCGGCAAATGACCAAGTTTTGACCTGCGTACGCCGTACAGTAAATGGCCAAGGGGAACCAGCTAAATAGGGGCCAATCAAGCCCTTGAGGTCGAAAGCAAGGGAGGCACAAGGAGGTCAAGCCCGTCCACGCCCAGAATAATGCGTGGAGATACTTTTCCCATGTGTGTATCTGACATCAGTGACAGATTGTCAACCATCAAAGTTCGCTTCCAAAGGATGGTTGGCCTATGATACCCAGCATAATTCCGAGTTTCATCCTGGCGGAGGGGCTAGCCGACTAGTTCGTCAGCCAGGGAACCTAGCGTGATGGAACCAGGTCCTAGCGCGATTTGTGACGGCGCGATGGACTCGGAAGGAGCCGATCATTAACCCATGGATCGAACTGATGGATCATGGTCCACGATGCGGGAATCAGCGGGATGCTCTGGCAAACTGGTCGGCGAGGAGGAGTCTTCCTGAATTCTCAATCAAACAATAAGAATCTTACGGTATGAAGTAGCAAAGGCGCCTGCAGCCACTTTCGAAATCAACCACAGCAAAACGGCTCTTCGGACCAAATTGGCGAGACACAGGGGAGGTGAGTGAGTGGGTGGAAAGAGATCTCCCAGCCATCGGGATCAATTTCCTCCTCCGCGCGGTCGACCAATCGCAGGTCCCGTGATTTCGGTCAGCTCTGGGACTTTCAGCCACCGACTTCCTTCCCAGTCTCTGACTCTCTGGCTCTCTGCACCTCCGACAATAATCCTGACCTCTGTTCGCCTACGTCGATCTCATTCTCTCCTAGCGATACTCCCGCTACCATAACTAATGCTGATCGATGACTCCAGCGCCAGTCACGACTCACTCCTTCTGATGGAGTACGTAAAATGATGCTGATCTCTGGCTGAACGCGTGGGTAAATCTCGTAAATGCCCACTTGGATCTCTTGCAGGCCTGCAGTAACCAGTTGCAACTTGCAGCAACATCACAGCGGGGTACCCTTGTGCTTTCTCTCCTGCAGCTCCTCTCATCCAATCCCGATTATCCCGCCCACTGCATCAGGGTTCAGCTCCGAGCGTCGCCGCTTCAGAAGATCCTTTCGTGCCACGGTCGCATTCCTACCTTTCTCCTTTTGAGTCATCTGTCCCTCCTTCGTCGAGCGCCAGCGATTCAGGGAAATCATCAGAAGAATCGTCAACCTCAGAGCGCGTCATCCTCAATTTGTGAAGAACCGAACAATGATTCTTCACAACCTGTCTCTGAGCTTGGCCTCCGACGGAAGCTTGGGCCATGCCGCCATGGAGACTTGACGAGCGAGGTGGAGAACTGATCGTCCCTTGGATTTGGCAATCGAGATCCTTACCTCAAATCTCACTTTCTGGGCCTGTGACCTCCGTATGGCCTTCCTCTCTAGGAATTAATGTTCATCCTGTCGGCGCAGACCTTCGCTTCCAGCTCCACTGCATCACAAATTATGGTAACATGCACAAGACTGAGACTGAGGGCTCTTGTATCTTTTTGTGGCTGGCGGAACACGCAGCCTACTGACTCGGCGGTCGAGATCAGCTGAAATGAGTGGATGCTCGCGTCCATCTACCCACACAGACTCGTTCAATAAGTTTTCTTAGCCCTTTTGCCAGTCTGTTTGGTGGTTTGGAGCTTTGACGTGCGGAGAACCTCCCGTCCACTCGTCGTCCTATGGCTGGTCGACTTTTGCGGTATCCGAGGGCAACTCCTCCAGAGCTCCAGCTCTGATCCTGTGAACCACTAAACTCAAGGGACTCAAACAAATCGGACTCTGATGATTGCCCCTTTGCTTGAGTCTCCACTCTTCTTCTTCGACTCGGCATTGTGCAATCCTGGTGCCGAGTGCAAGACGGTGTGAACTTCGAGCGCATCGCATATCGATGCCGCCACAGCAGAGCGCCTATCAGCATCCTCTAAATCATAAGCATAATGTCATAAATGTTCGGCCGATGCCCATGCGTGCGCGTTTACCACGTAGAGACAAAGTGCTTCTGCTTTCCTTCCAGCTTCGACAGCCAGATTTGGTCTTATACGCGATCGCATTCGGGTCTAGACAACAGGATTCCCCTAGAGCGCGGTGTAACCCTTCAAATACTGCTCTGAGTCTGAACTGTGCCAATACACGTGGAGACACTTCCGACCTAATCGTCATTCCTAGTCTTGGTTTTATAGTTAATTATTTCTTTTTCCTTCGCCGCTCCGCATTTTAAAACAGCCGCCCCCCCACGAGTCGACTCTCCCCTTTCCACGTCTGTTTTTTGTCCTTCCATTGCGATACCCATCATGTTGCGAAGATTTTCCACTTTCAAGAAGTCCAAGGCCGAGAAGGCCGAAAAGGCCGACCGCGAGTCGAAAGCCAATGGCTCGACTGCCAACGGCACTGCCCCGACCAACAACAGCACCAAGCGCCAGTCGAAGCCGCCTGCTCCCCGCAGATCTTCTTCAGACAGCGGCCACAGCGCTGAAAGCGAAGACATTCCCGCCGTGTTCGAGAAGCATGCGCAAGTCCTTCATGCCTCGTCGCGCCCGATCCCACACCAGGGCGGAGAGGCTGCTTACCTTGACAAAGAGCACCCATCGGGGTTGTTCAACGACTTGCGATCCCTGGGATTCAAGGACTTTTCCTCGCTCAAGGATGTCATCAAGACCAAGATCAATGGAGAGCTCACGGATGACAAGACCATGATTATGGAGCGTATTATCCAGGTAAGTCCGTTAGAGCTTTGCGCAAATACATCGCGGCGTGTATCGGTCCCTGACCAAATCGCAGATTGTCAGCAGTCTTCCCTCAAATTCAAAGCTTCGCGTCGACTTGACAAACACGTTCCTTGACGAGCTCTGGGGCTCGCTCCCGCACCCTCCCCTCTCGTGAGTCGAATGCGCGCGAAAAGTGTGCATTGCTAATTGGACCAGGTACATGGGCCCAGACTACGCCTACCGCTCCGCTGACGGCTCGAACAACAATCCTACCCTCCCTTGGCTAGGAGCTGCCAACACAGCCTACTCGCGCTCCATTGCGCCTTTGACAGTTCAGCCGGGAGGTCTGCCTGATGCGGGCTTGGTTTTTGACACCCTGTTCGCTCGCCAGAAGTTCACCCCCCACCCGAACAAGGTTTCAAGTCTGTTCTTCGACTGGGCGTCTCTGATCATTCACGGTGAGCATATCCAAGCTCAAAACAGGCACATGACTGACATTCTGTAGACATTTTCCAAACTGATTACCGAGACCACACCAAGAACAAGACTTCCGCTTACCTCGATCTCGCTATTCTGTACGGTGACGTGAAGGAGGAGCAGGACCTTGTTCGCACTCACAAAGATGGAAAGTTGAAGCCCGATGCTTTCTCTGAGCCTCGACTGCAGGCTTTCCCTGCAGCTTGCTGTGTTCTCTTGGTCATGCTGAACAGATTCCACAACTACGTCGTTGAAGAGCTTGCAGCCATCAATGAAAACGGCCGCTTCACCAAGCCTAGCCCAGACCTCCCTGAGGACAAGGCCGAGAAGGCTTGGGCTCAGTATGACGAGGACCTGTTCCAGACCGGACGACTGTACGTATCTTCCTATACTGCAATGAGCTTATGCTGATCATCTCTAGCGTCACCTGTGGTCTCTTCATTAACATCACTCTGTACGATTACTTGCGCACCATTGTCAACCTGAACAGAGTGAACAGCACCTGGTGCTTGGATCCCCGAGCTCAAGTGGAGGGTGACTCTACTCCCTCTGGCCTTGGAAACCAGTGTTCAGTAGAATTCAACCTGGTCAGTAGCTGCACCAATTTCCCACAGCAGAGCTAACTTCAGCAGGCCTACCGTTGGCACTCGGCTATCAGTTACAACGACGAGAAATGGACCGAACAGGTTTACGAAGAGCTTATCGGCAAGCCTGGTGCGGAGATTTCTACTCAGGAGCTTCTTATGGGTCTTGGAAAGTACGGAGCTAGCCTTCCCAAAGATCCCTCCCAGCGAACCTTTGCCGGCCTGAAGCGTCAGGAAGATGGTACCTTCAAGGATGAGGAGCTTGTCAACATCTTGACTCTAGCTATTGAGGACGTTGCTGGTATGTTGGACTCTGACAGTGAAAAAAAAGTCGCTCACAATCTTAGGTTCGTTCGGTGCGCGAAACGTGCCCAAGGTGTTGAAGGCAGTCGAGGTTCTTGGTATCGAGCAGGGCCGCAAGTGGCAAGTTGGTTCTCTCAACGAGTTCCGCAAGTTCTTCGGCCTGAAGAACTACGAGACGTTCGAGGAGATCAACTCCGACCCTGACGTTGCCGAGACGCTGCGCAGCTTGTACGGCCACCCCGATTATGTCGAGCTGTACCCTGGTATTGTTTCGGAAGAGGCCAAGGAGCCCATGGTTCCCGGTGTCGGTATCGCTCCAACCTACACCATCTCCCGTGCCGTTCTGTCCGACGCTGTTGCTCTCGTCCGTGGTGACAGACACTACACTGTAAGTCGAACTTTCGGCATATGAATCATCTCTAACGTTTGCAGGTTGACTACAACGCCAGGAACTTGACCAACTGGGGCTACAACGAGGTTCGCTACGACCTGAACATTAACCAGGGCTGCGTGTTCTACAAGCTCGCCACCCGCGCGTTCCCCAACTGGTTCAAGCCCGACTCCATCTATGCCCACTACCCCATGACCATCCCCAGCGAGAACAAAGTCATCATGAAGGACCTTGGACGAGAGGCCGACTACTCATGGGACAAGCCTCAGTTCCAGCCTCCTCGTGCTAATTTGACCTCTTACGCGAATATCAAGCTTGTCTTGGATCAGCAGAAGGACTTCCCCGCCATCTGGGCCAATGCCACTCGCATCCACGCTGGCAAGGGTGGTGAGGAGGCCTGGAAGAAGACTGCCGCTAGTGAGGAATTGAAAAAGAGCATCAAGGAGTTCTACGAAAACACCACCCTGGAACTGCTTGCCGAGAAGTCCACCAACCTTGCTGGAAGGAAGCAAGTCGACATTGTGAAGGAGTAAGTACCTCCATTCTCGAAGCTAGGTAGTTCCCTACTAACAATGTCAGTGTTGGTAACATTGTCCCGGCTCGCTTCGCTTCAAAGCTCTTCTCGCTCCCTCTCAAGAGCAAGCAAAACACCAAGGGCGTCTTCAACGACCAGGAGATTTTCAAGGCTCTTGCTGTTATCTACACTGCCATCTTCTTTGACGATGACCCCAGCAAGTCTTACCCTCTCCGCAGGGCTGCCGATGCTGTTTCTCAGCAGCTTGGCAGCAGCGTTGAGAGCCACGTCAAGTCCGTCAGCTCTCCTGGATTCTTCTCGAGGGTTATCGACAACTTCCGCGACGATCACAACGCTCTGAGGGAGATCGGAGACCAGCTCATCAAGGCTCTTGTCGAGAGTGGCCTCAGCGCTTCCGACATCACCTGGGGACAGATTTTGCCGACCGCTGTGGAGTTGGTTCACGGCCAGGCCGAGATGTTCACTCGTGTCATCGACTACTACATCACCGAGGGCAAGCAGTACCTGCCTGAGATCAACCTCCTCGCCAAGCAGGACACCCCTGAGTCCGATGCGAAGCTCACGCGCTACGTTCTTGAGGCCATCCGGCTGAACGGTGGCTCCGGTGCCTTCCGCAAGGCTGGGGCTATTCAGCACTTCAAGGAGGGCGACGTCGACGTGAACGTCCAGCCTGGTGACGAGATCTTCATTGGCTCTGTAAGTGCACATCTTACAAAAGACTTTTCCCGACTAACAATTGCTAGACTCAAGCAAACCGCGACCCCACAATCTTCCCCAACCCTGACGAGGTGCGCCTCGACCGACCAGACGAGTCCTACCTCAACTACGGCGTCGGCTCCCAGATCGGCCTCGGCAAGGACGCCACTCTCACCGCGGTCACTACCCTCGTGCGCACCGTTGCCCGTCTGGACAACCTGCGCCCCGCCCCTGGTGCTCAGGGTGTCCTGAAGAAGGTCGTTCGCCCTGCCGGCTACACCGCGTACCTGCGCGAGGACCACGGCGCTTTCTCCCACTTCCCAACCAGTAAGTTCTTCACTATCCAAGCGATTTCCATAGTACTAACCTATCTTCTCAGCCTACCGCATCCACTATGACGGAGAAGCCCCCAAGCTGAAAAAGCAGCTCACCTCTGGTCAACTGGCTTGATCGTAACGTGTAATGTGTTATTGCTGAGATATCTATTTGCTTTTTGTACACACGAATATCTACAACTTAATATATAGCAATGTACTGTTTAGGCTTAGTGCTGTTGATTCAGGGACCTTCCGTAGAGACTAGAGTTGATAGCAGATGATCCACTCTCACCGCCTTTGAGTTCCATCTTATCGCCGGCCTCTCTCCTCCCAAACCTGACCATCCACATCCCCTCAATCCAACAAAGACACCTTTCTCAGTCTCACTCTCCTATCTGCCAAAATGCCTCCCAAAGCCGCCAAAGGCGAATATATCGAGACCGTACGTGCCCACTCCCACTTCCTCCACAACACAACACATCAACACCACAAGCAACAATGCCTCCACCACCTCCAACCCCTCAAAAACCCACTGAACCAAACCCACTCACCCGAAAACAGGACACAGGCAACATCGTCTCCCGCCGCTCCCAAATCCACGGAACGCAACACATCGCCCTCGCCGGGAAATCCGTCATCATGGCCGACGCCGTCATCCGCGGCGACCTATTCCGGAATACCACCCCGTCTTCAGCAGACCCCACACAGACGCAAGCCTCTTCCTCGAAACCCGACGCCGAAGGCGCATCCACAACCACGGGCACAAGCTCTAGCACCAAACAATCCCAACAAGCAAACAGCAACATCGCCATCTCCATCGGCCGCTACACATTCATCTCGCGCGCCGCGATCCTCCGCCCGCCCTCGCGGCTGAGAAATAATATCCATACCTACTCGACCCTGCATATTGGGAGCTATGTCTTTATTGGTGAGAGGAGCGTTGTTGAGGCGGCGAGGGTGGAGGATTACGTGACGATCGGGAAGGATGTGGTTATTGGGTCTCTGGCGATTCTGAAGGAGCGGTGTCAGATTCTCGATGGGGCGGTTGTGCCGCCTGGCATGGTGGTTCCGAGTCATTGTGTTGTGGGCGGGCAGCCGGGGAGGGTTGTCGGGGAGGTGGGGATTGCGTATGCGGTTGAGGGGGTGGAGGGGGGGTTGGCGAGGGAGAGGTATAGGAGTGTTTTGAGGACTTGATGGTGTTGTTTTACTAGGTGGGGTTGGGGTGGATGGGTTTTGGCTTTTACTTTAGTTTTATACCCCTTTTGTTTACATTTGGATTGAATTGCATTGGAGAATGAGAGATGAGAGGAGAAATACTAGGTATGCATAGATGAGATGGTGAATTATATATTAATGAGCAGAGTCAAGAATATCTCACACATATGCAATTTAACATGAGCACAGTACATAATTACAAAGGAAAAAAGGCTGAAAGGACTACCCCTACCCCATCTTCTTAACCTCCAACGCCCTCTTCAACCGATTCTCCCCCTCCTGATACGGAATCCCCGCCTCCTCCCTCGCCATATCATTGATCCACCTCTCATTCGGCCGAATCTTCTCCCCCTTCGAAAGCACACTCGCGAGATACAACCAATTCAAGCAGTTGCCCACCGTACTAACCTCATCACACACATGCGCCAGCGCAAACTTATGCATTTTCTCCCAGAGCTCATTATCCGTAACCAGGTCATACAGATGCTGCGCGACGGCATCTGTATCGCCCACGTCAACAAGGAAGCCATTCCCTTTATCGATGACTTGCAGCGGGATTCCACCAGCCCGGGTGGCGATGATGGGTCGGCCCTTGTGGATTGCCTCGGAGACTTTGACTTCGAATCCTTCGCGCGTGGAGAGTTGCAGGGCGACTTTTGCTTTCGACATCAGGGCGTTGAGGACTTGGTCTGAGGGGCCCAGGCGTACGATCGAGATGTGGTCGGCCATATGTGGGATCTCGGTCTCGATGTGGCTGACGACAGAGTCGTAGATTATGGATCCGTCGGGGTCGTCGACGGAGCCGTGGCCGCAGATCAGCAGCTTTGGGGGTTGGCGGTCGGGGAAGTCTGCTTGGAGGCGTTTAAAGAATTTTTCGTAGGATTCGACTACGTCTGGGATGCCTTTTGAGGGGTCGAAGCGGGCGATTTGGACGATGTATTCATCTGGATAGATTAGTTTCAATGCTTGGATTGAGAGGGGGCAGTGAGCTCACCTGCTGGGTAGTCGATGACGGGCATGCCGGAGTTTCGGGCAAAGGAGTTGAAGATTCGGCCGTAGTAGGCTGTATCTTCGTCTCGCATTGTTTTGTTCAGTCCGTCGAGCCAGTCTGTGGATGCTGGCATGTAGCCGACCTTCTCGAGCGGAACGGTATGAGGAACGAACGACCGGACGGGATGACTGACGAAGACATCTGCGTCTTTGATGCTCTCCCACATGCGTCCCCAGCATTCGGCTTGTGGGCTTCCTTCCTGCTCGATGAGATCACTGCGGATCTGGATATGGCTGCGGAAGACGACCGGACGATCTGGAGCGATCTTCTTGGCAAGGGGAATGAGCGCAGGCATTTGCGGGTCGTCGATCACGATCACATCGGCGCCGCCTTCTGACGGGTGCACTAGAGGGCCGCCTTTACGCAGCCAGTATCTGTCCGCGTTTTCGTGGATCCAGTGTGTCACACAGTCCCAGGACTCTTCGCTGAGGCGCTCCTCTGGGGCGGAGACACCTTGCAGGATGTTGTGGTTTGTCTTGGTGACGCGGAAAACACCAGGTCGTGGTTTGGGAACGTACCATCTCATGTCCGTGTCTATGGAGTGCGCGAATCGCACCATTGCGTGCCTCATGAGGGCGACGCCTCCGCCTTGTGGTGTGGCGCTGAAGAACGCAAACTTGATCTTTCGCTTCTTGAGATCGTTGGCGTAGTACTCAATGGCCTTCCAGGTGTTCTCATTTACGGACTTTTCGTAGTCATCTCTGTTGGTCAATTTCACGTGGAAGTCTGTGTCGACTTGGACGAGGCCGGATAGGCCGACCTGTAGCAGAGGAATGCCTTCTGGGCCGAAGAGTCTATGTTCGTCAGTCAGAAGCACCTCAAGAGAGACATCCAACATACCGCACGCATTTCCTTGCCATCGACTCCGCTTGCTCGTCTAACGTCTTCAACTCCCAATCCTTGGACTTGTGCAACTCCGAGCGAATCCCATCGCCACCGAGACCAAGTCTGCTATCTTCCGACAGCACTAGTGGGATTATATCAAGCTCCGACCACAGCCGAGAAGGGAGCTTTGGAACTTTCTCAACCAGCTGTTCCGGGATAGCCAGGCCAATGACCTTCTCTAAATGTTTATTACACCAGTCGTACAGATGCCCCAGAATGTAATCGCCGATATGCTGATCCAGCGGCTTCTCATTTTGCAGCGGTAGTTCCTCTTGCGCGAAGTCTACCAGGTATGTCGTATCGCGGATGGCGACGGCGAAGATGATCTTGTCATGCTCAAAGACTACTGAAAGACCGCCATAGATGGTCTAGATAGATCAGTATTTGCCTGCAGGTAAAGAAAGATCCGCATACTCCGGCTGTAGCTGCACCCCATGAATTGGGGGAGGACTCTGTAGATAGACGGCGTCGCTGCTGCAGCGAGACCCGGCGATTCGGTGCTGTACCGTCGGGCATGTTGTAGTCTAATATCGTATGTGTGTGTGTCTATGAACTGAAACCTAAACTGTCGATGGGATCTCACGAGCCAGGGGCGATTTCATTGCGAAATATAGGTTGAGGTACGCCGTCGGAACCGCGGATGTATGGGGTGACCTCACCACTGGATGCCATGACGTAGCGCTGAAGCAATGTCGGCTGTGCTTACTTGCTCCCAAATGTGGAAGTATACAATGCAGTGGAGATGGAGAATAAATGTTATGCAAGCTCTGATTGTTGTTCGAGTTCATTGTTCATGGTAGCTGCCGGTGTAGGCATGTAGTAAGGAGTGTGATCAGACATGGGGGCACGAGGAGAGTGGTCCATGATGGAGGGCGCAGGAGTCGAGATGAGAGTCTGGAGGGAGCAGACAGTACGGAGTAATAGTGGAAGTACCTTTGACCCAACGATCATGCCATCGTTATTGAGAGTAGAAGGACTTCAGAGTGCTAGACAGGTGAAACGCAACTGATGCGGAGATGAAACGCTCGACGGCTTGGCTGTGATCGTGGGGGAGCTGAGTCAGCATCGCCAGCCCCTTTTACGGAGTCGCCCATTTCACCTTCAGGCCTGATCCTCCAAGGGACCAGACGGTGGATCTGACTGAGACCCCGAATTATTTCGATGTCGCTGCTCTTCAATTGAATTGATTCTCATATCTCTTGCGACTACCTCGAGTCTCACCTCTACTCATTCCTCGTTATCGCCCAGTCGGTGAGTTCTCCAAGTTCCGCCACCAATTCCCATGTGCCAGCGCCGGAACAAGGGCCACGTTCGCTAACTCGGGTCAATAGTCTCCTTACCTAGTTCCAATACTGCAATCTCCTTGCATCGCCGTTTCTCCCTCGTTCCTGTTGCTTTCATCAACAAAGCTGCACCTACGACCTCGAGCTTCAACTACTCTCTACACTCCTACCCCCGCAGTCGCGTGATAGCAAGATGGGTGGCTCTGTCTCCAAGATCATGGGCAAGATCTTCGGCACGAAGGAGATGCGAATCCTCATGCTGGGTCTCGATGCCGCCGGAAAGACCAGTACGTCCTGAATCCAGCTCCAGACTGTCGACTGAACTGACTGAGGAAAAAGCAATTCTGTACAAACTCAAACTCACCAACCAGGACGTCACCACAATCCCCACCGTCGGCTTCAACGTCGAGAGCGTCACCTATAAGAATGTGAAATTCAACGTGTGGGATGTTGGTGGCCAGGACAAGATCCGACCGCTCTGGAGACATTACTACTCTGGCACTCAGGGGCTGATCTTCGTTGTTGACTCGAGCGATACCGCTCGTCTGGAGGAGGCCCGGTCGGAACTACACAAGATCATCAATGATCGCGAAATGAAGGATGCGCTGTTGTTGGTGTTTGCGAACAAGCAGGATGTTCAAGGACGTACGTAACTCTTTGCCGCTCTAATCGCGTCGCTAACTCTCCCAGATCTGAGCCCCGACGAGATCATCAGCGCGCTGCAACTGCATAAGCTCAAGGACAAGGTGTGGTACGTTGCGCCTAGCGTTGCGACCGAGGGTACCGGTATCTTTGAAGGACTCGTAAGTCACCATCATCGTAACCACCTTTTCTCACACTAACGACACCAGGCATGGCTCTCAAACAACGTCAAGACGCAACAACCCGCGAAATGATCCACGACCTCCGAACCCAACCCATGTATAACACCAATCGACGCCCATTTGACATTTGACATTTGACCCATCCAAGCTGGCCATCCAACTCATACTCATACCCTGTTAGATGTCCGTTGATGACAGAAGACGCAGCCTTTGGATTCTTTCTTCTTTCCTATGTTACTTACTGCCTCATTGCATTACGTTTGCCTCTTGTCGTTTGCTTTCCCTTCAAGTGTCCATGTTATCCTCACCCCTTTTTTATTTTATTCTTATGATATCCCACTGTTCCTTTGGGCTTGTCCAAAATACCCTTTTTAATCTTCACTAGTTTTTCTTTCGTTTGTTTGCGGTTCGTTTTTGTTTGTAGAGGGAGGGGAGAATTGTCGGCGGTGGAATCCAGGTAGTGATAGCGATAGATGAATTGACTACATATGACATTTACCAGGGTATTAGACCTACGTAGTAGTCTTGTACAAGGATAACTCGGAGAATTATCTAGATGGATACGCAATAGTTACACAGCTAGTGCACGCACGCACCTTATTCTCCGACATCGATTAGTTTAAGCCCAAGCTCAAGCTCAAGCTTAAGCTCGGACGCCCGGGACAACAAAGAAACTATAACACTCGGAATATAACCAATAAGGTAAGGTATCACTTTTGCATTTGTTTCACATTCATAACTGTGGAAGGTTGAGCTCCCAGCTTCATCATCATCACATCACAATAGGTAAGTTAAGTAGACTATATACAATTCATTCATTCCAATCCACCCCCTCCCCTCCAACCAAGAAAACCTGATGGAAAGGGAAGGATTTACTGCTGCCCCGGCCAAATCTCATCCGCAATCTCCCTGACCAGCTTCAACTTCTTAATCATGCCGTCGCGATCAATCGCATTCCCCTCCCGGTGACTCGCAAAGCCACACTGCGGGCTAACACCCACCTGATCCAGCGCCTGCTCCAGAGTAACCCCATTGCCCTCGGCAATGAACTTCGCCGCATCAAGCACCCTCTTCTTCATCTCCTCCTTGTCCTCGAGCTCGGGGAACTTGGAGGTGACAATACCGAGGATAACGGCCTTGTTGCGCGGGAGCTCCTTCAGGGGCTCGAAGCCGCCGGCGCGCGGGGTGTCGTATTCCAGGTAGTATGTGTCGACGTTGAGTTCGCGGAAGAGCTTTGTGGCGATGCGGTCGTAGCCGCCTTCGGAGAAGTGGCGCGAGCCGACGAAGTTGCCGCGGCAGAGGTGCACGCCGATGTGGAAGTCTGAGGGGCGGGTGGAGAGGGAGTCGTTGTAGAGCTTGATGTATTTTTCGAAGGTTTCGTCTGCGGTTAGCGTGTTGAGTTTGTCGGCTTCCCAGCCGGAGAGCATTTTGTCGGAGCAGAAGTCTGGTTTTGTTAGTTATTTTTTTCTTCTTTCTATTCTTGAGGTGGGTGAAGGGGAGATATACAAGCAAGGTTGGGGTCGTCGAACTGCACGTTGCGGCAGCCGGCATCGTAGAGGATCTTCAGCTCATCCTGGTAGGCCTTGGCGATGTCGGCGAAGTACTCATCGACGTTGGCGTACACGTCCTTGGGGAAGGCGTAGCCATCCTTGTAACGAAGGTGGTACCAGTTGGGAGCCGCGAGGGTAAGCTTCAGGTTCTTGACCTCCTCGGGCTTGACCAAGGAAGCAAGGTACTTGAACTGGTCGACGTAGGTGCTGCCAACGTGCTTGATCTTGCCAGTGCAGAAAACGCTCTCACCGGGCTTGTGGCCGGCTTCCAGGAAAGCAGCTACGTCAGGGGCGTAAGGGCGGAAGACCTCTGGGTCGGGGTCGGAGACCTCCTCGAAGCCTTCAAGGCCGGGGAAGAAGGAACCCCAGAACACTGTCCGCAAGGTTCTCGTTAGTCATGCAGCTCTTACGTATAAATAGGAGGGGTAAGCAGGAGCGGGGATTGAATTCTGAGATTCTTCAACATACTGTGTCGGCAGTACTCTCCGTCTGAGAGAGCAGGGTAGCCGAGCTCCTTCTGCAAAGCAACGACATCCTTGATATCCTTCTTCTCGACGGCCTCGAGGTCGGCCTGGGTGGCCTCGCCTTTCTCAAAGGCGGTTTTGACCTTGAGCAGCTCGTCCGTTCGGAGGAGGGAGCCGAGGTGCTCGACGCGGAAGGGTGGGCAGCGGTGGAGAGACATAATGATTACTCTGTTTTCGAGGTCAGAACTGATTCCAGCAGGAATTGCAAGTTAACTCACCAGAAACAACGATGAGAGTGAAGAAGAGAAAGGAGGGGGCGGGAGGAGAGAGAGGACAGAGTGAGGGGCAGAAACCCAGCGTCCGCCGTCGGTAGTCGAGCCATGGAGCCTGCCGAGTGCGATGGACAAGCGAACGACTCAGCAGCTCCGACTCCGGACGTAACAGTCAGTGGTTCTCCAGTTGTTGCTTGACTTTTGTTGGAATTGTCGGGCTCCTCATTGACCCAATTTTGCTTGAGCTGCTGCCCCACCACATTGTCTCTCCACATTCGGTATCATCGCGCGCCGGACGAAACATACGGGTTTCTGAGACGCCAGGATGCTTGGCTGGTGGTCTATAAGGCTGTCTGTTAAGGTGTGTGATGTCAGACTCGTGGAACAGGTCGTCTCGTACATCGAGATGCTGGCGATGATATTGAGGTTGAGGAGAAGTTGACCTCACGAGAAGAAAAAGGTTGCAGCATGTGGGGCTGATGCCGGCACCCGTTAAGCCTCATTGCCGTGAGTGAGAGCATGCCGTGCTTCGAGCATCAGCTGTGATACAGCATTATCTTGAGGATGGAGCTCTTACTGGCATCCGGAGAATATGAAATCATATGACCACTCACAAAATCCCCGAGACACACGAGGTGAAAGAACGAGTATCACATTCAATCGATGCCAAGCTCATTTCCCCGCCTGGGGTTTTCCCGGCCAGCTTGGAGTGCCGGACTATAAAGGACAAGCATAGAAATACTGACAAGTTGAGCTTCACCGATTTTGACGGAACTACACTTTTTATAACATTCTACCCCAGATTATGGCTTATGGCTTATGGCTTACACAATTAACGAGAAAGCTTGTGTCAGCATGCAAACATGTCATACAACCCAAACTCTCCATCGAGCTTTGTGATAGGTCAATTCGCCCAACCAGAAAGGCAATTCTGGATGACTCGATCATGCATTCATTACCCCGGGGTCTTTGGCTGCATATCCAATCGAAGTCCAGCTAGTCTCGTATACATACGCTGCAAACCATGCAGTTACTAATCCTACAGCTCACCACCACCATACAGCATGTTTGCAACCACTACCATACGATGCCGAAGACCCGAGTTAAGTCGTACAGACACAAGTTAGCAACACCTGGAGGCTATAAAAGCATCACCGTCGTACGTAGACATAAAGCACAGAAAATACCACAAATCACTTTTCCCACCTTGTCAATTTTGAATCACAATCGCCAACACTCCTACCTCAAATAACCATGGCGACCAACCCTCTCCCAGAATCCATGTCCGCCCTCACAATTCCTAACTTCGGCCCCCCCAGCGTTCTAACCCAAATTACAAGCCCCCTCCCTACCCCCGGCCAAGGCGAGATCCTCATAAAAATCCACGCCTTCGGCCTCAACCACGCAGAACTCCACATGCGCAAAGGCGAATGGGCCGAATGGACCCCCATCTCCGGAATCGAATGCGTCGGAACCGTCGCCGCATGTCCCTCCCATGAATTCGAAATCGGCACGCCCGTCGCCAGTCTCATGGGTGGGCTGGGAAGGACCAGGAGCGGAAGCTATGCGGAGTTTACGGTTGCGAGGGTCGAGAATGTTGTACCTCTTGGAGAAAAGGCGAGGGAGTTGAGCTGGGCGCAGCTGGGCGTGTTGCCGGAGAGTTATGCGACGGCTTGGACTTGTCTTTTCCGGAATCTTGAGTTGAAGTCTGGAGAGAGGGTGCTTGTGAGAGGCGGGACGTCGGCGTTTGGGCGCGCAGCGATTAATCTTGCTGTTGCGCGGGGGGTTAGGGTTGTTGCTACCACGAGGAATCTTTCTCCGGAGCGGGTTGCGGCGTTGAAGGATCTGGGTGTTGAGGAGGTTCTTACTGAACATCCGGCTCTCTCGAAGGATATTATGACAAGCAAGGAAACGAAATTTGATGCTGTCCTGGACCTCATTGGAAACAGCACGATTCTTGACTCGCTGAATATCGTCCGGCGCGGGGGTAGAGTGTGTCTTGCTGGTTTTCTAGGAGGTCTTGATCCCGTTCCGGACTTTAATCCGCTGTTGCAGATGGCGAGCGGCGTGCATTTTAGTTTCTTTGGGAGCTTCGTATTTGGGAATGAGGAGTTCCCGCTGAGTGATGTGCCGTTGAATGAGATTGTGGATTTGGTTGCGCAGGGGAAGATCAAGGCGGAGCCGGCAAGGGTGTGGAGATTTGGGGAGGAAGGCATCAGAGAGGCGCATGCGGTTATGGAGAGGAATGAGGCGGGTGGGAAGATGGTCGTTGTTCTTGATGATGTAGCTTGATTTCAAGTACCTAGGTAGTTTAATTGAGATATGTAGGGCTAACTATATATTGGCCCCAGCGCTAGCGATGCAAAACCCCCAACGCATTATCATTAATCAACCTCATTCCCTCAGCCCTATACGTATCAGCCTCAACAAAACTTGTAACGTTCGCATCGAAGACAAAGTCCTTCGGGTCATTCACATCATACTTCGGCCATTCCGGAACCGCAGCATCCCTCCTCTCGAACCCATTAGGATCAAGCCCATGGATAAAGCTCACCCAGGAAGAGCTCATCAGCGCCGCAAGATCAATATAATTCTGACCCTTCCCCTCAAACGGCAGGATATCAGGTCTGTAGCCGACACCGTCAAGATTGTTGAACATAAACCCAATCTCCTTGTAATGGCCGGCGCCAACCTCGGGGGGTACACCAGCGGGGATAGCATTGAAGCGGTACGCATACGCGGGAACTCCATGTGACGCCCAAGTTTTCGCTGTTTCACGTCGAGAAGCAATGAACTGATAATCGCCCCAGAACGAGGCAGAACGCCGGAATTGCGCGCCGTAAGGTGGTGCGGGCCGTTGATCGCCGAGGCTTGCGACGACATTGACGGATAGATCGTCCGGATACGCTTCCAGAATTGCATCCTGGAACGATTCAGGCAGGAGAGCGGATAAAGTCGCCTTGAAGTCCTCTGTCGTATTGATCCCCTGCGGGCCCATCGAGGCGCCCTCGTCGCTATTTGCACCGGTAATAATCGGGACTTTCACGAACTGGCCGTTCCTTAGTTGCTGGCTGCGGTACGTACGTACAAAGTCCCCATCGATCGTGGGGCCAAAGCTACCTGTTTCAAGGGTGCCGTTCATCGTCGCGTTGAGCGTGAGAAAAGGGACTTCGCGAAGACATTGCAGTCTGTTCCAGGAGTCGGAGCACCCTACTGCCGAGACGATGGCTTCGAAGCCTGGCTGGGAGCGCTGCGTGCCGTTTTCCGCACCGTAGAAGATCGGGTTGCCGGATTGGAGGATTGCGCCGCGGAAGAGGGCGTCGTCCCGGCCGTTGTATGCCGTGAGCTTTAGGAGTTTTGTTAGCTGGGTGTCCTTGAAGAGGGGCTGATTGTGTCTTACCTGGAACCCAACAGAGGCCGCACCGGCAGACTCTCCAAAGATTGTAACCTTGTTCGCATCGCCTCCAAAAGCGCGAATATTCTCCTGCACCCAGTGCAATGCGAGGCGCTGGTCGCGCAGACCAAGGTTTGTGACGCCCTCGCCGACAACTTCGTTCGAGTGCAAGAATCCCCAGAGACTGAGCCGGTAGTTAATAGAGACACCGATGATCGGTTTTCCAATTTTGACGGACTGCTCAACGATGAAAGAGAGGTTGTATCGCTGGTCGCCACCGCCGCCGTTGGCGAAGCCTCCACCGTGGATCCAGAAGCCGACGGGGAGGTTGGTGTTTTCGTACCCTGCTGGGCGGATTACGTTTAGATAAAGACAGTCTTCAGATTGGTTGTAGAATGTTTGGTCCAGCTGGACGTAGTCAGCTTTCAGGTCTGCCGTAGCTCCCTGAGAGGGATGGACTTACGCCGTATCCAACGCAGAGAAGGGAGTAATCCTTTGCGTCTTTTGTACCCTTCCATGTCGAGTTGAGAGACTGTGGTAGCCGGAACCTCAAGTCGTCGACAGGAGGCTGCGCAAATGGAACACCCAGGAAGAATTCCTGGTCATATTCAGGCGAGTAGATTCCCTCGTACGTACCGTTCTTGACGTGTGCTCTGGGTGCCTTGGAGTGACCTTTGCCAGCTGGAGTGGCAGAGACCCCAACCGACAAAGCAAGAAGAGCTGTGATAAAGGTTCGCATCTAGATTTGAGGTCAAAGATCGTGAAGAGGGATTCTTGTGGGGTAGAACGACACGCCCATGGAGAAGTCGGAGGAGCTTCGGAGATATTTATACTCCCCCGAGTCTGCAGGATTCCATCATTTGCCATGCCATGATGCGAAAGAATGCTGCGAGTCAGTAAGCACGAGAATCTCTGCTAGTCACACCCGAAGCAAGGTGCCATACCAATAGCAACCTGCAAAGTTGGGGTAAGGAGCCCCGCAACCCCGGAAGGGGTCGAATCCGGGGCAAGACGCGACTCAGGCAATAGACGGGGATCGGGGGCATCGCCCGACGCCAAACTCTTGAATAACCGTTGATCGAATCAGTGAACACCAAGAGAGGCTTTTCGCTTTAGCTCCTTGAGCTAGGATCCTTCCTCCATTGCCGATCGGTGTTGGGCTCCGAACGCCGATTGCTTTATATACCATTTAGCCGTGCCGCCGGCGCAAGCGGTCAATTTGATTCTCGTAGGATCGTCCCTCAGTCGCGAATCGGCGTGGAGATTTTAGCCTTGGGGTATTCTGGTATCGCCAAAGCTGTGCAGGATTGAGATCGATTAGCCATCTAGTCCCATGACCTCAGAGAAGGTCCTGTATAAAGGGAATATCAGGTTCAAGTGTGAAGAACGACATGTAGGATCGCCGTACAAAAGGACATGGGACATGAATTCCGTCATAATCTCAAGAAGTAGCGGAAAGGGACGAAATGTACCTAATGGAGGTACCTAGTGCCTTAACTACGGTGGATGGTGGGGAGCACGTGATCTAGCACATCGCGATTCCCCCCACGGACACCTACACTCGTGAGGTAAACTCTCACTTCTCTCTCCTTTCGTCCTTTGCCTTCATTACATTTGTGTTTCTTCGGGACCGCTATGCGATCTTGGCCACTATACAGGAAGTGGCCGTGGAGATGGCCCTCTTTTACAATGGATCACCTTGCCGCTTTCCGAAGGCCCATCTGCCCTTTCACATCCCTCTCGGTATCACTCAAGGTTCCTGGGATGGTCTCGTGAGATATACGAAGAGATAGAGAGTGCTAGCCATCGAAGCGCCTGTCTTGACTTGCCGGGGCTGAGAGCTCCAGTGAAAACAACACACGCGTCACCTTCGCAGCTTTGTGTTGAGGCTGGGCCAGCAAGTTCTGCCTAGCTTTCATGGATTGGCTACAGTGACCACCACCCACCGACGAATAGCTGATGTCTGGTATGCAGCCGTATGCAGCCAGGGTCACATGCTCAGTGGCTGTGTCGATAAATTAGCCTCGTCGAGCGCCCTTCAAAAGCGCGAAGTTGACGACACCATGGAGCCGCTCAAACCAAACGACACTCTCTGCACGAAACATGGCGGAAGCTTTCGCTCTCTCCGCAAGCATCGCAGGGCTCGTCTCGCTTACCGAAGCAGTTTTTCGGTTGACCGTCAGATTTTCCCGCGAGGTCAAGGATGCGAAGAAAGACATCGAGCGGTTTTCGGCAGAAATTCGACACTTGATGCTTTTGTTATATGATCTCACTTCTCTTGCTCGGTTGCTTGAAGATGATACCGAAATGGATAATTCGTTTCGATTATATCATCTCAATTCTTGCCAGCAGACGGTCGGTGAAGTCAATGCCCGGCTGACCAAAGCTGCTGCTGCCACAAAGCTCAAGTGGCCGTTCACAAGCAAAGAAGTTGACAAGTTGCTAGAAGACACCAAACAACACAAGGCAACCATATCGCTTGCTTTGGGCGCAGATTCGATCAAGTCGCTCATGCGTGTCCTGTCGGCGCAAAAGGACCTTCAAGGTGAACTTTCCGAGGTCAAGAATGTGTTAAAGGAGATTCGAACGCGGATCCTGGTCGACAAGCATTGTGAATGTGTGCTAAATTTTTTCATGCAATACAATCCCCAACCGCACCTCGAAATTAGTCTTCGGCTTCGACATCCATTAACCGGCCTATGGTTCACCGAAGGCGACATATTCAAGAGCTGGTTACATTCGCCAAGTAGCAAGCTTTGGTTAAGTGGGATCCCCGGAGCTGGTAAAACAGTTCTCGCTGGCTCTATCATTGAGGGGGCAATCAATACCTCCCAGCAGGGGTCCACGGCCAGCTGCTTTTTCTTCTGTGACTACAAGTCTGTGGAGACTCAAAACCCAATCATTGTTTTGAGTTCATTGGCTTCCCAGCTTGCTAGGCAGGATTCCAGGGCTTTTGCAATACTCGATGATTATTATCAGCAACTGCATCCGGACAAGCGATCCTCAAATTCATTGAGCATCACCGAGCTATCAAACAGATTAGTTGCCATGGCCAAGATTTTTAACAGAGTATATTTAGTTGTGGATGCTTTGGATGAGTGTGGCACAAGCTCTGCATTAACAGAAGAGCTTGTCGGACTTGTCAACCAGGCTCCCTCAATCTCGATCGCTCTGCTCAGTCGTGATGAGGTCCATATCCGGGATCACCTTGAACCACTTCAGCACATAGAAATCGCCGCGCAAAGTGGTGATGTCCAGCTCTATGTTCGTGCTGAGCTGGAGGAGAGGATACAGAAGCGAAAGCTTCGGCTCAACAAAGAGAGTTTCAAGGAGGAGATTATTCAGGCCCTCATTGATGGCGCCAAAGGAATGTAGGTTAGGCCACACTGTTCCTGCTATTGATCATAACTCTAACACATCGCGTTGCTAGGTTTCGATGGGTCAGCTGTCAGATAGACTGACTACCTGTGCGAGTTGCGCACTGATAAAGACCGAAAACAAGCGTTGAAGCGACTGCCCCCAACACTTAATGATGTTTATAACAGGATACTCCAGCGCGATACACACCCGACGTCGATCCATATATTGCGGACTACACTACGACTTGTGGTTTCTGCTAAGTCCAGGATAAATATCTCGGAACTATGTGATGCCCTGACCATGAGGGACGGCGAAAGTCGACTGGACGAGGAGGACCGCGTGAGCGAGTATGAGGTCGCTAGGGTATGCAGCAGCCTAGTACGACTTTCAGCTGATAAAGAGCACTTCGAGTTTGCCCATTTTACGGTGAGGGAGTTTCTCGAAACAGCTGCACCAGAGCCCTACCGACTCAGCGCCACTGAAAATTGGTTTCTCATCAAGCTCTGTCTTCAATTCATCTTGCTTGATGATTTTGACCTACAAATACATACCATAAAACGATTAGAAGAAATTGTTTATCAGATCAAGGCAAAGCACCCTTTCTACCGCTTTGCGGCGACCGAGTGGTCAAGCCTCTTTGCTTCGTCCAAGAGTGCATCCAGGGGAAAGGAAGAGGAGCTGTCACGCGAACTGGTCACAAAGCTCTTCAGTTCAACCAAGAGTGTGCATTTTCTCATATGGTGCGCCATTCTTGTTCGTGGATATAATGGTACATATAATTGGGAAAATGCTGATACATTTCGCATTATCATTAACGCCAACTTTACACCTCTGCATATGGCCTGTATGCTGGGCCTTAAAGATATAGTTCTTGATCTGAGTGATAACAACGAAGAAGCTCTTGTTCTAGAAACAGGTGCATTTGCATCACCAGTGCAATGTCTACTTCTAGGATTACCAGTCTTGTTACCTGATTTTCAGGGGCTCAATGTCCAATCACTCAATGGCAAACCAGCTCCTTCGGCCGACCTACTTCAGGGGATCCTCCAGAAATTCCCCATCGTTTTAGAGTCCCGTAACCGTTGTTGTGATGTATTGATGGCGATATACGACAAATATCCTGACTTACTAAGAGGTGTGAACCTTGTATCAATTCCATTGACGCCTCTTGAGGTAATATTCGGGGATAGCGCGTGGTACTTCAATAATACCGACATGCCGTTCCGAATCTTTCTACTGTTTATGCGATGCGGTGTTCCTCTTGAGCAGCGATCTGTCGACCACTTAAAGAGGCGGCTTAGGAATATTAGGGCCACAGTCAACAAGAAATATGGAGAGCAAAATCAGATTGCAGAAGCGTCCGTACTGGAAGCTATCGCTCAAGGCGCGAACGACTATCTGAAGAGGGTGTCAGACGTGGAAGAGGACCTACGTTTTGCGATCCTTGAGCTCGTATCCCGTTGCGAGGCGTTCATTTATAGAGTATCAATCTCATCAGACATGGATTTGGAGGACCGCCAATACTTTATAGCTATACGTGCGTGTATCAAATCCGACAATGCGCTGCGACTCCGCGAACTTGCTCAAGACGAAAGATTCACTGACTTTTCAAAACAAGTCGACGGGTTATCTTTGGTTCATCGTGCGGTGTTTGCGGGCTCTCCAAATGTGCTAGAATTCTTGCTCAGCACTGGATTGGACGTCTCAGAGTGTGATACTGCAGGTAGAACAGCCTTATATTGGGCACGTGGAGAGTGTGTTCCTCTTCTACTAGCTTATGGTGCTTCCGATGCGGCTCGAGATAAATATGGCAATACAGTGTGGCATTCCGCGAGCCCATCGACTATCGAGATTCTGCTGAAGCATTGCTCCAAGGCCGTGGTCCGACTGGAGGAGGTGAATAATGATGGGCACACGCCCATGAGCCTAGCTCTTACCGAGCAGGGCACAAAAGATACAATTCCTTTGCTGTTACCGCACTGTCGCACTCCGGGATGTTTCACAGGGCCACGCCCAGTATACGAAGCAGCCCTCGAATATAACCGCGCAGATGTCATAGCGACGATGATTGCTTTGAATATACCGCTGGAGGATGGGTCTTCACCCTTGCACCATGTCAATCAACATACATCAGTGGCATGCGTGCGGCTTTTAAAGACTCTCTACGAGGCGCCTTGCAGCCAGCGCCATGCGGAACGCCTACCATTCGAAAGCCTACTACTCAAGTTTCTCGGTACCAATTACAACACCACATTACTTGTCGAGCTGATTCCAGAAGATGACATATCAAAAGCACAATGCTTCATGTTCTTTTGCTCGAAGATCCTTGAAATTACGGCATTCACCGTGTCTGACCAAGCCATCATTGAGTTGTTTCTTGACCGAGCCATCTATGACGCCTACGAACGCCACCATACCACATCTGGAATACGATTATTTGCGGACGAGCTCTTGAATGCAATTGGACTCCCTTATGTGAAGTGGCCCAGCGTCTGTAACCTGGACAACACTGTCGTCAAAATGCTGAAAATTAGCTGTTGCAAAGCTACGTTTAATGCTGCGGCAGACTTACCGCGTATACTTTGCATTGCTGTCTATTCCGGGTGGGCTAATGTCGTGAGAGGTGTACTCGAGTGCGGGGTTGATATTGATGTGACAATTAGTAATCGGTCGGTCCTGGGGTTTGCATGTTTGTTGGGCAATGAATGCTCTGCGCATCTATTCGGTGAGCTTCTCTCTTACACCAATACTCTGGATTTTGAAGCAAGACGCCGCTGTCGCCCATCTCGCCTGGCTTATAAACTCGCCAAAAGAGGTGTGTATGAGAGAGAAGAAAAACTGAGATTGCTTCTCAAGAGTGGATTGGATCCCAATGCACGTTATGGGCGGTCTTCCAAGCCTGCTGCCGTTGATCATATTAGTGCACATTCCTGGAAGACGGCAAAGATTCTGTTACAACGTGGAGCCGATCCTGAACTTGCCTGTGATTCAGGTTTCAATGTACTATTTGCTATCGTCTGGCAAGATGATATAGACGCCATCCGGCAATTGAGGAAAGAATGGCCCAACAGAGTATGGCACAGACGATTAAACATCCAATGCTCATTATTGAAATGCAGCTTCGCAACACATGCAGCCAACCGTGTGATACCCGAATGCAATGCATTGCATTTGGCGGCGTATAAGGGCTCGGTTCGATGCCTGAAATATTTGATTGAGGAGCTGTCATTCGACGTTAATGCACAGGCTGGGTTGGGATACACCTCTGCTCATTTCGCAGCAGCTCTCGACTCACCCATGATCTTGGAATATCTTCGCTCAAAGGGCTGTGATATTAACGCCCTGAACTATCAGCTGCAGACACCGCTGGACCTTGCAGTCTCGTGTCGCGCGCCTGTAACTGTCATGCAGAGTCTTCGGAATCTAGGCGCCGCTGCAGTTGAATTGTACGATCTGGCAGCAACTGGCTCAGTGGTCGAGTTTACCAGGACCGACAACCGCCTTGACGTCTTTGAACGTCTCGAGGCCGGAGGCTCGGAAGAACTGTATACCGCAGAGGCCAGGAAATTTCGGATGCTGAAGCTTTTGTCTCGAGCCATTAAATCAGGCGACATATCTGACTGTCGACGGCTAAAGGCTCTTGGATGCCCCTTCAGCCTCCCATTGCCCGGCAATAAACGGCCCCCTCTCATAGCGGCGCTAGAGGCGAAGCAATTGGGCGTGGTTGAATGGCTCCTGATGAACGGCAACAACGAATGGGTATCAGCTTTGGATGAGGAAGGGTGGGATCTAGGCGTCATTCAGCTTGCGCTGCGTACCTCGGAATGCAACGATCAGGTCTTAAGGAGTCTGATGGTGCATTTTGAGGATTCATGGCCAGAATGGGTCACTGCGCAGTGGTCTGCTGTACACGAGGCAGTATCCCAATTTAACGAAAAAGGCCTTAAGACGGTTCTGGAGTTTATTGTCCAGCTACGCCAACGACATCGGTACTCTAATCCTTTGTTATCAGTTATTCTCTTGCTTGAACAAGCTGACAATGAGCATCAGCAATATTCCTCCTCTATCGACTATCCTGAATTGGGACCCGGAGTTTGCACCAGTATACCCGGCTGCCGAACATGAGAATATTTCAATTATAGAGATTTTGTTACGGTACGGAGCTGATATTGAACTCAGAGATGATTGCGGCCGAACCCCTTTGCAATGGGCTGTACAAAATAAAGCATACCATTCGATAAGTTACCTCCTAGCGCAGGGTGCAAATGTGTATAGCTCAGATGATTTTGCCATGTCTCCCCTGGACATTTCATTACGAGATGACGACCTACAAAGCATACAGCTCTTGCTGCCCTACGTACGAAAGTCTCATCGCCATTCTACCGGGTCTGGTACGCCATTTTCCTACTGCAAAAGTGTGACGGCGCTTGCTCTTCTGCTTGATAATACCTTTGATCCAGACATGAAAGATGAAGTCAATGATCTGCACAGAGCCTACGAGCAACGACAGCCCCCTCTGTGTTGCGGCCTCTTATCCAGATCTCGCTGTATGTGCAACTTTCCTTGCACTAGGCGCCGACATAAACTTCGAAGGACACCCATTTGGCACCGCACTCATGGTCGCTTGCGAACTCGATCATCTTCAAATGGCGAAATATCTCGTCCGTGCGGGTGCACATGTGAGATACTTCAGCACGGCGTCTAATAAGTGGAAGTCAGCATTTTCTTGCTACCCCGACAAGTCGCTAATACGTCGATGGCTGCTCGTTGAAAGATACACTGATCAGCACAAACTCACCGCTTGCGACGGCGAAATGGGTATGAGTGGTTCTGAAATGCTCTCTCCTTGGAGCGGCGGAGGACAGATGCGCGTCCCTCTTGTTGGGGAGCGCAAGCGCCGAGACGAAGAGTCGTTGCTGGACTATGTTGTTCGCCTCTATGGGTTAAAGAGGGACCTGCGTGGGCAGGTTGTGTATTGGCGTTGAACCTCGCTTCGAAGGCTGTGAATCCTTGTGGCGTGTTTTGGGTCTTGAATGTTTTGTAATGAATCCCTGGTTTTTCTTATCCTACTAAAGGGGGCGTGAATGATTATTGGATTTGTACTGCAGGTCTTCCTGTTTTACCGATGCTCTATGTCAATTACGAGAATATTGACTGGATGATATCTTCATGACAAGGCCAACCCTGGTGCGCCTGCCCTGGCAGTAGGGTTTTGATTCAAGAACGCAAACAGGAAAGAGCGACCATGCTTTGTCCATCGCACCTGCCTCATGAAAGACACATGCTAGGATAGGAAGGCACGATCTGAGACCGGAGGATCTGAGACCGGAGGAAGGAGCGATCATCGTCTACCTCCATCGCGCCTGCTTTACTTGTGGGAAAACATCATGCACTTCGGCAAGGTACGCTTTCCGTTGGACGGGAACATTTGGTATACTGTACAGAGTTTCTTTGAGCTGACGAAAGCTATACGTGGTTTGAGTTTAGAAAGAAAAACTTCTACCTACTCTAGGTACTTTCTTCTACAGCAGCACCTTGCGCAAACAAACGGTGGATCCTTATGTCTTTTCCCAGGAGCTCCATATACTCTTCTCAACCTCTGCTCTACCCCTGCTATATCTACTCCTCTCCAATACCGTTGCTACTGTTATATCAATATCCACAACCCTAGTTCGGTGCAATGGGCGACGATTACTATCCCGAAGTGGTATGTTCTCTTTTCCCCCAAGTCGCCACCAAAGAATACCTAATAACCTGTCTATAAAGCCCCTCACGTACTGCTTTCGCTGCAGTACTCGCCATCCTCGCAATGAATGCCCCCGCCAGGTATGCGCCCTAGTTCCGCCCTTGTCTGCTAGTCATCTCGTGATAAAGTACTAGTGCAATAAGAGTCCTATCATGGCTCTAGAAGCTATAGAAAATGCTAATATGTACCACTTTCTACAAAGGCCTGCAAATATTGCAGCGAAGAAGGCCACATCATAACCGACTGCTGGAGATTCCATGTCCTTCAAATGCGGTACAGAGTCGTAAGTCCTGCCATCTAACGTAAACCCACATCATAACAGCGCTGATTAGTCTCCAGGCACTCCAGGTATCCTCCACTCTGAATCACCTTCTCAAATTCTAGCAACTCACCCAAGCATAGACCGCCGCGCGAAAGAGCCCCAACCCTCGACGAACAGACTACATCCCCCCTTCCCTGCCCACCCATCTCGATGGAGGCAATAACCGCCGTGTACCTAGTTTTATTCGACGTCGTTCTCGTCCCTCTCACCGTGCCTTCTCTTTTTCTGCACCGCAATCACCTCCTAGTGAGCCTCCACAACCACGTCCTCGTCCAGGACACCGCTGGGAAATCCCTGGCCCTCTCCCGGAGGGGTTTCTGGCGATGCTCGAAGTCCTCGGTCTCACTCGTTTATATGCATCTCTCCAGCGCCCAGATGATCTCGAGTCCTTGGTCGCGGTTGATAGTGTTAGACATACTCATAACGCTGAGATGGCTGGGGCTGTGGGCGGCACGACTGATTCTCGTCTTGATGAGCGGGGTGGGAATGGGGGCGATGATCCTGATGGTGGTGATTACGACAGCAATGGAGAACACCATACAAATTACTAGGTCAGCTATGGGGATAACGCCAGCACAAACAACCAGAAAACCCCGACGTCCACTCCTGAAGTGAACCGTATAACCTCCAGTCCAACCGAAAACGCCCCAGATACATCTCATTCAGAACAGGAGCGACGAGGGAGAACCATGACACGGCACGCGGCGGACGATGATACGGTCTTGCGTGAAGTTCTCTTACGTGGTGGTACTCGTGTTGGTGGTGGACGGACGTTGAGCCTCTAGATCCACGAGGATTATTTGAACGTTGCCATGTGTAGGATATTAGGAACACAATAATCAAATTTACTAGAGAATGAATTAGTATCTCGATGAAACAATACTTGAACCGCAACTACCACCGATATCTAGCAGCTTCTTCTTACATTAGATCGCGCATCTATACTCTATATGTACTACAAGATACGCCGCGTCATGCCTTCTCATTCCCACAACCACCATCACCATCACCATCACAATCGTAATCACCACAATCCAAACAAACCCCATACTCCCTCAGCACCTCCCTAACATCATCACCCGCATACGCCTCAACTACACCAGCAAGCACCCCCTGCCCCTCAACCTCCCCCTCCACCACCCCCTTACCCTCAAGCTCCAACAAAACCCTAACAACATCCGCACCCCCCCACCGAACCGCCTGATAAAGCAATCCCTCGCCCACCCCCTCGCCCACCCTCAGCGCAAAATCAACCCCGTACCGCGCAAAAACCCTAACCATCTCCACATCACAACCGCCCAGCGGATCGGTCGATACACGTACCCGGGATCCTCAACATCCAGACCATGCGCAAGGAGAACTTCCAGCAGAGCTGTGTCATTGCACCACGCCGCGTACGAGACTAGACTTAGAGAGTGCTGGTGGTTCGTTACCCATGCGTGCAGTCTGATATCCCTGTTTGGGTTTCCTTGGTGAGAGAGCAGGAATGCTGTTGCTGGGATCTTGCGGTTGTAGACGGCGTAGCCGAGTGGGGAGGTGTGTTCTGTCGGGGTGTTGATGTCGAATTTCAGGGTGGGGAACGAGTTGCTGCTGCTGCTGCTGCTGGTGGAGAGGAGGTAGGAGAGGGTGGGCAGTTGGTTGGTTTCGATTGCGTTTGTGAGCAGTAAACCGGGGTTAATGTCTATCGGGGTTATTGTTGAGAGGGATTTTTCTAGGCAGGTGATGGAGCCCCTGTAGGAGCTGAGGAGGGCGCATTGCTGGATGTCGAGGGTGAGGGGGTCTTCGAATTGGAATTCGAATTCGTTGCTTGAGAAATCTGTACTTCTGGCGGAGTATGTTGTTGGTGTCCAGCTCAGGGTGGGAGGGTTGTCTGCTTGAAGGTTTTCTCGGTTGTTGTTGGCGTTGGCGTCGTTGTCGTCGCTGGGTTTCTGCTGCCCTTGGTTGGTACCAGTGCGACTGTCCTCTTCCATCTCTGCCTCTGCCTCTGCCTTTGCTTCTGCCTCTTCCATGCGCCGCCACATCAACTCTCTCTCGTTATAATCAGCCACGACCCTCTCTATCGCATTCTGTGCGATTCCCATACTCGCCCAGCCAAGGATATACGCGGGTGTGTTTTGCACAAGTAGTCCTCCAAGGATTTCATGCCATTGTCCTATAAAGTGTTGGCCCTGTCCTGTCCTCTAGCTCCAGTTCATCTGTAGCTTTCCATAACGGAACTGAGGGATCGCATACGGGGAATGAGATGCTTACGGCAGATACAGAGATAATTAAGGACCGCCTCCCACGCGTCCTTGGGAACTGGGTCTGTTCCTAGACTTGAAAGGTGTTGGAGGATGAGATATTGGATGTCGAAGGGGAGGGTTGACTGGGTCATTGCTGGGGTTGCAGCGGTGGTGCATGCCTCAGATCAACCGGTTGGGTTTCAAAGTTTCCACTAAGATGAGTTTTGATGTTGTCGTGATGGTGATCTTCTCTTTGGTTGGGAGATGCAATGACGGGAGCTGGAGAGCTAGGCATCTTGTCGGCCCGGTGAATACGAGTGTTACCAAGTGGTTTATCGAGAAAAAGTATTGATTGCCGGACTCTCTGACGTTAGCTTATATTTGAGCTCTCTTTTGTTTTCAGGGATCTGTAGCTAGCTATAACTTGATGCGAATACACATAAGAGGATAAGAAGAAATCAATCTGCGCTGAAAGATCCCGTCGGCAATTATCTATATCTTAGGATGGGGGTTTCCTGCGGCCGGATGATCGAGTACGCGATGGCCACGTCGTGGTCCTGGTTTCATGAGACATTTTAATCTTGTAGATAGATGTTGGAATGCTCCTTTTGGAAATACGAAGCAAGCGTGTCAACGAAACGCTACCATCCACGGACAGCAGAAATAGTGGCTTTGTGACTCCGAGGGAGTGAACACTTTATCATCTATCGACGAATTGAACTCTTGAACAGTACGCCTACGAGCCAAAGTTTGATAGCACGCCAAGCGAGGCTTCATTCTACATCGTTATCTCTGCTTTTCTAGAACATACATTCATATTGGTATCTCATCACCGCCCGTTTGAACAGATTTCCAAAATTAATTTCTTTCGTGAGTCATTTACAGCTTGCCAGCAGTGTTGAAGTCCTCAAGGGCGACCTGCACACGCTTGCTCATGGTCTTCTCACCCTCGCGCACCCACACGCGGGGGTCGAAGTACTTCTTGTTGGGCTTGTCCTCGCCATCGGGGTTGCCGACGGTAGACATGAGGTAGTCCTTCTTGTTGAGGACGTAGTCGCGGATACCGGTGAGGTAGGCGTACTGCATGTCGGTGTCGACGTTGACCTTGACGACACCGTAGCTGATGGCCTCCTTGTACTCCTCCTTGGAAGAGCCGGAGCCACCGTGGAAAACGAAGAAGACGGGCTTGTCTTGGGAGGACTTGATCTGCTCCTTGACGTAGGCCTGATGCTTCTTGAGGAGCTCGGGGTGGAGCTTGACGTTGCCAGGCTTGTAGACACCGTGAACGTTGCCGAAACCAGCGGCGATGGAGAAGTAGGGGGAGATGGGGGAGAGGGCGTTGTGGATGGCGAGGATGTCCTCTGGCTGGGTGTAGAGAGAGTTGTTGTCGACGTCTTCGTTGTTGACGCCGTCCTCCTCACCACCGGTGATACCGATTTCCTACACAATTAGTATATGGAGAGACAAAATGGTGCTGGCAAACTTACCATCTCGAGCCACTGCTTCATGGGAGCAGCACGCTTGAGGTACTTGGCAGTGGTCTCAATGTTGTAGTCGACGGGCTCCTCGGACAGATCGATCATGTGAGAGGAGAACAGAGGCTCGCCGTGCAGCTTGAAGTAGGCCTCATCGGCGTCGAGGAGGCCATCGAGCCATGGGAGGAGCTTCTTGGCGCAGTGGTCGGTGTGGAGGACAACGGGGATGTTGTAGGCGGGGGCAATGCTGCGGATGAAGTGGGCAGCGGCGATACCACCGGCGATAGAAGCCTTCTGGCCGTCGTTGCTGACGCCCTGTTATTGTTTAGTATGGGTTGATTGCGATTGTGGTCTGATTTTGCACACCTTTCCAGCAAAGTAGGCGGCACCACCCTGGGAGACCTGCAGGATGACGGGGCAGTTCTGATCGCGAGCAGCCTCGAGGGAAGCGATGACAGTGGATGAGGAGGTGACGTTCTGAGAAGTTAGCTAGTCGTCGCGAATTGAATTGAGTTGTGGTGAAGGAGCTTACAATGGCGGGAATAGCAAACTCCTTCTCCTTAGCGTACTCGAAGAGACGGAGGACGTCATCACCGACGATAACACCGGCCTTGCGGTCAAGCTTTTCGAGGACACCCATTGTGATTATTGTAGTAGAATTGAAGTGGTTTCGTTAGATTGAGATGGGAAGAATTGGTGGGAGATGTAGGTAAAGGAGAGAGAGGGAGAAGTCTGGCAGAGGTTAGAAATAAGAAATTACTGAGAGGACTCTTTACCGGCGGACGAATACGGCGGTTAAGTAAGAGAGGCAGAGGCCGAATCAGGAATGAGGGGCACTGGATCTGGGTGAACTCACCGGGCAGTGGGGATGTGATGTAGCTGTGATGTTAAGAGACAGAGACAGGCTGAAAGAACTTCGAAGAAGAAGGAAAGGAATCCTCAGGGAGCAGCGGTATTAATAACAGCAACTGACCCGAGATTCTCCTTTCATTAGTCCTGTTCTCGCCAGTTCTGCTCCTTGATCTCACCAAGACTTCAACTGCTCTGGTGGGGTCGCTGCAACGAGGATGACGCTTGTTGCTGCCTCAGGTTGGAGCTCCGAAAACCCCCGCCATCACATGACATCATTCATCTCAGCTCACCACCTTCTTCCCTTCATGAACCTCTCTACAGAGGGAGGATGTCTTCAGTTGAACATTGAGAAGCTCAAATACGCATGCTAAATCTTTATTGACTTATCTACGCGCTGCGCTTGGTCCAAACAACCGACAGATCGAGCAATAAGCTCGGCTCAACTCTAAAACATTGACCCATCTCCGTTTTTCTTTCGTGCTTCATGCCAGCGTCGGGAAAATAGCGGGGTTCTCTCCGGCTTCCAGCAATTTCCCCTTATTTCGAAGCCTAGATCTATCACGAGACGCTGATTTGGCCTTCAATCTGAGGGCGCTGCCCAGTGAGGCTATTCACGGTCTTGTCGCTGCGAGTCGACGGAGAATTAAGGCCGGGCTTCTTCCGATATACGGCGGTTTGATTTACGTCGGAGCATACTGCTCCTCATTTACTGATTTGTTCTCAGCGCCGCATTCTACCAGTTGCCTACCGATTTTTCGTGGATTCGTTTCATTTCACTCAGACAAGCCCGTTCCAGCTCAACCTCGAGTCGTACTTACAATGCGCAAGATAATTTTGAAAACCAAGATTATTCTACCAAACAGCCATCTATGAACAACAACCGAACCAACCAGACAAAACACAGAAACAGCTGATATACAATAAAGATGAAAAACACTAGTTGACCAAGAAAACACTGAAATCTCCTCCTGTGACCACGTCCACAACTTGTCCCTTCATCCCGATTTGACTGGGCAGATCGACAACCTTGCTTTTGGGCGATTGCAGCTGGCCCTCGTTGTTTGAGCCCCAGCCGTAAGCAATGCCCTGGCTCACGGCGATTGAATGGGCTTCACCCGAAGAGATATGGCTAAATGTGCCATTGCTCAGCCCGATCTGTGTCGGGATCGACAGCACCTTCGACCCATTCGCAAGGACTATGTCGTCCCTAGCCATGTCCTCCTTTCGGACACCTAGCGCCTGGTGGGAGATCGAACCCCAGCTAAGACACTCTCCGCTCGCTGCGATGGCCAAACTGTGGTTCTTACCACCAGTAATGGCCGTCGCATGCTGAACGCTCAGGAGATCCACGGCGCTCGGGACGGCAATGGTCGAATCGGCCTCGAGCCAATCCTCCTGGATACCGGTCTGTCCATACCTGTTGTATCCCCAGGCATAGACCTCGCCGTCAGTTTCGACTGCGAAGGAGTGATAAGCTCCAGCCCCGATGTTCTCGAGGTTCTGGGAGCTCAGGTAACCGCACGGACCAGGGCGGAGGGACGAGGGCTCTCGGCACTTTCGTGGCGAGATCTTCCTGCCCAGCTGGTTGCGCCTGTTGGCGCCCCAGGAGTAGAGGGTGGTCTTGGGGTTCTTCCTCTTCTCATCGACCTTGAGCGCAAGAACATGCTGAGCGCCTGTAGCGAGACGCTTGATGTTCTTGAGCTCCCTCATGAGCACCGGAATGCGCTGGCAGAGGACCTTGGACCGGAAACCGATCACCTCCTCTACCTCCTCTTCGGGCCTCATTTCCGTTGCAGGGTTCGTATATTGTTCCTAGAAATGGTTAGCAAATGTATTCTTTCAGAAAGGATGATGAAGGACTTACCCTGAACGTTCCCCATCCATAAACCTGCCCATTTTGCGTGAGCACGAAAGAGGCCGTGTCTGTTGCGACGACCTGCACAAAGGTGGTGCCCTCGGGTACACCAGAGACGCTAAAGTCTACCTCTATGGGGGTCTGATCGGTTCCAAACTCCCCATGCTCTTGAATGCCGGTCGTAGTCCGGCCCAGCTGCCCATCGGCATTCTGACCCCAGGTCAGAACCTTGTTGTCGTGGGTAAGCGCAATACAGTGCGCTTTTCCGGCGGCGACCTGGACTACACCAGCCTGATTCTTCAACAAGTTGTTGTTGAGGGTAGGCTGAGTCACGGTCTTGACGTGGCTCATACCCAGCTGGCCCTGGGCGTTGGCGCCGGACACGAAGACAGAGAACTTTGTCTCTGGTGCATTGAGCACAACAGTAGCGCTGACTATATCATGGGTTAGCAAGTCTTTCAGAGGAGGGCAGTGGGAAAGGGAATACGTACCTGGCTCTGCTGGCTGCTTTGTGGCAACACCCTTCTTGGCCTTGCCTCGCCTTCCGGGAGCCTTCTTGGGTGCAGGACCCGCGCGGCTCTTCTTGCGCGGCTGAGGCTGTTCAATCTCCTCAGCCTCTGAGACAACAGACACCTTGCGCTTGAGAGTGGCGCGTCTAGTCTCCTGTGGGTCCTGGACCTGGAATTCGACATCCGCACTGGGATGTCTAGTCTCTCCCGTTCGTCGCTTCTTCTGCGAGCTAGAAGCGGGAGCGGGAGCGGGGGTGGAGGACTTGGAAACGGCCTTGCGCTTCTTTCCTCTGCTGGTGGTGGCACGGGTGGGAGGAGGAGTTGGTGTCTTCTCCCGAGGAGCAGGGGTCTCTTCCTCCAGCTCAACAACATCGTCAACAGGAGTCTGAGAAGGGCTTCCCTGACTGCGGCTCTGAGCCAGTTCAACGGAGTCCCTGATTCCCTTGAACGACCGGGTGTCCTCTGGCTCTTCTCCGGACGCGCGCTCAAAGTCACTGTCGTCGTCAACGTTCGCAAACAAGGGGGCGGAGCCATCGTCGACTAACCGGCCTTGTGCTGACTCGGTCCTCGGGTGAGGAGTCTCGATGGACTCCAAGGCATCGTCGGCCTTGAGCTCCTGCACACGCACTCGGAGCTCATCGTCAGCCTGGTTATCGAAATTGTCCCATCCGCTGCGGCGCTTCTGCAGCTCTGCCGGGCTTTCCTCAGCAGCAGCTGTGCTTTGCGCTTTCTGGGAAGCAGCGGATCGAGTGGCACGGCGAGCACGGAGGTCTTCCCTCGCCGTATCACCGTCCCAAGTGACGGCCGGTGGGCTTGGTGGCGCCTCTCCAACGAGCTCAACCTCGTTGTCAACAGCGGGCGCCTCGCTGGCAGCAGCCGTGCTGCGTGCTGCTTGCGAGGCAGCAGAATGGGCGGCGCGCTCGGCGCGGAGCGCTTCCATCGCCGTGTCACCATCCCAGGTAACTGCTGGCGGGCTCTCAGGCGCTTTTCCGAGGCGTTCAGCGTCGTCCCACTGGCGGCGGCGCTCCTCACGATTAGCCCGACGACGGTCATGTTCGCGTCCGTATTCGGAAGCGACACTGTTGCCGACGATACCGGCGTCATCGAGGGATGGAGTGGAACGGGCATACTGGTGAATTCCTTTGTATACCTTCCCCGCCTTCTGGCGCTCCTCACGTTGAGCCCTGTTGGCGTCATGCTTTTGAGCAAGGCCGGAAGCTACGCTGTTGGCGACGATGCTCCCAGCAGCCAGGGAGGGACTGGAGCGAGCTTCCTGTCGAGCACGCTCATACGCAGTATCCCCATCCCATGTCACTGCCGGAGGACTCTCAGGGGCTTTGCCCAGTCGCTCAGCATCGTCCCACTGCTGCTTGCGCTGCGCGCGCTGAGCTCGAGCCTCATCGTGCTCCTTCGCGAGGTCAGAAACCACGCTGTTAGCAACGATTCCCTCGCCGTCGAGCGAGGGCGAGGTGGATCGGACTCCTCGGAGGGCCTTTTGGTGAATCTTTGCGAAGGCTTTGTTCCACTTTTGCTGTCGTGTCTGTTTCCGAACACGATGGCCCTCATGCTCCCTCGCGTAGTCCGACGCCACGCTATTAGCGACGATACCTTCAGCGTCGAGAGAGACACTCGACCCTGCCCTCCCCTCATCCATCGCCTGCTTCCTTGCATCGCGCTCCGCCTGTCGACGCTCATACTGCTTCTTCAGCTCCGTCGCATCAAGCGACGGACTTCCTCCAGCCGCAGAAGCAGCCACAGACGCCGACCCAGCCGAAGACCCCCTCAACGACTCCAGCACAGCCGGATACGCCGTATCCCCATCCCACGTAACCGCAGGCGGGGAGTCCGGAACCACAATCTCGGGCTTCTTCTCAACCCAGCGGCGCTTCGAGCGTCTCGTCGAAGCCTCATAAACTGTGCTCGGGCCCTCCGTTTGCGACGCAGCCTTCTGTGTCTCGGGCTCCTCCGGAGAGTCGGGCTCCATGGCTGCCTGCAGCTGGGCATGGATATTGCTGTTGGGGAGGGTGGCGCGGTCGACGTAGCCGGTCCAGCCGTTTGAGGAGGTTGTGCTTGCTGCAGCTTCAGACAACGTCGCCCCGATGGACTGGATTGGTTCCTGTGGGGGAGGGGCGAAGATGTCTTCGCGGGAAGATGAGGATGCGGCCGGCGTGCCGTTTGAGGCGGCGTTTGGTGTGTATACCTGTGCGAGTGATGAGGTGGCGGATTTGGCTGTTTGCTTCTTTGCGTTCGCTCGCTTCCCGGGGGCCGGGAAGGGCGTTGGTGAGCGGCGAGCTGGTGCCATTGTGCTTGTGTGATTAGTTGCTGACGAAGTAGTAGTTGTTGTTGTTTCTGATGTAGATGTAGAAGAAGAAGAAGAGGTAGGTGTAGATGCTGCACCCTCTCTCCTGAGAAAGGGATTCACGATCCGAACGTAACTGTTGAGTTTATCAAGAAGATTCTCTGTAAAAAGCATATAAAGATCAAGATAACTTTATAAAAACTCTTCGCAGAAAAATGTTAGGGGTTTTGTCGGTGTTGTCGAGGTAAGAGAATGTTGGTTGTTGCTTGATACACCCACCCTCTCACCGGAAATCAAGGCTGTTTATATGCCCTTCGTCCTCGAATCCAACCCCCCCCCCATTACAACGAGAACATTCATTGTAACCGTCTCGTTCTGCTCGAGTTCGTTTTTCTTTGAAAATGATAGGAAAGGAGGGGAAATGCTTTAATTAGCCCCCCAGCAACGAAACCCATGGGTAGCCAAAGAGTGTCAAAGGAACGGGCGTTTTGGCGAAAGATGTCACGGGTTGCGTGTTCACAATGGCATTGTCTAACGAGACGGCGTCAAAGAGAGGGATAAAGACGGTATAAAGAAATGTGTTCTACAATGGGATTATGGGAAGTTGACGGGGGCTATTTTTGGGGTCATTGTTCGCGGAGGACAACGAGGGTGGGAGGGGTCATTGGGTTGGGTGTTTCAGGTGGTGCCCTGCACCCTGGTACTTCTCTATCTAAGGTCAAGAGGGGGGGTTTCAGGGTTTGCTATTCTGGGCTCATTTGTGTGTTTGATGGGTTTATTTTTGGTGGTGTGGGTGGGCGTTGGCGTGGGATTTTGGGGATGTCTAGGGGAGGTTGGTATGGAGTTGAGGGCTACGCTATCCTCTATCTACGGATTCTCAGAGACGAGAAACGGATAGAGAGAAAAGGCGTAAATTGTTAAGTTGCCAAAGCTAAATACAACGCTGGGCCTGGCTTCTCAAGCTACATTTCGTCAGAGCCTAGAGTCTAGATTATGCTACGCCCCCCTGCAGCGCCGGACAGCCGTAAAGAGAGTGATTCTTCTAGCGAGACATCCACTGTAGAGAGGTAGGGTGGTGGTAAGATCTCCCTATTGCGATTCCTCGTATCAGTAGCGAGCGATGAGAATCACATCTTGCTCTGCGACTCGAGTGCCCGATTGCTCTGTAAGTCTCGCACTAGTTAGATCCTGGAGAGTCGCTCTCTGGAAGACGGCATTTCCAGTCACTGCAACATAATGCCGAAATGAGAGTTGTCGCGTCGACGAGGAGAACCGCCCTTCCAACTAACCCTTACGGTACGGTTTGAGTACCCGCATAGAAAGTTGATAGAAGGCTTCAGTCTACGTGCGATCCACACGCTCCATCAGTAGCAAGGCGCGGAGAGGTGGTGTGAACATCATCATCATGACCGAGGGAGACCATGTCCTCGGATTCTTCATGTGCTCTTTGTCTTCGAGAGCACTTGCCGGGACACCAAACGGATGGGAACGCCTCAAGGGGAAGTCAGAAATGCCGAGTGAACTCCAGTTGGACACTTCTAAGTGTCCTGCTCCGCGACGGCATTTCCATTTCCAATCTCATCTGTGAGACTTGCATCAGATCGATAAGGAAGCCTTCTTCTGAGGATGGCACCAGTCCCTGTCACAGCCAAATGAACCGGGGGGTCGTCCAATTGCCAATTGACAAGGAGAACTATCCTCCCAAGCAGCCTTAGTGCTTGGGTATCCACATAGTAGGTACCCAACAAAGAACCTCCTTAGGTCTGGATCAAATACGGTATCTTGAAGCTCTAGCGTCCACACACAGATACAGTCGAGGTCCACAGGCGAAGTGATGTTTAGTCTGAACTCATCTCTGTGCATTATGATGATGGAGAGCCCAGGAACTGAGCTAGCTTTCGGTAGCTAACTAGGTATTGCATTTCTCTTCTTCTTCTCCTTCATTTCGTTGGCTTGATGATCCAACCTCGGGATCTACAGGCCTTTTCCTGTTCTGTCAGACGGTACTGTTGTCTAGACAGACATGCCGACATAGAGCAGAAAAGCAAAGCAAGTGGGCAACTTGCTGGCTCTGGGTGCCTGCAGGAGTGCTATCCTACGTACTCAATTCTTTTCTTCCTTGCTGCTGTAAGCCGCAGATGCACGTATCCTGCGTCGTTCTTAATCCTCACGGTCTTCTCTTTTAGCGGCAAGTCGTCTGATCGAAGCGGAGTCCAGGATAGTACTGTATCAGACACAGTCCTTCTCTTGTTTCTCTGCTTGAGGTCGGGGTTGGCAACGTTATTAATGCGATATTGCGCACGTAGAAGCAACCATCTTGCTGCTATAGCACTCGTGTACTCGTGGAGACCGGTTGGGTAGCTGTTCACGATCGCCCGCAGGGGCTGGGTTGGAAGGTCTGCTTCAACTGTTTGGCTTTTCGTTAGCTCGTGCTCAGCAGAACGTATACAAAGGGATGGAATACTGACTTCTCACCAACTGAGTACCAGCCATCAAGTATTCATGACGTGGGTCACGCAAGCTACCGTCGAATGTAGTCCTTGTCCACCTGTCGTATGGTGGAGGTGGTTCGATGGAACTGTGGTGTTACCAAGTTACTGGAGGGAAGAACCTCGGTGATCCTCGCTCGCTGAATACCACTTATCAAGTATTCGAGACGTGGGTCTAGTAAGCTATCGTCAAATGTAGCCTCCTGTCGTGTCCCGGGGGGGTCTCGAGGGATTTGAGTTGCGAGATGCTGAGATGGGAGAACTGGGAGACGTGTGGTTAAGCAAAAAAGGGTATAAATAACGACTCCCTGCCAAATCCTTGCAGTGACCTTAGAAGTAACGCAATGTTCATACCAACAAGCCTATAACGTTGTGGGTAAGGCTTATAGTGAATGGGACAGCGTTGGGTGAAGGAAACCAGCCCGAAATAGACGGAGAGGAAGGCCAACGGAACGGAGCAGGCTAGAACAACCAAGAACTAGGGTTATTTAAGATCTGAAGATACAGTGGCCGTCTTGGAAGGAAAGTGCTGCTCCTGGTAGTATTTATCTACCCTACCCTAGCCTTCCTGGAATTAGACAACACTAGACAGCGCACCATCGGAACGAGAGGAAATGAAGGTAAAATTCGGAGTCAAAGTGCCATTTACCAGGGTGGTATAAGTTGAAGAGGAGGAAACTCAGATATAATGGTTGAAACAAGGAGCAGGTTCTATGTTTATCAAGATGCCAAGTGTAGAACTTACAGGAATGGTGGATTGCGATGCTCGTCCGGCCGTCCCATGTAATTCCACTACATGTAGGTATGTGCAAGGCCAGTCCGTCTCTCTATGTATCTGCCGTCATCTTCGTCTCTGTGTAGGCCCTTTGCATCATGAATCGAGCATATCTAAAGATGAATATAAATGTGCAAGCAAGAAGAATATATACGTAGCCAAACCACAGCCAGCCCCTTTCCTTCCCAAGCAAAATCAACCAGGAGCCTGCTTCTCCAACTCATAAAACAGCAGATAAACCTCCTTCTGCATCCCCAGCACATCCCCCGTCTTACACTCCTTGATCTTCTCATCCGAGATGCGCCACCACCGATCAACGTGTTTCTTCTTCCGGCGGAGTCTCGACGCAACGCTCGATTCCGAGTCTGTGGCCCCTCGATCCATGAATGACGCGCTGGCTCGGGAAACAGGACTGCTAAGTCGTGTTGTCTCGAGGGATGAGCCGCGCGGGGCGGAGGTCGGGGAGAGGTTGTTCTTGCTACTTGAGGATTTCGAGGTCGAGTTTGTGCTTTGGAAGGAGACGCGGGAGGAGGATGTTGATGTTGCGGGGCGCGGGGGGGTTATGGTTGATTGAGTTGCGGATGCGGATGCGGCTGCGGTGCGCGGGAGGTCGGTTGATGAGGGGTTGCGAGAGTCTGAGGCTGACGGTGAGAGAGAAGAGGACGCTGAGTTTGCGGACGTTGGGGTGGAGATGTTCAGCGCTGGGAGTTCTGTATCGATTGTGTTTCGTGCTGGGATCCGAGGACTCTGTACACGGGACGGGTTCTCGCTCGTCGCTCGGCTCTGTGCGTAGGAGCTGAAGACGCTGGGTGTGGAAAATGGCGGGTAGAGGTGGTTTCGGCGGAATGATTCGTAGTGACCGCTGTTGTGGCTGCCTTTGTGGCAAACGATGGCGAGCAGTTTGAACCAGCTCTGGTTGAGGATTCCACCCAGGGGAAGACGTTCGGGGAAGGAGACTTTGGCTGCATTTTTTGTTGAGCTACTGCGGTCGAATATGGAGCGGGAGAGGTGGATGGCGATGATCTTGGGGAACACGGTTATCCGCATGTGGCGGGCGATTTTACGCTTGGGAGCGAGGTCGGATGGTGGAAGGGCGACTCCATCGAGAGCGCTTTCAGGGTCGGTATCCAGGGCGTGTTGGATTTTGGCTATTTCAGTTTCGAGAGCCTGTTTGTCCTCTGCCGAACGAGCTTTGGCCAACTCTCGTGCTTTCAAGTCAACGGCGTGTTGTAACCGGCACTTGTCGCATCGAAAGTCGTCAATATACTCCGTCTTCAACAGCCCATCAAAGCACGCATTCAGCGTCGTCGAGCTCTTCTGCGGCACTTGCAGCGTCAAGTTCACAAACGACGTCTGGTTGGGCTTGTACTTGTATTTGCAAGACTGGCACTCAATCTGCGACTCCATCTTCCCCTCAAACGGAAAGCCGTATTCGTTGTCGATTTCCTTCAGCTTGGTATCGATGATCGCCGGCAATCCATTCTCTGTCCCATCATCGACTCGCACCTCAATCTCTGTCGGAGACTCCTGATCCGCTTCAAGCAGCTGCTGCGCTCTTTGCCGCGCTTTCACGCCAGCATGGTACTCATCCGACAACCTCTCCGCAACAATCTGCAAGAACTCCTGCGCATCTTGCTGATTCCGACTAATCCGCGTGCGATACGCAAACTCCAACGCCTGGATAAACCCCCTCGCCGAGATTGTCTTCTTGTAAATCGGCCGCTCATTCAACCGATCCAGCATCTCCTTCAACGCCCGCGTAATAGTCCCCTGCTGCAGCTCGCGCACCCTCTCCGGGCGCTTCTCTCGAACCTGTTCATCGTCCCCAGGCAGAGAATTATAGATCTCCGGCCCATCGAGCTCGCGCCGATGCAGTTCTCTAATTAAATACAGTCGCAAGTCGCCCAACCCCGCAAGCGCTTGCAGCACAGAATTGATAAAGCAGTCATTTGCGGGGTTCGCGAGACCAACAATACTCTTCTTGCGGTTCCCGCCGATCTCGTCCCCATCGATGGTGTAGTTTGGTCCAAAGACGTAAAAGAGCGCGACGGCCGCGAGAGATGCGCCGGCCGCGTAGGCGGCGACGGTGGTGGATTTTTCCTGCATCAACCCGCGGGTGTCACGGACTTGTCCAATGGTGATCGCTGACTTCGGTGTTCTATTGGCCTTCCATGGGTTGGGGTGAGGCTAGAACGGGAGAGAGAGCAGCACAGAATAAGCAATTCCTGTCGCTGTGATACTGGCAAGGTTGAGTTGGCTATAGTTTGTTCGTTCTTTGTGTAGAGTTGTTCTTTGTTGGTGGGTTGGAGGTTGCAGAGTTGTCAGCGTGTGGAAATTCTTTAGCAGGCGGACCCCAAGCAAGCAGGGAAAAGAAGGCTGTGCGGGCTGCGGAGAGGATAAGACCGGGGTAAAGGTAGTTAGAGCTGACTGCCAGTCTGCCACTGATCCCGCGCGTCACGGAAACAGCCGCGTAGCGAATACGTAGGTAGGCAGCACAATAACCGATAGTCAGATTATTCAACCGGGTCATAGACTCACAGTGAGACTGAATTCGCCATGGGTCAAAGGATTCCGGAGAAAGACTGCAGAAGCTACGGTAAAGTAAAGTGTCTGTTCGGATGTTCTTCAATGCCGACCGCAGGCGCTGCTGGAGTGCCCGAGTCTCCGTCCCCACATCTGTCTTGCCTGCCAGTCTTCACGCCAGTAGTTCACATTTCAGGGCTGGCAATTGCTCCGCGGCTCCATACCTCTCGGAGAGTCTCCGGGAATTGGCCAATAGTGCATTCTATATTTCTGTGACGATTGACGCGGCAGGGCGGATTTGCGTCGATAGAGCTGCAGATCCCTTGCTGATTGTCCAGCCTGACCGTCCGTGACGCAGACAAGACTTGCCTCGGCGGGAGATCCTGAGTGTCTGTGTTGACTCTTTGTTCTGAGAGGGCGGGCAGTGCAAGTATTGCGATAGAAGTGGAGTGGAATAAGGCTGGGCGTGGGATGAAGGGATGGAAATGAAACGTTGGAGAAGTGTTTGGCCTTGGAGGTAAGGCCGTTATGTCGTCAATTTGACCGGTTGTCGGTGAGCATCACTACGCTATTTGTATTACTCCGGTCAGGCACCATTTGTTGTCATATACCGAGGTATCCATATATTCATTATCTAGCCAAAGCTTTTGATCATCTCTATCTATGGCCTAATTTAAGCAAAGCAGCTATTGGGGGAGAGTAGCGACCTTTTCATTGAAAAGGTCCTCGGCCTGCTTCCAAACGCGAGCGTTCTCGCGGTTCTTGAGCTGCAGCAGGCTGGGCATGAGCGCCTCGCTGAACATCTCCGAGCTCTCGCGGGGAAGAAGCGATGGGAGGTGGTCAATGCTGATCACGCTGAGGGGTGTGCCTTGAGTTCCACCGGGCAGAGTGACGGGGACTGTGGGCTTGTCGAATGTGGTGGTGATGTCGTAGACGGGGATGGGGTTGTTGGGATTGGTGCTGCAGAAGGTTAGCGGCGAATAAATTCTAGGTATGGATTATTCTTACGTGTCGGCGCTCACGTCACAGATGACAGACAGGCGGCGGCTGGGTGTGTTGAGGCTGTCAACATTGACAACTATTATGCATCAAATCAGTTACAGGCTCACCGCAGTAGGCGATGTAACTTACAGTGAGGAATCTTGGCAGAGAGGTAAATGCAGTTAACGAAGATATCAGCATCTTCAACAATCTCCTTGAAGGGACCGCCTGGGGAAGTTAGCAATTGATGCACCTAAATGAAGTTCGACGTACCCTTCTTGGTCTCCGCAAGATCCCACTGGATGATGTCGGACTCGGGGATGCCAACGTCCTTGGCCAGCTGAACAGCACCCTTACCGCAGCGCCCGAGCTACAACAGTCAGGGTCAAGCGTGTCTTACAGAGAAGGATGAACGTACAGCACCAATAACCAAAAGCTTCGGCGACTTTCCGGATTGCTTCTTCCCGGCGTCAAGCGACTCCTTGACCGACGCAATGAGGAGATCCTGGTTAGCATAAGGCTCCTCACCAGGCAGAGGCTCGCCCTCGGGATGTGTCAATTGCCAAGCCCAGTTCTTGACAGCCAGAGCAGCACCTGCACTGATCAGCACCATACTCGCAAGGCTTTAACAGTTTTGGAAAACTAACCAGCGTATCCAGCGGAGAAACCGAATGCTATAGCCGTCTATTAGCACTTCCTGTACCAGAAATATCGCTTGTCAAGATCCTACCAGCAACGCGACGGCCAACATCATCAGTGAGGAACTCCAAATCAAGCAGAGTACCACCACCACGAGGCCAGCGGCTCAAGACTTTCTCCCAACCACCCTGCTCCTTGTAGCAATGCGCGAAAGAGATGTGAACGTGCTCGAGCGGGAAGTCGTCTTCGGGAAGCTCCTTAAGACCGAGAATGTATGCGTCCTTGGGGGCATCCTTGACCCAGGAACCTTCCTCAACGAGAGGAGCGCCAATCTATGGGTATATCATTAGTTTCGGATTCCGGAGACGTGGATAACGCGGTCGAACCTTAGCGAACTCCTCATCTAGTAAACAGCAGTTAGCGAGGCTCGCTCATGGAAAAGAAAGTCGCTTAATGCTCAAAACTCACCATCGAAGATGCGCTGAGTCGAGCGCTCAACTGTCACCTCATACCCGGCATCAATGAGAGCCTTGCAGGTGGTAGGGGTCACTATTTGGGGTTAGCAGCGGTGACTCAAAAGTATGAGAGAGGAAGTATCGTACGAGCAGAGCGCGCTTCGGCGGGCTTGGTCTCAGCGCGGAGCCAGATCTTGTTAGATCCCATTGTGTCTGTATCAATTGATATGCGAAAGTAAACAGAAAGCGGAATTGGAGCAGAATAGAAGAAAGAATCGACAAGAAAGCTTGCGATGTATGACACCGACTTTCCCCTCCGGCTATAGTGGGGGAAATTATTATGAGGGTGGTTGTTCCGTTCCGAGCTGTGAGTCAGCCTCCGTCATGCCTTGGAGCCGCCGATGTCGGCAATTGACCAGGCATGCCATCGAATATCTTTCGACATCTAGACACCACGGCACCTATTATTATTCCATTTACTGGTTTAAGCTCAAATATTGCGAATCCATTTCATAGTTCGTACGCTGGTTGAGTTAACAACCATCAGAAGGAGATACAGTACATGTCCTGCGCTCATACTGGATTATCAGACGACGTCACCGCCCATCCGTCCCACACAAGAAGAATACGTAGAATCATGACACAACCTTAGTACGACTGCGCGTCCGGCTGCCAATCCCGTCAGTGGGGATGACTTTCTTGATTGCCTCCTTGGTCTTCTTTGGACGACCGCCTTTTTTCTTCTCGGTTGCGGTCGTAGGCTCGGCCTTTGTAGGGGCGAGTGTATCCTTGCTAGCATCCTGATGCTTTTCGCTCGTCCTATGCTTTTTGGTATTGGGTTCTACCGGCTCCTGCGCGCCGACTTCTGTAGCTGAGGTCACCTCATGTTCTCGTTTTTCGCCAATATTCGGCTGTTCCTGCTTGGGCTCCAATGAGGTCCCATTAGAAATGCCATTTGTGGGTGCACTGTCTTGTTGGGTGGGCTGGATGTCCTTTGATGTATTCCCCTCGTAAGATGGACTCAACGTGAGCCCATCTCGAGGTTTGAGGTCCTGGTTGTCACCGCTGCTCTGTGGGCCGTCACTTGTAGAGGGTTTGCTGGGTGCATCATATGGCTTGCCCACCGGTTCTACATGGAATTATCAGTAATCAATGAGCGCAGCGATAACGGGAATGCCAGGTCTATGCGGCTAGGCGCATGAGATAAAGCAACAGCTCGGATCAGCATACCTGAGACAAGAGCGGTGATAGAAGGCCCCGAAGCCATGATGTATCAGGTCAGATGAGCGGGGATGAGAATCGATGGAGATTGTGCAGTTCAGGGCGAATTGAAATCGTTGACGCAAATGAAGGCGTAAAGGGAGCGTTGGAGGAGAGAGGTGAGTTAAGGTGAGGCGAGGTGAGGTTGAGGTTGCGCGGTGACGTTGACTAAGGCCATTCCCTGCGGAGAAAAGTAATTTCGGCTGTCTTCCGACCTCTCAGGAAGTCGGAGCAGGTCAAATCCAGCTAACCACAAGGAACGCTAAATGATCCGAAACACAGCGTCGGGTACGCATAGTTGAGGTTATCTTGGTAAGCATGCCAAGCAATCGACACTAGCGTGCATTCTTGTGGAGCTGAATGCGGAGAATTGCCTCCTCCAGATTACTCCAAGAGTTATCGCGAATAGAGCCATGGAACTTGGGTATCCTGCTAAAGCACGGGAATTAAGGAATGACACTCATCAGAATGCAAGGTCCAAATTAGTGAGCAAATCCTTTTCCTCGCCTGAGGGCTGGCGACCCCAAGGCCCTCTGATAGCTTCGCGCTTCTCTCCCACATACTTCTGTACAAAGCGGGCCAGAAGTATACAGTCCTCCCAGTTTTCAGCTTCCGCCACAAGATGCACAGCATCGGCTGCGACTTGCATAAGGCCTTGGCGCTTCGAGGCATGCCATGACTCGATAGTCTGGGGTGGTAGATTTCTCACGAACTTGACGAAGAGTTTTGCATCTGGATGGGTCGGGTGATAAATGCTTACGGTAGCTGTCGCATGCCTAGCTGGTGTCACATTCGGCACGGTGGTTTGGAACTCTTCATATAGATCGGCCGGGACTTTCTCAGCCTTACTCCGCGCATTCAGCACGAGAAGCTGACATATAATGGAGAGTGGCAAGCGGAACGTGTCGGCGAGGGGCAGTGGTCGATCGGCGCTTGATTCAAGTAGCCGGTATGCCTTCATGTAATACCGTATGCAAGATTCAAGACCGCCACCGCATTCGAACTCGGCTTCCAGGAGCGCGACCAGAAGGTTTTTAAAATACCGTGATGCCTGAACCGGCTGAACCAACTCCGGAAGGTCTAGGTTGGTTTCCGCCAGCAGTTCTAGCCAGCCCATAATGACATCTTGCGAATCTTCGGCAGCTATGAACTTACAAAAGAAATGTGGCCCTTTGTGATGGGACAGAAAACGCACCCTCATTCTTGGACTGAGGGAGAGCCACCAAGAGACAATTCTTGACCCTGCCTTGGAGTCTCTCAGGGCTTTTCTGAAATTCTCCCCGCTCTCCGTGCTTACTATCACCAGCTGCCGAGACAAACAATCCACGGCAACTTCCACGGTGGCTGATCCGGAGGCCACATGCTGGTCAAACGCAACCATGGGGTCTTTTGCCCATTTCCTAACCACCTTCTGGGCGCGCCCTGAGATGTCGTCAGGCCCATCAAGTGGTACACGGAAGAGAGGATTGTTGAGAATTGTGCTGAGATGTGCATCGGTGGCCTGGGCGGAGGAATGAGGATTTCTCCGGTGTGTACGTATGGTGTTGTCAATATTACTGGCGGCAGAAGACTGGTCTGAAGGGGATGCGGTGGGAGGATGTTCACGATCGAGCTCACGACGGAAGGAGGACGTAATGGCATTCAGGAGCTTCTCGGACTCGCGGGGTGTGCGCGGCAGCGGGGGGTTGATTTTAGAGAAAAGATTAAAGCTGGATAGACTTGAGGGCTTCATAATGTTGAAGGAACCAGCTAATATCTCGGGAGGTGGAATTATCCTCAACCAGGAGGTCGTTGATTGAATGATCGGCCCATGCAGGTCTGGTAAATTGGGCAACCAAGCCAGGTGGGCGGTGAGAAAGGGCTGCCCACCAACCTCAACCGGCCACGAATGTGGTCATCAATGAGCCCCCTTGAAACGATCAATAGGAAGGAGGCTGCAGGTACTACAGATACGATACTACTAGTTCGTAGAGAGTTGAGCAAGGAAGTCTTGCAGGCCTCCGAGAAGAGAGCTTCAGTGGCATAGAAACCATGGGTGGACAGAAGTCAAAGGATGACGAAATCTCCCACAACGATGGCCTGGCCTTACGGAGTATACTGGTCTGTAGTACGGTAGATTATAGTATCATTTCTAGATAGTACGGTGTACTTTATGATGCTTAGATTGTATAACTAACTATTGACTACTGATGGTCAACCACAAGGCTGAGTGCAGAATATTGTTCGTTGCTCGGACCAGTCAAAGGCAGACAGCCACCCGGTCGCTCGCTGTCCTCCACTGAAAACCTCATTTCTTCCTCCTACCTCCCTCTCCTCCCTTCAGACTCAACTCTCCACCCCCCCATTCCTCTCAGCAACAACTTCCTCCTCTTCAACCCTCAATTCCTCTTCTCTCTCGATCTCAATCCCACGCGGCTCCTTCCCCCGTGCTCTGGTGCTGCCACTCGCGTGAGGCTGCATCTGTGAATCGTTACGGAGGACGACAACACTAACGAACCTCTTTTTACCCGCTTTTTTCCTCCCACTCGCCGCATCTTATTTTCTCCCTTCCGTCTTCCTTGGACTCCTTCGAGCTCTATCCCATCTCTCCCAACCGGAGATTCAGAGATTTCATCGACAACATCATGTCTGAAGTTCAATCGAGGCCTTCTGCCACCCGTGGCAGGGGTTCCGCCCGTGGTGGCCGTGGCGGTTACAGCTCCAGAGGTGGTCGAGGTGGCAGCAGATCCACAAAGCCTGACGTTTCAGAGCCCGCATACGACGACGAAGGAGAGCTTGGTCAGATGAAGAAGAAATACTCGGACACTCTGCCTTTGCTGAAGGAGCTGTTCCCAGACTGGACAGACGAGGACTTAGTTTTCGCTCTGGAAGATGCCGATGGTGACCTAGAGCAGGCAATTGATCGCATCAGCGAAGGTACTTTTACCTGTTGTCCGATTCAATTGGTGGTCTAGCTGCGTGTTTGTATGCTAACTGGATTCTTTGAACAGGCAACGTCTCTCAGTGGGGAGAAGTGAAGAAGAAGACGACTGATCGGAGCCGCCCTAAACCAAAGGAGGTACAGAGCACCCCGGCAGAGCCAGCTGCAACCGCCGTACGAGGAGGACGTGGGCGCGGCGGATTCGAAGGCCGCGGTCGCGCTCGTGGTGATCGTGGCCGTGGTGGTCGCGGTGGCCGGGCTGGTGCTCTTGCTGCCAACGGAACACGCACAGAGAAGCCATCCCTTCCTGCTGAGATCACTCCCATCGCCGACTCCGTGCCAGCTACGAATGCCACACCTGCCGCTGAGACAACTGCTCCTGAAACAGCTACCACTTCAACGGAGACTCCTGCGGCTCCTGCTGCGACCGAAGGTACTAAGAAGGGTTGGGCATCATTGTTTGCCAAACCAGCAGTGCCTCCTCCGCAGAAGAAGCCGGCCGCTCCAGCTCCCATCCCTATTCCTGCAGTTGCTGAACAGCCTGCTCCCGCTCACGTTCCCGAAGAGAAGCCTGCCGAGCCCGAAGAAGCACCCGCTCAAGTCCCGCCTCCTGTTCCTATCCCTATTACCACCGAGAAGGCACCCGTGCCCATCGTTCCTGCCGTTCCTCAGCCGATTGAAGAGCCACAGATTGCTACACCTCCATCTGCTGAAATCGCTCCGGCCAAGGACGACTTGACCAAGAACAACCTCGCGCAGATCCCTGATGTCTCTCCCCCCGTCCCGAGCGCCACCGCTGCCAGCACCATTGGCAGCACCATTGATCCCAGCATCGCCGCAGCTTCGACTCCCGCTCGGCCTACTGCCAGTGCTTTGCCCAGCAGTGCGCTCAAGCAGAGCATCCGCACCCCTGGAGCTCAGCGCCGGGTTATGGAGCAGCAGGAGGCTGTTGTCATGCCTGGAAACCACGCCGTTGACCGCGCTGCTGTGCAGTTTGGCAGCATGGGCCTGAATGGCGATGCCGCCGACATTGACATTGATGAGCACAGGGAAGATACCGAGACCCGTGCCCAACCTCCTCAGCATTCTCCAGTCGCCCCTCGTGCTTCGCTGCCTCCGTCTACACAAGCTCAAGCTCCTACCGAAGCTCCTACCGTCGCCCGTCCTGCCCCCGGTCTTCCTCCTGTTCCTCAAGCCAGCGCGGCTGATAATTCCTTCTCCGATTTCGCTCGCTATACCGACTCTCAGAAGCATTACGATCCCTTCATGCAGCAAGTTACCCAGCCGCAGCCACAGGTTCAGGAGCCGTTTGCCAACCAGGCTCCTGTCCAGCCGACTGCCACCTCCGGAAGCGACTTCTCCTCTTCTCCCTTCTACGCCGGCGGTGACCAGCGTCTTCCCTACAACTACTATAACTACGGCCAGTCCCAGGACGCTTCGCTCGGACAGCGCGGTGCTGCTGGATTCGGCGTGTCTGGTGCTGAAGCCCAGCCTCAGGTCCCCACCTCCCAGCCTCCCAGCCGCTACGGACATGTTGAAGCTCCCAACAGCGGCCATACTACTCCTAACCCCACTCTTCCTGGAGCCAACCAAACACCCGCCGCTCACCACATTCCTGGCCAGGGTGCTCACGGCTATGGTTACGGATACCCATACTACTCAAACCCCCACTATGCTTCGTACATGAACCAGCAGTACGGCCGCAGCGCCCGCCCCATGTACGATGACGCTCGCCGCTACGAGGACCAGTACATGCCTCACAGCTCTCAGTACGGCTACGGTAGTCAGTACGGTCCATACGGCGGCAAGGGTGGCATTTACGGTCAGCCCCACGGTGGTTTCAACTATGATCACTCTTCATCCCCTGCCGCTGCTGGAGGCTTCAATCAGAGCATTCCTGGCCGCGACTCGGTCTATGGTGGCCGCACTGGATCAGCCCAACCGTCTGAGAGCCAGCAGTCCGCTGCGGGCTCCAACGCTTTCGGAACTGGTATGACCGACGTCTTCGGTCGCAGCCAGGGCAGCTTCGGCCAGAACCAGCCAATCACCCAGCAGACCCCCGTGTCCGCGGAGGAGACCAAGACATACGACTCTTCCAAGACTGGCGGACCCAGCCCTTCGCTTTCCCAGGCTAACCGCCCCGGTTCCGCCGCCAACACCCCTGGCCAGTCGCAGAGTCAGACCGGTCTTCCCCCGCTCCAGGGCCAGCAGGCTCAACAGGGCTTCGGCGGTTACCCTCACCTGAACCCTCAGTACGGTGGATTGGGCGGTCTCGGTGGCCACCAGGCCGCGGGCAGCCAGGCTCACCACCAGGCGGGCGGTTATGGTAACTACAGCGCTGGCGGCTTCAGCAACTACTACGGAAACACTGGACGCGGCGGCTGGGGAGGCAATTACGGCCACTAAAGAATTATGACGTTACAATTTCCCGGGTGAATGATACTTCTTTCCTCTCATATCTTGTTAGGGCGAAATGATCCGTGGACTTCTAAAATTTTATAGTTCATTGGGGGTGTGTTTCTTTTACCGGTTTATGTTCATTTGCCCCTACTCTCAAATGTGTAATCTCTACTCTCGATGGGAGCTTGGCTGGATTCCTTTTTTCCCTTAGTCGCTTGGAACCTGCGCGTTGCAATTGTCGTTTTATCATCCTTCATGCCGGACTGTGGTTATGATGTACTGAAATGAGGGAGGGAAGCGTTCTCATACCTAAACATTTGGGCCAATATTCCTATCTGATCTGCTTCTTCGTTGTCTCTTTGCGGTGTTTACGTTTCTTTCTTTCTCCTCTCTTCCATATCAGGTTCTTGAACAAAAAAAATTCGTTTCGTTTTCTGTCTCGCATATTTCGCGTTTTCCTGTACTACATATTTGGGACAATTGGGACTACATCCATGCAAAACAACTGGGTTGGGACGGCAATGGGAATGGGGAATCGACACGAATCAATTGATTTGGGCGTTGTGATGTTTCTTGTAAGATGTAACATGTTGAATGTTCAGTAACTATCTGTACCATGTAGCTGAAGCTTTCCCGCATTCGCTCAAAATATATTAAACGCTCTTGGGTAGCATCAGATTCAGTCAGCTGAGTATTCTCCAGCACCACAACTAACTATAAATACGAGCACTCTTCCTCGTAAAGTAAGTGAAGGTATGTTGTTGACTCAATCAACCCCCTTGCAATAAAATAGTTATACACCATCCACTGGGTTAACCAATTCCCCGCCTGAAGAGCCGCAACCCCTCACTCATCACCACCACCATCACCATGTCCAACCCATCTATCAGAATCTCCCTCTTCAATAGAGAAACCGACCTCGACGCCATACACCGAATCTGGACCACCGCCCTCCCAACATACCCACTCCCAAAATCCCACCTGGAAGTTCTCCTCCCAACCCCAAACGCCCACCACCTCACAGCCCGCAAACCCGCAAAGACAGACACAGACCCAGAGTCAAACTCAACAATAATCGCTTTCCTCCTTGCCTACACCTCCAAAAAATCTACCAGCACCATCTCTGTAATCGCCGTCCTCCCAGACTACCAACACCAAGGCATCGGCTCCCTCCTCCTCTCACACTCCCTCCAACAGTTCAAATCCTCTTTTGAAAATGAACCAGAACCCATCGTAAACATCGGCAGTACATTCCCGCGCTTCTGGCCCGGCATCCCCAAGTCCCTGGGCGAGGGTGTTTACGCCTTCTTCGTGAAGAACGGATTTATTCCCAAGATCGGACGATCCGTTGATCTATACCAGGACATTTCTGATTTCAGCATCAAAGAGGAATATGTCTCCCGAGCACGGGTCGCAGGGTATAGATTTGCGGCGTTGGAGCAGAGCGGGTATGAGGAGTGTTTGAGGGGGCAGGAGAGGAATTTTGCAGATAACGCTGTATGTTTTTTTCACCTCTTGACTCCTCCTTTGCATTTATCTTCTACTCTCTTGCATATGAACAGGAACAAGCTGATCCATATACAACAGGACTGGGTAAAAACCTACCACACCCTCCCCCCAACCACCCACCCAGACTGCATAATGGCCGCCTTCGACCCCTCCGGAACTCAAGTCGCATGGACACTCATGCTCCCTCCCACCTCCCCCATTCTAAAATCCAACTGGGCGATGCCCGTGACCTGTGGGGCCAATACAGGTCTTATTGGCTGCGTGGGTGTTGATAAAGACCATCGCAGGAAATCAGGCGTGGGACTGGCGCTTGTGGCGCATGCGGTTGCGGATTTGAAGAGGAGGGGAGTGCAGGGGGTTTTTGTCGATTGGGTTGTTCTGGAGGGATTTTATGAGAGGGTTGGGTTTGGGGTTTGGAGAGGGGGGTATACGGAGGGGAGGATTTTGTGAGGTTTTTATCTTGTGATTATGGAAAGGGGAGTGGATTTGTGTTTGTCTAGATAGACAGAAGGATTGGGGTAGGTGACCTACGGGTTAGGACTATTCTATAGGTAGAGGGTGCTTTGGTGGATTGGCTGGCTGTATGTACCTCTCTCTAGGAGTAAACCTCACTTTATTTCCCCTATCTCTATGGAAACTGAAATGGCGTGGATATTATAACTAGTAGTATTTTGATTTTGAAACATATATTAGAGTGCGGAAATTGATACAGAAGGACTAATAATAAGTACATAAGACGAAGCGAGATACCCGCCTCAAACAACGGTGCAACGATTTCCGATACAGACGCAATTGGCTGTGATGATCGGCCTATACTAATGAGAACGCTTTTGTCGGCTCGAGATTAGCCTTCCTTCAGAATAGTTGCTGAACTGGCACCGTAAGAGCCAGGCAATGAGCGAAGCCACCCGGTCTTTAGAAGAACAGAGCAAGCATTGCTCCCGCCCCGATGACTGCAAAACCAGGCACGACGAGTCCCGCAGCTGCGTCCTTCTCGCCTTCCTCTTCTCTAGTTGCATTTGCCGTTTCGTTGTTCGAGTTATCGCCGTCGCTTGCGCCCTCGTCATCATCAGCACCCCCCTCGGCATCCGCCTCAGCCTCGTCATCAGTCCCGGATTCATCCTTGGAATCACCCTTAGAATCATCCTTACCATCTCCACCCTTCCCACCATGCAACTCTACAATCGTCTCCCCATCAACAAACGTCCTCCAGTCGTCCGTGGAAAACATCTGCTCACTCACAACCTCGACCTCTTCATCGGTAAGGGCTTCGCCCCAGTCGATACGGCAAATAGGTGGAAGAGTCATGGCGTAGGCCTTTTGGTCGGGGAGGGCACAGTCCTCGACGCAGTAGTACTGGTCGGAGGTGCTCACTGCGCTGCAGACGCATCCTGCGTCGTCGAGGCCGGCGGGGAGGTCGTCGCATAGAAAGGTGACGGGGATTGTTTCGATGCACTTTGCGGGGCAGTCGGGGAGGGAGCTAGCGGCTGAAGTGAGATGGGCTGAGAGGAGGAGAGCGGTCAGGGTATGAAAGATGGTGGTCTTGGTGAAATGCATGGTTGTTGTGGTAGAGACTGGATGGTGGTTGAGTTTGGTTGAAAGAATGGATAGCTGGAGAGCTGGTTTAAGGAGTGGATAACTGGAGAGCTGGTTGAAGGAGTGGATCAATTGAGTTTGGTTGGTCTTGAGTGATGAAGAGGAACTTCCTCGCGTTTTATATCCTGGTACTCCAGTGATCAATGCCTTTTCAAGAAGATGTCGTGTTTGAAGGATCTCTCAGGCTCGACGCTCGTAGAGTCCCTGTAGCGGAGCCCCAGAGCTGATGGCAGTTGGTTCGGAGGCGCCTCAAATCCTAGAGGATACGAAGCCAAGTAGGGACACGAGGGTCTCAGCGAGGTCACGGCTCCTTCAAGAAGTGAGGATGCGCTGAAATTGAGGATTGAGAGCGAGGGAAGCAAGTCTCACATCCTCCTGGCAGCTCTCGCTTTCAGTAATCGTTTCGTGGGAGTGTACTGAAGCTTCAAGTATGGTTTGACGATGAGAAGAGAGCTCTGGCCTCGATCCAAGATGCAGTTTGCCTGGCGTCTTATAAGCAAGGCACAACCGGTCTAATCGTGTTTATAGTGCTGATCATGGTTCCGGACAGGTACACGCCTTGACTCAGGGGCTCAAGAAGCGCTCTCTCCACTTTCCTACTTCAAGATACGAGGTAAGACGAGGCGGAAATGAAGTGGCACAACGCCATCCCGTATATATGGGAGCGGAGGTCTCGATTCAAGCGGGAAACCTCCGCAGATTGGGCATGACTCGAATTTGACGAGTCTATGTTGTCTTCTGCGCCGCGAAGGGCTTGAACCATATCCGTGTCCCGACTGAAGAAGCAGACGAACCTGATCTCACTGAAGAAGAATATGCACGCCTCTTGACGCCAATACCTGAATCGACAAGCGCGAAAAGGCTCGGTTTTAGCCTTAATGCACGAGGTAAGTTATATTATCATCCATATATACTGCTGCCGTCACGATTCTATTGGTTTACACCGTATTCCGCTCATATTTGCTCGGAGCTAAAGTTTCTCGCTGGCCTGAACCTACCACGCTTTCAGATTCATTTTCAAATATCTTCGTCAAACGTCTCACAACGATAGCCACGAAGATTGTTCCGTTCGCTCATTACACCGATCGTCTAACGGATTGGTCAGTTGAATACCTTGTCGACAAAATGCTCTCTCTATTTGACCCACACACTCGAACTGTGCTTGGGGCGCCTCGTTTGACAGCAGATTGGCTGGCAAGCCAACTCCCGACCATCACCGTCGATCACCGTGGGCAGGGCATCTATGTGATTGTGGGCAAGGCGTGTTCGACACAGGATCATGATGCTGTATATGTTGGGTTATCGGATCGTCTACGGAGACGCGTGGTTGGTCACAAATCTTCCATTCGTACGCGAAAACAAGCGTATGTGCACCGAAGCCTCGCAGATTACGATGAAGACCATGTCTCATACCACTGCGTCTTACAATGTAGCGGTGATTCGGGTTGTATCGTCTTGAACCCAAACTCGACAGCTAGTTCCTTGATCATTCCGCGGCAATCGTCACGGCTGATCAGCTCCCTCCATGTGTAGCTCGAGATGTGCTTGCAGCTCCTGCCTGTAACAAAGCATGTAAGACAAATATCGAAATCTGCGCATTCTATGCAGTGCAGGTGTCGTTTCCAAATAGATGCCCCACAGAAGTTACAGAACACCACCCGTCCACGTGTATCCACAATTAAGACCTTTAATCTTGACTCGTACTTAGTCTTCTCGCTTCTTACCATTGATCGAAACGCATTGAACAGCACTTGAGCTACATCACGGTCGTGATGCAAGCTTTGAATACCGAAAACGGGGATCAAAGATGCTCTATACTCATCACTGCGGCAGTGCTGTTGATAAGCGGGTCCGACATCCTGGAAGAAAGCCACTACCGAGGTGGCGTGCATCATATTCCATTGCACCTTTGTCACCTTACCAAGGTTCCATGTTTGATGGGCTGTGGCGGCAGGGAAGACAACTAGATCGTCTGGTCGCTGATCTGTGACATAAACCGGAGATCCGGCGGTGCGAAGATCAGCGGTAGTAAGATGAATGTTGGCACCGTCAGTGTGTCGGGACTTTCCTAGCTGTCCCACGAACAAGCCGTACTCCTTCAGGGACTCCGTATCGGTGCTGAAGTGAATGGTCCCTGGGGTATGTTCTTTGCGGGTCAGTAAGTCATCTTCGAGGGATATAAAGGTAGCTGTAAGCTAGAACTTACGATTCTCTTGTACGAGCAAGTCCACCGAGATGGTGGCGGCTGTGCTTGTCCTGAAACCATGACTATGCAGCTGTTAGCTATGAAAGCATCCCCCTCATAAGGAAAATTGACATACAACGACATCTCCTTTCCCAAGTATACGCTCAGTGTATCAGGTAGGATCTCCTTGGGCATGTCGCAAAAGAGGTCCGAAGATCCGAGATATTTCAGGGCGGACGGAATCACAGCATCTAGTGTGTTCTCCCAGTCAGGTGGGCATTTTATGCCATTAGCGTAGATGCTTTCATCGAATAGAGTTAATAAAAGCTCAGTGATATGGTATCAGGAAACGTACATTTCCCCAGTTTCATCCTCGAATATCTTCTTCAAAGCATCGTGCAAAGGTAAATTGGTTCTCTCGTTGGTTTCGCAGTCCGTTAAGGGAATCACTATACAGAAAGAAACAAAAATCAGGACCCATCACTCTTTAAAGCCATTGAGTACCATACCTTCGGATTTGGAGAGTCTCATAAGAGATTCACTGTTCAATAGATCTGCGCGCCAGTTGGGTGTGTGGGCAAACCCACGGACAACGAAAGGTTTGCCATCTCTGATAGAACTTTCGACACAGATGGACTGAATTCATGGCAGTATGGTCTCTATAGATCTTCACTGCATGTTTCGAACCCAGATTTAACCAGGAGATCTCTTCATTCGTCATGCCTTCAAAGGCTTGATATGCATTGATTTCGGGGAACGGGGTGAACGGTTCTCCAGAAGCTAAAAGCTCTTGGAGGGATACACCCTCGAAAGGCGGGGGCGCCGTGGGAACGTCTCGAGGGGATGTCGTGGTGATGCAGCGAAGAGCGGGGATGTTGCCAGAGATGTGGGATCGAGAGCTCAATCTCTCTTGTCAATACCGGTACACGTGACAGCCCCAGGCAGTGCTGGGCATTTTTCTACACTATCGGCACGCTGCAAGCAGTCTATATAGAGATTAGAATAGGGGACAATTCTGGTCAAGTATAAAGCAGGCACCTCATAGCCAGACATAGTTGACTTAAGAGAATACATATACAATGTCCACTGCTCTAATGTGTCTGGAATATAGACTGCTCGTATTTCCGTGATGTATTCAGCCAGTGACTGTCCCAGAGCGGGTGTCTGGCTTGGTCATCCGATCCGCTGTCATCCATTTCCTCCAGGACAAGGAATCGCTTCACAAGTCAGGGGACCCATCATCTTCTAGTATCACTCATTCCACTGTCTCTGAATCATCATCGTCAAACGCTCCAATATGGGTTACAGGCAAACAGCTGCCAAATGAGCCACTTAGCTCAGTGGAAGATGAACTGTCAGACGAGGCTTTTCTAGCCGAAGGAGCAGATGGCGAGATGAGCATGGGGGAACCATGTGAAGGAGGGAACGACGACGTCAGCAGAACCAGAACATTGTGAAGAGGTAGACGAGATCAGCGTGGGAGAACCAGATACATTCGAGGATCCTTTTCCCTTTGTCCAAACTGAAGAGGCATTCCCGACTGAAGAGGCCTTCGTCCAGATTGATAGAGCTGATCTTGATTTTCTGGCGGTTGGGTCTTAATGTTCGGCTTTGGGAACTTGCTGGCTGCGCTGTTGATCCATAGATTTCAATTTCGCCAGTATGTAGCTTGTCTGGATCCGTGGGACAAGTCGACCTTTCAACGCGAAGGTGGCTCGCGGGAACGAGAATGCAGAGCAATGATTCTCTTCTTCTCGTGTCCCCTGAGACGGAGTCCATCAGACCATCGCGAAAGCCGCGTTCCCCTTAAATCAAAAATCAGCAGTGCTCCAGATTTGAAGAAAGGTCTCGTATTCACCCTGGCTCCTTCACTACCCTAGTTATCATATTTGAACATGCTGAAATATACCGTATTAACCCAAAGGGGATAGATTAAGGAGGATCATCGTTGAGTGTTTGACGCAGATCAGCTTGGTCATCAAATCATGACATGGACTGTTTATTTGTGGCTGCATGGCAATCTGGCAATTTTGTGAAGGACAAGAGCATATCTCAGCCACCAGGAGCTCATACTAGCAGTGAACAAGAGCAACATAGCCTCTCCTGCATACCTAAAATGAGGCTAGAGAGGCCTGGAGAAGACCGAAGCTAGCTAATTCCGAGTCCGAGACGGCTAACGGCCAATGATAACCTCGGCTATACTAAGCACTAAGCGTCTCGTAAACTCCAATTCACATTCCGAGATGCCCTCTTCCTTCTCATGTTTATCAAGTGATCCAAATGCTGCAATTCGAGTCGAAAATGAAGTCTTTCACGCGGCTTGCTGGACGGAGAGTCTCTCTATCAAGCCGCTCCTTCTCAAGTCCACGATTTAGGAAGCTACGACCGACACCCGGCTCCAGAACGTCAACGTCCTCTCTCCACACTTCCCCGCATTTCAACACTCCGCTGTTTGACCACCACTATGAGTACAACACCCATTAACCTACCCACGAAATGATGAGAAACTCACAAGAACCAGCGCAATTGTCGTCGGTGCAGGAGGAGCGGGTCTCCGCGCAGCCGTTGGCTTGACAGAATCCGGCCTGAAGACAGCATGCATCACCAAGCTCGTAAGTCCCGTACAAACAAATAACTAATCTCACCACTAAACAGATCTCAGTTTCCAACCCGCTCTCACACTGTCGCCGCTCAAGGCGGAATAAACGCCGCCCTCGGTAACATGACAAAAGACGACTACCGATGGCACATGTACGATACGGTGAAGGGCTCTGACTGGCTTGGGGACCAGGATGCTATTCACTACATGACGAGGGAGGCACCGAAGGCGATATACGAGCTTGAGGGGTATGGGATGGCGTTCTCGAGGACTGAGGAGGGGAGAATTTATCAAAGGGCGCTTGGGGGGCAGAGCTTGGAGTATGGCAAGGGAGGGCAAGCATATCGGACTGCTTGTGCGGCGGATCGGACGGGGCATGCCATGCTGCACGCGCTATATGGCGAGGCCTTGAAGGTGTGTTCTCTCATCTTGAAAAGGTATCAGGCAGGTAAGAGGACTCGCTAACGTGGCTTGCGATAGCATGATACGAATTTCTTCGTTGAGTTCTTCGCCCTCGATTTGCTCATGGAAGATGGGAAGTGTGTTGGTGTGGTTTGCCTCTCAATGGAAGATGGGACGCTGCATCGCTTCTTTGCCCGCAATACCGTACTCGCCACAGGTAAGCCTGAGCGTAGCATCCGTGTGCCGACTATTCGGTCGATGAAAACTTTATACTGACGAAGGCATCTGTTAGGTGGCTACGGCAGAGCCTACTTCTCCTGCACATCCGCACACACCTCAACAGGTGACGGTAACGCCATGGTCGCCCGCGCCGGTCTCCCAAACCAAGACATGGAATTCGTCCAGTTCCATCCATCCGGAATCTACGGCGCTGGCGTGCTAATCACAGAAGGTGCTCGTGGTGAGGGCGGTTACTTGTTGAACAGTGAAGGCGAACGTTTCATGGAGCGATATGCACCGACGGCGAAAGACCTAGCGAGTCGAGATGTCGTGGCGAGAGCGATGAACATGGAAATTAGGGAAGGAAGAGGCTGTGGTGCAGACAAGGGGTATATTAATCTTCAGCTTTCGCATCTTCCCAAGGAGTTGATACACGATCGCTTGCCGGGAATCTTGGAGACGGCGAGTATATTTGCAGGCATTGATATCACAAATGAACCTATTCCTGTTGTTCCGACAGTGCATTACTGCATGGGAGGTATTCCCACGAACTACCACGGCCAAGTCCTCGCCATCTCTCCGCCATCTTCTTCGTCTCCATCCGCAACACCAGTCGAGAAAACCGTTCCAGGTCTCTATGCCGCCGGCGAATCCGCCTGCGTTTCTGTCCACGGCGCAAACCGTCTCGGTGCAAACTCCCTCCTCGACATCGTCGTCTTCGGACGTGCAGCTGCAGCTCACATCGCCGAACACAACGAGCCGAATATGCCCGTTCACTCATCGTCACCGTCCTCTATATCAGACTCCTCAATCGGACACGACTCAATAGCCGAGATGCACCAGATCCGCACATCTACGGGACCCAAATCAACGGCCATCATTCGCGACGAGCTGCAAAGAACGATGCAATCTGACGTTGCAGTGTTCCGGACAGAGGAGTCTCTCCTACAAGGTGTTGAGTCTGTCTTCAAGGTACAAGAGTCATTTAACAACGATCTAGGGATTGGAGACAGGAGCATGATCTGGAACTCTGACCTGGTTGAGACGCTTGAATTGCGGAACCTGTTGACTTGTGCGGCTCAAACAGCAAAGGCCGCTGTGGCACGGAAGGAGAGTCGTGGAAGCCACGCGAGGGAGGATTACCCCGAGCGAAATGATAAGGAGTGGTTGAAGCATTCGCTTACCTGGCAGAACGACGTTGGACGAGATGTCGAGGTTGGGTATCGTGGTGTTAAGATGGAGACGTTAGACAGCGATTGTGAGACCGTGCTACCTGTCAAGAGGAGTTATTAGGATGCTTTTGAATAAGGAAAAAATATCGGTATATAGAAATCTAGAGCAGCCTTTCAGCACATCTCTCAGTCTAGCATTGCCTTGGAAATTATTCAATCGCGATGATCGCTTCAATTTGAAGTTCATTTAACTCAACGTAGTCAGCCTGTTCTCATGGCGACTTGATATCATCTTTCCGCGGCTCAAGATAAAAGAGGCCATCGACTCCAAGTCATCTCCGATTTTCGAGAGCTTTGAGACTCAGGCTTTACAGACGCCATACCAAGACAGCTAACATCAATATTTATAGTTACTAAACTGACTGCACCAATGCATCTAACATACAGAGTAGTCACGGTGTATACGTACATGTGTTCTATTTTAAGCCTCACCAACGCTCATCATTTCCGAATGCGGAATCTAATACGAACCAACCCGCATCCTCACAATCCACCTTATGCTCAGCCCCTCACCTACCCCTCTGCTTCACCACCCCCTCCTCCTTGTCTTGTAAGACCTCTTCTCATCCAGGAGGACGAGTGTCTCGAACTCCATCATGAAGCAGCTAACCTTCCTCATCATCGGCGCTGGCTCCCGCGGCAACGCCTACGCCCGCGCAATCACCCGCTCCACCCCCGCACGCATCGCCGCAATCGCCGAGCCAAACCCCTACAAGCGCCGCGCATTCGGCGAAGCCTATATCTGGGGTTCTGAGGGTCCAAAAGCATCGCAGGAGTTCCAAGGGTGGGAGGAGTGGATCGACTACGAAACGAAGAGACGAGAGAGCATCCAATCCACGAATGGCGCGAGCGACGAGCTAGACGCAGGAGTCGACGGCCTCTTAATTTGCACGCTGGACGAAACACACATCACTATCCTATCCGCCCTCGCAGAGAATAACCTGTTGGATCTACACATCCTCTGCGAAAAGCCCCTGGCGGTGTCCCTACAAGACTGCCTATCTGTTCTCGCCGCGCGCGCGAAGAACCCGTCTGCGAAGAATAGTATCTTCTCTATTGGCCACGTCCTGCGATACTCGCCGCATAACCTCCTCCTGCGGAAACTGGTGCGGGAAGATAAAGTCATTGGCGATATTGTCTCGGTCGAGCATACCGAGCCAGTCGGGTACTGGCACTTTGCACATAGTTACGTGCGCGGGAATTGGAGACGAGAGACGCCGGCTGGGGATGGGAGTTTATTGACGAAGAGTTGCCACGATGTGGATTTCTTGCTGTGGTTGATCGAGGCGCCGGTTCATAAACCCGCTACTTCAATCACTACTGGCACCGCAAATGGCAATTCCAACAACGATACTACTGCTACTGCCATTGGCCCAGGCACAGGCAACCCCGAGCGATCCCTCAGACTCCGAAGCATCCACTCAACAGGCCACCTAACACAGTTCCGCCCAGACCAGAAGCCCCCATCCGCAGGGTCCGCAACAAACTGTATAACCTGCCCCATCGAGCGACAGTGTATATACTCGTCCATCCGCGTATACCGCGACAACCAGCTCCGAAAAGGCGAAACCGGATGGCCGGTTGATATCGTCTGCCCGGATATAGAAGACTACTTGCCAAAAGAAGCGTCAGACAAATTCAGCAAGGGTGGAATGGACGGCGCGAAAGACGACGGTGGCTGGGGTGAGATTGATATCTCGGCTGCGGAAGCACACCTCATCGATACTCTGGCGCAGGACTATACACCCGATACACCGGATGAGGAGATCAAGAAACGACCGTGGTATGGTCGCTGCGTGTATGAGAGTGATAACGATGTCGTGGACGATCAGGTTGTGGTTCTTTCTTGGGATGTTGTTCCACCTTCTCCATCAACATCAACATCAACTCCAATTTCGAATACAAATACCCGACACCGTCACCCCTCAACAACAACCCCCCGCAATAAAAAGCTCAACCCAGGCCTCACAGCAACCCTCCACATGACCGCCCCCACAGCAGCCCAATGCATCCGCCGCGGCCGCATCTACGGCACCCGCGGCGAAATAACCTACACCTCCTCCTCCATAACAATCCACTCCTTCACCTCCTCTTCCTCTTCCTCCTCATCTGCAATAACAACCCAAACAATCAACGTCCCAAACCCACCCCCGGAAGAAGCAGAATCCCACGGCGGCGGCGACTACGGTCTTGCGCGGGGCTTCGTGGGCGCTGTCAACGCTATCGTGAATGACGGGTGGGATGGAGAGAGGGCGCAGAGGGTGTTCGTGGGGTGTACGGCGGAGGAGGTGGTGAGGAGTCACGCGGTGGTTTTTGCGGCGGAGGAGAGTCGACGTGACGAGCGGGTTTTGGGGTGGGAGGGGTGGTGGAGGGAACGGATGGGGGGTGTTGGGTTGGAGGTTTAATCATTGCAGAAGTCAGAAGAGAGGTGAGGTGAGGAGAGGTGGAAAGGAAGCAAGCAAGGAGCGCTGAAGGTAATGGTAATGGTGATGGTAATTTGACACATGAAGGTAATGAATCTACGAGTCTACGATAACGAAACAGCAAAGCAACGAATACGAATACCAAGTCATTCATGTCTCGTCTCAATGCTACATACGTAGATCCCGATCTCTAGCTCAAAGCCACGCCGTCAGGACTCTAGATAACATGTTTAAGTCTTAACATCCGGCTCCTCCCTCCCAACAAACTCCTTAAACCGCAGGAGCTCCAGCGCCAAGCCCACATTATCCTTGAGATAATCCTGCGTCTTCTCCTGGCTCTTACTCTTATCCTCCTCGTACTTCTCAACATACAGACGAATCGTCGCACCACTGCTGCCCGTTCCAGACAGACGAACAACAAGCCTGCTGCCGTCATCGAACTTGACGTACAATCCCTGGTTCTTGGCGACGCTGCCATCGAGATCGGTGTAGGAGAAGTTACCAGAGTCGATGACCTTGCGGCCGGAGATGGTGCTTCCGATGAAGGAGTCGCGGTTCTCGACGGCCTTCTCGGAGAGGGTGGCGATGAGCTTGTTCGCGCCGTCGGAGTCGACGTTCTCGTAATCATACCGCGTGAAGAAGGTGCGGCCGTAGGTCTGCCAGAATTCCTCCTGGATGGAAGCGATGCTGGGGGTTTCGTTGGGTTTCTGCTCCGCGACGCCGGCGATGATGTTCAGCCAGGCGACGATCGCCCAGAGGCCGTCCTTCTCGCGGATGTGGTTGCTGCCTGTGCCGAAAGACTCCTCGCCGCAGATGCTCATCTTCTTGTTGTCGAAGAGGTTGCAGAAGAATTTCCAGCCCGTGGGGACCTCGTAGCTCTTGAGGCCCTGGGCCTTGGCGACGAGGTCGACGGCGCCGGAGGTGGGCATTGAGCGGGCGAGGCCGTCGACGCCGTGCTTCTGGAACCAGGGGATGAGCTTTGCGTGGTGGGCGATGATGGCGAGGGAGTCGCCGGGGGAGACGAAGGTGTTTGCGCCGTAGATCATGTTGCGGTCGCCGTCGCCATCGGAGGCGGCGCCGAAGTGGATGCCGTTCTGGTCGACCTTTTCGACGAGCTCGTGCGCGTACACGAGGTTGGGGTCTGGGTGGCCGCCGCCGAAGTCTTCCTTGGGCACGCAGTTGAGGGTGCTGGATTCGGGGAGGCCGAGCTCGTTGACGAAGATGTCGACGCCGTAAGGCCCGGTGACGCCGTGCATGCCGTCGAAGAGGACTTTGAAGTCGGGGTGTTTCTTGAGGAAGGACCGGATGAGGTCGAAGTTGAAGATTTCCTTAAGGAAGTCGACGTAGTCGGCGGTGGAGTGCACGATTTCGACCTCCAGGGGCCCGTAGGTGCGTGTGCCAATTGTGGTTGTGTCAATGGTGTCGAGGTCGATGTACTTGTATTCGGTGAGGGACTTGGAGACCTCGTAGATCTTGTTGGTGACTGTTTCGGGGGCGGGGGCGCCATTGGTGAGGTTGTACTTGATGCCGAAGTCGTTTTCGGGGCCTGTAACAGTCTCACTTAGCCTTCTCGCTCTTTATTCCAAGACTACTAACTCACCACCAGGGTTGTGGCTAGCCGTCAGGAGAATACCACCCGTCGCCTTCCTCCTGCGAATCAGGTTGCTGGCGGCAGGGGTACTCAGGATGCCATTCTGGCCAACAATGAGCTTCTTCACGCCATAGGCGGCACCGATCTTGGCGATTTTCTGGATGACGTCTTTGTTGTAGTAGCGGCCATCGCCACCGATGACGAGAAACGCGTCCTGAGCGCCCTCGGGGATGGAGAGGATGGTGCTGGTGACGAAGGACTCGGTGTAGTTCTCCTGCTGGAAGACCTTGACCTTCTTGCGGAGGCCGGAGCTGCAGCAAGATTAGCAGAGTATTTCCAGGACCAGGGAAGAGCAATTGACGTACGTGCCGGGCTTCTGGTCGCCGAAGGGCTTGATGGAAACGGTCTGGACCGACATGGCGGGGTAGCTTGGGTGAGGTGAGAGATAACGAGGAAAAAGAGAAAGGGAAAGGCAAGGAGGGGACAGGGCAGGGTAATTATAGCAGAGGCTGTCTCAGTTGAACGGAGAATGGTCGAATGTTCACCGACAATTGGCTGCTAGTCGTGCAAGAGAGACAGATGAAGCTTGATTTTGAGTTGCTATGGTGGGGGGAAGAATAAATAGTGTAATCATCGCATCACATCCAACCACGCCGTATCTACCCCTGCACCCTGACTATCCCAGCTCATTCAGCAGTTTAGTCTCTGAAGAGAACGCTCCGGTAATACTTCATCTCCTCAATACTCTCCAGAATGTCCATCCGGGCCTCGTGCACCTCCTTCTTCCCCTGCACTCCCTCCACCACCGTGTCGGACCCCCACCGCCTAACCATCTCCTTAACGGTACTCACATCCACAATCCGATAGTGCAGCCACTCCAGCACCCTCGCATACGGTCCCACAGCTAAGAACGCTCGATCCGCATGCACGCTATTCCCCGCTAGCAGCGCCGTTCTCGGGCTCGGAACAAATCGCTTTATGTAGGAGAGGAGGTCGGCCGCCGCGCTCTCGGGTGTGACTGTTGAGCTTTGGACTCGGGCTGTGAGGCCGGTGCGGCCGTGGGTGTCGATGCACCATTGCGACATCGCATTGAGGGCGGAATCGGGGACGTGGATAACGGTTTCGAAGCCGGTCGTGTCGAGGAGGTTGAGGTTGGCGTCGGTCACGAAGCAGCAGATTTGCAGGATCTGGTCGGTTTGCGGATCGAGACCTGTCATCTGAGTGAGTTAGCTTCGTAGTTTATCGGTTGGAATTTGGGCGACAAACCTCGCAGTCGATCCAGACTAGGGGATCGGTGGAGCGTGTGAGAGGCATGGTGGGTAAGCTAGATGTAGTGTGTTGTAGAAGGAAGGTTGAAGTTCAAGATGAAAGGTGAGTTTGTTTTTTTGTGCAGAGAGTTCCGGCTGCGGAAGTCATCCAAATTACATACATACGTAATAGCTTAAGAATACCCAATCCCTCTAAAGATCGATCCTGTCTGGTATTTCAATGAAGAGTCGCCTCTAGCCGACCTCAATGCCAGCCAAATGCCAATCCAGTCCGCCTCCTGCTCGGTCGTCGCGCATTCAAACAGCCATACATCCAGCAGCCACAAACGAAATAAACAAAAATGATTCCAATATGGGCCAAACATGCCCCTTGCGCCAATCCGTCACGTCGTCAGGTTGATTCAGAAATGAGATGAGAATAGATTCTGCCGCTACAGCTCCTCTTCCACATTAATGTCAGGTGGATTGAGCGTCTTGGGAGACTGCAGGCCCTCGTCGTGGGGCAGTGCGACCGGAGGGTTCGCCGTGTTTGTGCCATCCCCGCTCATGTCGCCGATGCCTAGGACCTCACCGATCTGTTGTGAGAGTCCGGACTCCATTCGTCGTCGGAAGGAGGATTCGTCTGCTTGCGACACGCTCGGGCGCTGCTTCTTCAGCGGACTTCCGATGAATTCGCCGTTGACTGTGTTCGGCTGCTGAGGTTCGGGCGCGCTGGTGGCTGCCGGGGCTGAGGTCGCTGTCGTTGCTGCCGGAGGGGTGGTAGAGAAGCTTGATGATGTCGGTGTTGCTCCTGTCGTCAGAGGACTTGCTGTCTCCCGTCGAGAGCTACCGGCAAGTGACGCCGCCGAGTGTTGACGTTTAAGCTAAACTGTTAGTTGCACAGCCTCAAGAATTGGAAAAGAAGCATACCTTGATCTGGCGCACACCTTCTGCCAGCTCGCCCTGCCGCCGGAGATCATCTGGAGACAGATGCTGGTCGTCGTCCTTGCCCTCCTCCTCATCCGCTTGATTCAGTATCCGGTCATCATCATCATCGTCACTGTCCATGTCATCGTCATCGGCCATTCCTTTCTTCTTATCCTTCTTTCGACCTTCGGTATTGTCTCGGAAGTTCAAGAACCCAACCGTTCCTCCAGGCTTGAGCGGGCCGAGATTCGAGAAATCGGGTTGTAGCGATCGACGTTTGACGGAGCCGGGGGTTTCCTGCACCTTTGCGTCCTTCAGGATTCCCATCTTCTGTAGTTGGCCTAGTAGGAAAACGTCAGTTTTGTCAACAGCAGTGGGTGTAGGTGGACTCACGCTCTCCACGGTACATAAAGGTAAAGATCGCATACGGTTTATCTGACGGATCAATCCCGGTCACTGTCTGCGTGCTAATCGACTTCGGATCGAGAGTTTTAGGCTTCGCGAAGCTAGTAGTATGATCGATTTCCTCATCGCCATTCCCCTGGCCCTCTTCATCATCGTCATGAGCATCAAATTGCGGTGAGTACTCTCCCCGCTTGATCTCCCCCGACGCGAGCACCCGGAAAAGAGCGACCTTGATCTGACCAGTCGACTCCGGCACAGGATCGTCATCGGAGCTCGGAAGCGACATGTCATCGTCCGAAACATCCTCAAGAGGTGACTTGGTATCATTACCATACCGCAAAACCCCCTTGTCTCTCTTTCCCTTGCCATCCATATCCAAATCAGCGCCTTGTTTGTTCCTCCGCTTCTCCATCTTCTGCCGTCTCCGCTCGATCTTTGCCGCCGCGTCTTTGTTCCCCTCTAAGTCCAGCCCATTCAACCAGCGCTCCAGCCCAACCTCACGGAACAAAAACTCGCGCTCTGCAAGCCCACCACCCTCTGAGTCGGGAACACTAACCCACCGAGAATTCACCCATGTCTCCTCCCCTCTCCGCAGCAGCGTGGCAACCTCCTCCTTCTGCCGCCCATCAAAGTAGATATAAGCAGCGACGGTCTCGTTGGCAGAGTTCGTCAGTGCCTGATATGGCGTGACTGAGCTAGAGTATAATCCCCGCACTTCCGTCTGCCCCGGCAGCCCTCCTACAACCTTAGGCTTCGGGGCGGGGTTATCAGGCGTCGGCTTCGGGGTGGAGTATGGCACATCCTGTCCGGGGTTCAGGAGCGTGATTGAGATGGCAAAGGTCGATTGCTCAAGCTTTCCACCGGCATTATCTGGGATCTTGGGCGGGGGAACGGGGATGTAGCAGGCTATGCGCGAGGCTCGGGACTGGCGCTGAATCGAGTGTTCGGGTAACGGTCCGTCCGGGGTATGTATACTAACGGCAAGCCCTTTGAAGCATGGCATGACGAGGAGGAGGAAAAGGAAAGGCGTAAAACTAGAGAAGAAAGCTCAGTTAATGCTCAGAGTTCAGAGCGACCGATCGAAATGAGGGGAAGAAGAAAAATAGGGCTATCGACGAACTAGCCAAGGGAGAACTGGTGGCTGGTGGGAGGCGGTCAGGATAACTTACCTCGTGGGTGGGTTTGTTGAGCGCGTGAGAGCCGCCGGTGGAGAATTCAGGAACTTGCCGAGTTAGATGTTCGTCTTGTGCTTTTGTCTGAATCTGTAGGATCTTGTTTGCTCGAGTAGGCCAGGTCGACCGAGTGATTGTTGTGCGGAGAGGAGGAACGGCCAAGGATCCGGAGGAGGGGCGAGCCAGCAACCAGAAAGACGTCAACAATGAGCGAGTGAGCTTTCTGGAGGCTGGAAGCTGAAAGAACTCGACCTCGACTATCGTGACGGCGTACCAATCTCGGGATCAGATTATTTATGAGCACATGAGGGAAGTGGGAAAGGAGAGACTGGACGGGTTGGTGGTGGGAGAAAAGAAAGTCGTCGCCCGCATCGGTGAGGTGAGGATCGACGCCAGACGCCGCACTCCCGCCTTGATTTCTGCGAACCATCCGGTTCGAACCATTATTTTCCAAAGTGACGGAGCCTTTATTTATTGGAAACGCTATCAGACCATCAGTTTGTCAGTTTGTTGCTTGAACTTTCTAACAGCAGCCTTCTTTCTCCGATGACTGAGCGCCTTGAACTCGCCCTTTCGTAGCCTCCAGCTTGACCCAGACTGCCACTCGAAGGATAAGGCGTCGGTATCAAAGTCTATGAGTAACCTGGCCTGATTGTGTTTAATGTGATGAGAGAATTTACCTTGTCACTCCTCGACAAGTGACGATATAGATTTCAGATCGTATAATCATCGAGCTACATGTAATAATATTAGGTAGCAGACGTTTCAGTAGTTATATATATGCTCAAAGGTGAAACTACAGCCCCCGCCGTCGTGCCTCTTCCCTTGCCAGATCTGCCAAGTCAGGAAAGTCACTGTGAAGCTTGCTTAGCAGTAAATCAGTCTTCCGCTTTCGTTCGATTTCGGCCTCGAATTGAGATATTCGCTCCAAAACCGTCCTATGCGAGTCCACCAAGGACAACTCGAGGAGGTCATCCGCGTATCCGCGGAGCGACTCTAGTTTCTTTTCCAGATCATGGATACTTTCCTCGTTCTCTTGCACCTTCTCTGTACTGCTCCGTGTAGGGGTGGGGCACATAATCGTGCCTTCTTTTGTTGTAGATGCTGACGGCGGAGGTAGGTAAGGATAAGGTGATGTTTGAGTCGGCGTTACCTTTCGAGTCTCGTTTCGCCCCCCAGTACGAAATGGACCGAGAGGGTCAAATGCACGAGAAGGTGTTGTAGGGGCCTGAGCTGCAAAATTGCCGTTCAACGTCGCATGACTCGTCGGACGCGCATCGGAAATCGATCGTGCTGCAGATCCGGCCCTCGAAAGCGAGGTTGTCCCGCCATTTTGCCGTGTCTTGACTACCTCAGTCTCGTCCGTAGACATTCGAGACCGCTTGATCCCCCTGGCAGGCAGTTCTGGTTGTGGGGATGTCAATGTTGCGGCTAAGCTGGCACGTTTGCCTCTTTTCTGATCGAACACGTTGTCGACAAATCCGAGGCGCCCTCGAGGGTCGATTGGCTTTATGCGGGCTCGTACCGGTTTGTCTTTACTCTCATATGGTTGGCGAAAGTGACAACAACGACAGTTGCACCTTTGCTCGCATTTCGGACAACGCCATGAGACTCCTTTCTTCAAGAACGGAATTAGGTCGACGTCAAAATGTCTATACAGACCTCGAAAGCAGAAAAAAGCTGAGCATTCGTTGCATGTGATTCCTTTCCACGCTGGATGACTATCACGGCACAAATGACACAATCGTTCCTATAGATTTCTGTAAGTCTCAGCAAGCATTCGTCTGGGGTGAGCTGCCATACTGGTCCGGTCTCTTGTCGGTCACGCATCGCTGCAACCGCGACAGCCCCAATGGACCTTTGACTGCAAGGACTGTTAGATGATGTGCCATAAGAGTATTGTTGAATTGAAAGGGAAACATACTCTGATGCCTTAGTTGACTGAGAGTGTCTACGTCCAACCCGGCGTGCCGCTGCCTGTACGATCTCCAGGCATCGGGGCCGCGGAATCAGCTCAACCAACGTATAACTGGCAGCATGCCTGCAGCTTCTGCCAGAAACAAAGCATGTAAGACATAGGTCAAAGTCACCGCACTCCTCGCAATGTAAGTGGCGATTCCAGATTGTGAGTCCGCAAAAGTTGCATTCAACGACCGCGCCTTGAGTGTCCACAAGGTTGATTAGTGTTGAATCCTGCCCAGTATCTTCATCCTCCACCATTCGGTGGAAAATGTCCAGTAGAAACTTCTCCTCTACACTAGGCAAAAAGGCTCTTCCTGTAGGTAGACTCCGGAGCGCATGGAGTGGAATCAGAGAAACTCGCCCTGTGTCGGTATGGCATTTTTGTTGATACGACGGTTCCACGTAGTCAAAGAAAGACGTGATCGATGTAGTGTGCATAATGTTCCAAACCACCCTCGCAACCATAGGGCTGACATTCCAAATCTGGTGCGCCGTAGCTGCAGGAAATACGACGAGATCACCTGGTCGTTGATCTGTGACATATATCGGAAAGCCGGCCGCCCATAGGTCAGTGACAGGAATGTTGGCCCAGTCGGTGTGCGGGGATTTCCCAAGCTCCTCCATGAACGCGTCGTACTTCATCTGGGAACTCGAATCGGTACCGAAGCAAATCGATCCTATACTGTTACCTGTTTCGCTTCAGTAGTGGTCAGAGAAGTGAGGACATCTAGAACACACCTTCCGCTTCAACCAGTAGATTGACGGCGATGGTGGCACTGAAACATCGGTGGAATCCGGAGCTGCAAATGCTGTGGGTCAGTAGAAGAGAATAGTAGAAACGGTTGAGCAACACACGCACAAAGAATTCTGTGTTCCAACATAGGCCATTAATACCTCTGGAGCTATCTCCTTTGGCAGGACTCGGAACAAGTCGAGAGACCCGAGATGTCTCAGAGCCGACGGTAGTATCGTCTCAAAGGATCTCACCCACTCCTGTGGGCAATGCAAGTCTTTTGCATACAAGCTTGGGCCAAATTAGCTCGATATGGTAACTGAAATAGCTCTTGCGGCCCTTGAGTGACGTACAATCCTCGACGTTCACCAGCCCCAGCATCATTCGTTTGAGACAGAAGATCGCGCAGTCGCATTTTGACGTCCCTCCCCGTTTGGCAGTTTCTTACCGGGATAGCTAAATCAATGGCCAGATTAGTTCCCGCATACTCTGTTGACGTTGAAATTGAGACATACCTTCCGAGGCGGACAGGTCGGCGAGGCTCTCACTATTCAAACCAGCTTTACGCCACTCATCTGTCTCTGCAAAACCGCGTATAACAAACGGTCTGCCCCAGCGGAGCTCATCCTCAAGCCAAGCAGAGACATCTTTGTCCGACTTGCCTTGGAGTGTCTGCACCGAGACCTTGGAGAAGGGAACAAATGGTTTACCCGATTCGAGGAGCTGCTGGGCGGACAGACCCTCTGAGTAAATCAAGTCCATAGCCAGGAGAGGCTACCGAGAGCATGCTTTCGATATGCAGCCAAGTCCTTGAGCTCTGTTGTGTGAGAGATACAGCAATAATCCCGTCTCGGAAGGCACGTTGTGCTCGTCGCGAACACGTGACAGACTAACCATTTTGGGAACATACCTGTATGATTGGAACCTATGGATGGATGGATGAATGGCGACTGGAGGCGGAGCTTCTAACATTCTACTGCATTAGAGCTTCGGAGAAGAGAGAGGAATGTTGTTTGTGAGATTTTTCTGAGAGTAGTTATAAGCACAGACTGACTGGCTGCTGCTACCCGTATTACGACGTCCACCACACGTTTTCGCGGCGGTCTCACAGACCTGAAACTGGAAGGGGTGACAGTGATGTCGTTATACATACTGCAAGATACCGAAGACAGAACTCCAAAAGTACCTACCGACACTTCAATGTTTTCTGAATGGGCGACAGATCTTGTGGTACTTCTTTGCGGTCAACTCCGAGTCCGATTGACCACCCGTCCATACAAGTTAGGCGACGACGTGATACGAGATGGAGTGTATCCTGTAGGATGGGAGGGAGGCTGACTTGGTATGTGGCTTATTCTCACTTAGAGGGTTCCATCTGTCGAGTCATATACCGAATCAATTTGTTAGGCCTGAGCAGCCTTGGCTTTGAGGATCACCAGGCCAGGACCGCTAAGGAATTGAGTTCTGTGTGAACTGCGTGAATCGAGCCAAGAATTGTGTCGACCTACGGTATCTTGATCTGTTGATCTGAAGCGTGGCAGTCTCAAATGCTCAACACATTCTTGAGCCGTGTTGGTCGAAAGAGACAGACGAGCCCTGTTGATCGGACATTAAATCTCAATCAACTATACTCTGTACTTGTATGCTCCGAGTCCAGATTCAATACCCGAATTAAGCTCTGATAGGTTTGCCCGGTCTGCCTGGCGGAGGACAGAGGCTGAAATTTGGGATTCGAGAAGGATCATCAAGGCATCGACAAGCCCACAGCCATTGGCCCGATCAGGCCTAAACGGAACGACCCCATGGATAGGTTCAGAGACTGGTCTAGCCTTGAGTTTGATTGGCGTCGCAAAGCGCTACCTAATGGTTTGCTGACTCGCTGAGAGCCGGAGGCGCTGTCAGCTGGAGCTTTCGTGTCGGAGCTTGTTTGTAGTGCGGGGATTGGGCAAACTATGGTGCGCCCGGCTGTTGTGCGTGCTGATCATCGCAGTCAGAGACGGTATCGCTGCTTGCAGGTCAAGTTACTCCGTGGAGTTGCACTCGAAGAGGAAGGTCTGATGGTCAGTTGAAGTGGCGTAGGGGGTAACCGACGGTCGGAGTGGACTCGGTGAAGGCCACGTGAACTGGAGATACCTACGGTATTTTGCGGGGAGAATTCTCCGATCGACAACGACATCCACACCAGACGCTTGACGACTTTCGACGTCCACCTGGGCAGCTTGCTTCATGCTCCAGATCCGGAGTTATCTGCTGGTTCACGAGACCTTGGTCCTTTGACCATGGTACTGTTGGCTTCGAATGTAAAGAGACTGGCGGGACATGGCTGAACCGATCGGCAAGAAACATTTGACAGGATAGTCGATGCTAGGAAGTCAAGAGAGGGCAATAAATCTTGATTTTGCTTGGCTTTATCGGCACAACCAGCCACTAGTTAGTACAGCCTGGTTTCTTCCTTCTCAGCAGATAGAAGCACACACTGTGTGTGCTTCTTTTCTTGTTACCTTAACACGATGGCCCCTAGCTATGTGTAGGATCGCGGGTGGAAATATGACGAGAGCAACAGAGGATACAAGAAAACGATCTCTTCAAGGGCTTTGTTCAGACCTCCATGGCTATCCGCTTTGACTACTGGGTTTGGCACCTTAGAGCTATGGTTGTAGCTTTCTTCCCCCACTACAACGCGAAATTAACAAAAAGGTATCCATTGCAGCTTTATCCTGCGATCTAGAACCGAGCAGCTGGGTCCAGCTGTTGAAGACCTTCCCTTGTTGGACTGGCCTCCGACGTGGGGAAACCCCGGGATTCTGGAGTTTTGCCCTATGTTTGATGCTGCCATCTTTTGCGGCTTCCAACAACCGCGTTATTGATCACATAGTACTTATGGAAATCTCTCTTTCTGTCAGGGGTTAAATTACAGAAAAAGACAATCCAAGTTATCCCCGCCACAACTGCATGGTGGTCGGGCCCACAGGGCACTCTGCACACCACAGGTTCACAATGCTACCTTGATAATCACTCAAAACGCCTGCATAGCACTGCTCGCTGATTGGGTACAACTCAGACATCTTTGCTCTCACATTAAGTGAATGTGTTAGATCCTGCTTGCTTTTGTCTTTATAAAATCTTCTCTCTCTTTTTTCTTCTTCCTTCCTCCTCACCCGCAACACCCTGCATCTCATACCCGAGATCGCACAAGGAGAAGTCGTGCTTGTTTTGTTTGTCTCTGCGTCGCGTTTCTTGTACTTCATACTATCTTGACAACTTCTTTTGTTTCTGCTTTGGTATTTCTGCGGTCATCATCGGCATGGCTGACGGAAAGGAGCCCTCGGCTGGGGTTCACCCCAAGACCCTCGAGGACACCAAACCAGGACCCAACACGTAAGTCATAATCAGTCTTCTACAGAAATATCATACTGAAATGCTACAGTGCCAGTGATGATGGCGACCTCGCCGAAAAGGGCGTCACTGAGCACATCAACTTGAACAACAACGTCTCGGCCAAGTAAGTGTTACCCCTGTCTTCTGCTTCTGCTGTGTTCTGCTTTCAATGCTAACTCCTGCAGGATCAAGAACCCTCTTGCCGATTTTACCGAGGCTCAGGTGCTCCGCGATGTTGAGGAGTTCGCTCACGACCATGACCTCGTTGACATCCTCCCCGACCTGCGCAAGGGCTCGCTCATCGCCAGAGACCCCGCGAACTTCAGAGCAGCTGTCCCTGGAATTACCCCTATGGACATCACTATTGTGCAGAATGAGATCGATTACAAGTGGCGTCATCCCCGTGCTTTGTACTTCACCATCATCCTTTGCTCTATCGGTGCCGCGGTGCAAGTAAGCTACACCCCTACACCCCTCTGCCTTCAACACACCAATTTAACAGTTAAATAGGGCTGGGATCAGACAGGAAGCAACGGAGCTAATCTATCGATGCCAGAAAAGCTCGGTTTGCCTCAGCATGATCATCCTGATGCTGAGCGTAACCAGTGGATTCTGGGGGCTTTGAATGCGTACGTTGCCATAACCCTAGCCCTACCAACGCTACAACTGCGTGATTACTCATCGTTCCTTCCCTCTGTGCCCTTTTGCTCTCGATATTATTCCCTTTTTCACGTCCAGCGTGCTGTATGTATGAATATATGCTAACCGTTATAGGGCTCCGTACATGGCGAGTGCGGTCATTGGATGCTGGCTCTCCGACCCTTGCAACTTCTATCTCGGCCGTCGCGGTGCCATCTTTCTCTCTGCGATCTTCTGTTTGATCTCTCCATTTGGTCAGGCAGTTAGCCAGACCTGGCCCCAGCTCTTCGCCACCCGTGCCCTACTTGGCCTCGGTATGGGGCTCAAGGCTTCAACTATCCCCGTCTTCTGTGCCGAGAACGCCCCTGCGTCCATTAGGGGTGCGTTAACTATGACCTGGCAGCTGTGGACAGCTTTCGGTATCTTCTTGGGGACTACAGCTAATCTGGTGGTTGCTGGCATGAGCCGTGATATCGCCTGGCGCCTGCAGGTTGGCTCGGCCTTTATTCCGGCTGTCCCCTTGGTTTTCGGTGTTTATATGTGCCCTGAGTCTCCTCGCTGGTACATCAAGAAAGGTCGGTTTCCAGACGCCTATAATTCACTTTCTCGCACCAGGAACCATAGCCTCCTTGCTGCACGTGACCTTTACTACATCTACGCTCAGATCAAGGTAGAGCAGGAGATTGCCGGCGAGGGCACCTACGTCGCGCGGTTCATTGAGCTTTTTACAATCCCTCGAGTCCGTCGTGCCACTTTGGCAGCTTTCACAGTCATGATTGCTCAACAAATGTGTGGTATCAACATTGTGGCATTCTACTCGTCCACCATCTTCGCGGAAGCCGGAGCTACTGGCAATGGACCTCTCTGGGCGTCTTGGGGCTTCGGCTTGGTCAACTTCTTGTTTGCTTTCCCTGCTCTGTGGACAATTGATACCTTCGGACGTCGCAGCCTGCTGCTGTTTACCTTCCCTCAGATGGCGTGGACCCTTCTCGCAGCGGGTTTCTCATTCTATGTTCCGGAAGACTCAAAGGCACACCTTGGACTGATCGCTCTATTTGTATTCCTTTTTGCTGCGTTCTATTCTCCTGGTGAAGGACCTGTCCCATTCGCCTACTCCGCCGAGGTCTTCCCCCTCTCTCACCGTGGTATGTACCTGGTTCCCTTCGGGAAACGCAGTGTTAACTCTTCTATAGAAGTCGGAATGTCCTTCGCCGTCGCAGTCTGTCTAGGATTCGCAGCAGCCCTAGGCAACACCTTCCCCCGAATGCTAGATGCTCTCACCCCCCAAGGCGCCTTCGGTTTCTACGCGTAAGCCCTCCCTCCGTCTTCCTCTATTTCTCATTCACAACTAACACTACCAGTGGCCTGAACATGGTCGCCTTCGTCATGATCTTCCTCTGGGTCCCGGAGACCAAGCAGCGCACCCTCGAAGAGCTCGACTACATCTTCGCCGTCCCCACCCGCACCTTCATGCGCTACCAGGTCTTCAAAGTGCTGCCATGGTGGTTCCGCCGCTACGTTCTCTTCCAGAAAGATGCGACGCTTGAGCCTTTGTATCAGCTTGACCATGTTGCGACTAGCTAAGCTTCGCTAACTGACATTGACGTTTGAGGCCGTGAGCTTCAATCACCATCATGTACGATGTATTGACGACGAACTGAACAATACTCAGCGATATCAAAAATCCTCAAAAAAACACGCAAAGCGAAAAAACACCACAAAAAAAAGACCACCAGATCCATCGAACAGCGAGCAAAGGAAGGCTGAAGTGAGTGAGTGAGTGAGAGCTGCTGGCTGACTCCTTTCTCACCGCAGCAATGCAACATCCAGTTTCATCTCTCATCGTGTCTCCTTCCCATTCCCTCAAGTCTCGTTATCTGTCCTGATCTCCTTTCCTTTGTTCCTTTCCTTTTTACACCCCTGTATCTTACCACACTACTTACACCTCACTTTACCCTTGTCTGGGCTTCATCTTGATCTCATCCCATCGCCTCGTTTGTTAGACCGCTCTGCTCTACTATGCCCTGCTCTGTTTTGCTCTGCTATCAGCGCTCATTGATTCGTTCCTGTTCCTCTTTTGAACTTGGGATAGAATAGAGTATCATATGCAGGTGGCTAGATGCTTGGTCAATACACCAACACCAACAACAGTAGGTAGATGGATAGATAGGTAGTTTAGCTTAGTTCCCAGTATGTATGTAAGAATAATCCAATGACAATCTTCATTTCCATCTCCATTCTCATTTCTCGTTCGGCTGTCTTTCCTCTGTCTCCAGTGCTCTACTTAAGTTACGATGTCGGGTATGAGATGAGAGTGAGGCTCCAAACAATGAATCCTTTACTCACGGTAAGGTTATGTATGCCCTGTTAGTTCTGCTTCTCCTACACCTGGGCAGCAAGTAGGTTATGTTTAGTTCGAGCTTTCTCGCTCCGCTCAGTTCAGATCAGCTCAATGAAGCTCAGATCATTTCTTACGGCCGTCATCCAACGAAAGACATTACCTTTTGATAGTTCATCAGCTGCCTGTTTAGCTTGTCTTGTGATCTCGTTTCTACAAGGTTTTCTTCGGTTTTCGTTTACCCTGTACTCCGTAGGTGAGGTGAGGTGAGGTGAGGTGGAGGGCCGAGGTAACTTGGAAGAAAGGAAGAGTGATTTTACAATTCACTTAACTAAGTTACTTATTTCTCTCCGTCGAAGTCGGATGTGCAAAGGAGAGAAAAGACCTTGACTAAAAGCGCAAAGCATAGCGGAGCATTGCAGCAATGCAGCCCAATCCTTACAATCCGTGTAAATGGTGAGAGAAGAAGATGAAGAAGAGAAGAAGAAAAGAAAGAAATGAAAGTCCGTTATTCATACATAATCAGCTAAATACTTGATACTGGAAAGAAAAGCCGAGTCCCGGTAGTTGCTATCCTTTCAACCTCGCTCTCGCTCTCGGCCGCGAGAGTAACGCTTGGATTTCGACATCGACTTGGAGTTCGACCTGGACTGTGACTTTGATTTCGGCCGCGCCTCCATCTCCATCTCCATCTCCAGCTCATCGAAATCCGAATCTCGGGGAAGAATACTATACAAGAAGAGAAAAAAAAAGAACGTTAGAACGGTTTGTTCTAGATGGCAGGCAGTCATCATCGACTCTCCACCCTCACCAACCTCGCCGCAGAATTCGTTCTGCCGTCAGCATCTGCACCCCCTAGCCCGCGGCTCTGCTGGAGAGTCCATCCATCCCTATCGCCATCAGATTTATCCACATCTCCTTCTCCTTCTCCTTCACCGTGGCCTTCAACCTCTTGCTCCTCCAGCCGAATAAACTCCTGCTCGACTCTAATTCCGTCAACTCGCTCTTTCTCTTTCTCTCTTCGGTCACTTCTATTCCCGCTACTTCCTAGAGACTTGATGGTCAGGTTTTGGGAGTATTTGTCTCGAATAGCAGAGCCGGGTCCTGTCCCGCCAGTTCCCTTGTAGTTGTAGCGGTTGGACCCGTCGCTGTAGGCGTATGTGGCAGTGGGTTTCTTGAAGAAGCGGATAAACAAGGCGCGGATTGCGGGCATGCAGGCGCAGAGGATTGCGACGTCGAATTCGAGAAGGGACCAGATGCCGACGGGGATGAAGTCCTCTGTTTTTTTTTTTTTACTTGTTAGTAGCTGCATTGCGGTGGGGTGTAGTAGAGGAGGATAGAGAGGAAGAGGTGGACGTACTGGTTGGGTTATTGGTGCTGTTAAACCCGACTGTTTTGACGAGGCGCATGATGCTGATTAATGTGACACTGGAAGAGGTATTAGACGAAGATTAAAGGTACTTCCTGGTACACCGGAACGGCGTATACTGTACTGTTTTAGAGGAAGAGGAAACTCACACAACGCCCACGGCAAACATGGCGATAACACCGACCTTCTTCTCCAACGTCATATGCAGCTTGATCAGAATCGGCATCGGGACAATCGTGATCCCCACATCTAGCAAGATATTGATCACTGAGTGCGCAACCAGGATACTATCCTGGTTCAAACAAGTCCCTTCATGCTCGCCGTCCCATTTGTTCCAATAGTGCGATATCGGCCTGCAGGAAAACAAGAGCACGAAGAAGGCGGTCGCCCCCCATGCGGCTGTGAGACCCATGAAGACGAAGACGGCAACTCGGAGGGGTTTGTTGGGAAAGAGTCGGAGGTACAAGAGGAGCATGGAGATTTTGACCATGGCGATGCAGATGCCGTAGAGTTCTTCTTCGATGAAGAAAAGCTGGCTGAGTTAGTATCGGCTTGTCATAGAAGAACTCATAGCTGGGGGCGTGTACCTTGAGAGTCATCCGGATATCATCAAAGGGAATGGTCCAGATATCTTTTCCTAAGCCGAAATCCTTGACTGTGGTAGAGTGTTAGAAGCCATCCAACACTTGAAGTGGGAAACATACGCTTTAGCCCGATGGCAGAAACGGCAATAGCAAATAGCTATACCGTAGCCTGTTAGCCCTCATCCCATCCAAGCCACACAGCAAACCCACCAAAGAAAGCACAATTGTATAATCATCCCACCCCAACCGTCGATCCATAGCACGATTCGCTAACCTCAAGCCAACAGCGAGAATAGCCACGACGATGCCGACGGCGTTTGTGACTGGGAAGACCCCTGAATCGTCACTCTGAGGGACTCCACATGTAGTGACCGTGTAGTTCTTCGCGGCTGGAGATTATCAGCGGATGGCACGAGACAAGGTAGACACGAAGACGCACTCAACGACTCCTTGATCGAACAAGAAGCCTTAACGCACGGTTCCAACTGCATATTGAGCTGCTGGTTCGCGCAGATACAGGCCATATCCGTGAGAGCGCATGTCGACGCGCTGACGGCTTCGATAAGGCATTTCAACTGGAAAAGCCAGTCAATACCCCGCCGTCAAGGAGAGAGGCATGATGACATACAGCACAAGTGGGGATATCCATGCTCGCCAAATCCGAGGCCGAGAGACCCTGGCCTGAGAGATCCATATTTGCTTCTGCAGACAAGGTGTCTGCACTGAATGATTCACTAGACAGACCAAGACCAGGAACCGGGCAGCCCACAGCTATATATGAGACGCAGGTGGAGAAGAGCTATGCGCTGGCCGCTGCGTCGCTCGCAGGGCGATCACGCCCGCTATTCGAGTCAGAGGTGATGTGAGGGCATAGTGGGCCTGATCAACGGTTCCCCAGTTTATATTGAGGATTTGGTCTACGCAACCAAGGTTAGAGGTCGATCATGGTCGACTAGACCCTTAAATTAGTATTGCATGAGGCGAACAGTAAACAGAGGATAGGGGTTTAAGAGGGATTTCGGCATCTCGCTCATGCGGATGTCAATAGTTCAATGATGGGGGTGGCTTGGAAACCCGGCATTTTGGGACGGGGGCGATCATGGTTGGTAGGTATGGAGCTGCTGGAGCTGCTGGAGCCTGTGGAGGCCTTCTCAGACGTTGTTGGAACTTGGAGCACGGCTCTTGTGTTTTAGCCAGTCTAGCTCCGATCATCTATCCTGTGAGTGCATTAGGATATAATGATCTTCGAGCTTAGTTGAGTATTGAAAGAAAGTGATACAATTGCTGATTCAGAAACATCAGATTGTGTTGATAAGAATTGATCCCTGATGGTGAGAAGAGGAGCCGAGCACAACTCCACAAGGGAGGCGACCGGCACATGAGTGTGCAAACAGCATCAGCGTTCAACAGCCTCGAATAAGAGATATCTCAGACTTCTAAACCTGTTTCGACAGTTGACCAGTAGAGGAAGTTGGAACAGTAGAGTTAGACAGCTCAACACATGCAAGCCTTTTGCCCGCGTGGGATCGACACCGCTGGCGCATTAGCCCAAACTCAATCCTGCTTATTCCTGAACAAGCATGAGCAGAACCGAACCATTTGCACAAAAATTCGACGTCTCGGAACCAAGCTGCCTGAACCACGTCATTGGAGGAAATGGTGCATAAAACTTTAGAGCTGGCAGTCATGATTTGCCTTTTGTCAATTCCTGTACTTCCAAATTATGATACGATATCCTTTCCCTGGGTTTATACTACTAGATAGTAGAACTGATTCCTGAAGACTCCATTTTTTGGACGGCGTAAGCTTGGCTTTACCTTAAAATCTCCCGGGATCCTCTCAGAGTGCTGCCGTCTTTACGCCGAGTCCCGTCTGGGCGAGGAACTACCGTACCTGAAAAGTTCCTCGTCGTCGAACCATAACCAGGAACTCCAGGTCTAGTATTTCAGCTATCAGTTTATGGTTTGCTTGGGTGCGGTGCGCGATAAACGGGCTTGTCAATCTCTAATCTCGTACATAGTACTGAAGTCTGACGGTAGTTCATAGACTTTCAAACTACCGGTTACCTGCTATCCCTTCTAACATCCTAACTATACTAGATATGTAGGAACTTGGAGCGGAAAATAGGCGAATAATTACTCTGATCTAATCCTCTGCGTCTTCAGGCGCGAATTGCAAAGTAGGTATCCCGATGTCGAGTTCGTGCGGTTTCAGAATAGCGGTCCCTTGCACTCCGTACTCCGTACACTCAGGTTCGTTTCATGATTCCTGGTCTGATACAAGCTTAGCTTTTAGGCTTTTTTCCTTGCTCGAGTTCTACTAGTGCTCTATACTAACTAGGAGTTCATGATTGGTTTACCTGTACTTCCAAGGTTTACTTCTCCACTTGCGTGTTTGAGTGGCAGGCCGGTCGCTCAGCAGTATTAAGATCACATTTACTGAAAACCCTCCAGGAATGCAAGCTTGAACAGTTTCAAGTAGAACCTATCTTTTGTAGTTTGTGCTATACTATGTACAGGAAGAAGAAAGCATCACAAACAACCTTAATGGGCGTCACAGAACTAACCAAGAAAATCTATTATTAACCTTGAAGGTTTCCCAGGCCCTTCTTTCCATCCATGCCATGCCAGTATTTTCGAAACCAGCAGAGCAGACCATTTGGCACGTTATATACCGTCATACAGTCCCATCTCTCTCTCACGCCTTACTGCTCAACACCCAACCCCACGCCACCAGCCTTGTGATACGGCGGCTTCGCACCCGCCGCCTTCTGGGCATTAAACCGCCACACACCACCCGTCTTATCGCTCTCCAGCGTCGTCAGTCCAGCCTTACGGGCGAGAGCCGAAAACTCCGGGTCGTAGTCCTCCTCAACACGATCGAAGAAGCGGCGCTCCCACTCGCGGTTCTCGGCCTTCTCCGTCTTGCGGAGCTCGCGCTGCGCGTTCTCGATCTTGCCCTTGGCCGTGGAGACGGCGTCCATGTTCCCGGACTCGATGTTTGACGCGACGTCGCGCCAGGCGCGGCGGCTCTCGTAGATATCTTGTTCTTCGACCGGCGCGAGGCGGAGAGGGGTGGTTGTAAGCTCGCGGACGGAGACGGTTTCGACTTCCTTCTTGGTGCGTGCGTCTTTGATGGTGAAGCTGTCGGACCACTGGCCGTCGATGGTGTAGAGGGGTTTCTTCTCGCCGTCGCTTTCCTTGTACAGGCTTGCGTTGAAGGTGTTCTTCTTTCCGCTTAGCCAGCCCTTGCCGGAGTAGTTGATCTTGCTGATGTAGCCGGTGCTGCTGACGATGTAGGTGGATTTCTCGAGTTCCATGAATGGTGTTCCGTAGATGAGGGATTCGACGTGGAGGGGTGGGAGGGTGATGACATATTGCTCTTGCTGGGCGGGGTCGTTCTTGTCTGCGCCGGGTGGAGTAATCGTTAACAGGGCGTGGCCGATCTGCTTGATGTAGATGGTGCTGGAGAACGAAGCCTTCTGAGCGTTGTATCCTTGCAGCTAGGTTGCGTTAGCTTCGTTCTAGGTAATTCCGGGAAGGTGGACACGTGGACAAACGACTTACCTGGACACCGTGTTTTTCATTCCGGATGGCGTACGCAGTCGCCGGAGGGTGATGGCTACAATCATTAGCTGCGCCATTTTCAGTCATTGAGATACAGCACCCACCTGACTTGTTCACTGATCAAGCTGGTCTCGCCGACATCCGAGTCACTGTCCCATTTTCCGAGGAACAATTCTCCAAGGAAAGGGTTCAGAGGCTTCTTCTCGCTGCCCAATTTCTCGCTGCGGCTGCAGTATTGCTGGCGGAGAGTACTGAGGAACCATTTCAGAACGGCGAGCGCTCGCTTCTCGGGGTCGGCTTCTTTCGCAGGGGCGATGAAGAGTGCGGGGTGCTCGGCCCAGTAGGCGGAGTATTCGGTCAAAGAGGTGCCGGAAAGGATAAATGGAGGTGCGGTCAGGGAGGAGAGGTCGCCGTTGAAAGATGCGATCGACTAGAAAGTACAGATGTCCATTAGCGGTCTGCTGCCTGGAGCGAAGCAGATAGATTCGGTACCTACCTTGAGGAAGCTGGACCACGAGGTCTTGTTTTGGGCTGACAGGCCGGATCCAGTGTCTTTGGAAGACATGTTCGTGGTTGTTGAACTAGAAATTTATTGATCGATTCGAGGGGCACAAGAGCTCAAGCTCAGGCGGTATGAGTCTGGAGGCAGCAGGGTAAAACAGCTGGAAAGTTGAGGGGAAAGAGTCGACCGGCAGACTAAGTGAGAAGCTGAAGACAAAGAGAATCGATAATTGAAGTAACAAAACTGCAACAGCAGAGTGAGAACGTTGTTCAAGACAAGACAAGGGACAGATGTTCTGGGGAAATTGTGAATTCATACGCATTGGGGTCTGTTCCGAATCGGGTCAAGGAGGCTCCGATCTCGACGTCATCCACATGCCTCCCTCCATTTCGCTTGCACAGCCCAATAATGACGACGTTTGCCTTCAACAATCGAGATCTTCTCATCAAGACACATGTCAAGGCCCAAATGGAAGGCCTTAACAGGTAAAGTTGTGGAGAGAAAACAATATCTAGATCTCGATCAGCGCCGACGGAATACATTGCCAGGCACTGTCTTAGACCCTGCGCTAACTTCCCCACCATCGAAGCATCAAGTTCATGGAGTATTCTTGAGATTCGGAATTATCTGGTATATGCCGTGGCTACATCTTATCGATGCTTGGCGAGTGTGGCATTTCAACGTCTATCTCCTGTGACATCTGACGAGCCAACACTGCCAATCTCTTCAACCCTTGCAGCAGTCTGACCATCTCCCTTTCTGTTCCCAACCTCTTCAAATTCCGAGCTCGCCCGCGCAGTAGGACCCCTGTGCGCTTCTACAAACTTTCTTCCATCTTCACGGCCCTTTTCGACATCCACGAATGCAATAGCGATCATCGCCGCGGCGCATATCGCGAACAGGAATGGAAATCCCATCCAGTTGTTCTGCGAGTCGTTGATGATCGCTTGGATGACATTGGGGCCGATTATAGATGACTGCCAACTTAGTATTGGCTGGAGAAAGGTTTCAAAGACTTACGGCACGGTTTGTGATTCCAAATAGGGCGAAGAACATGTTGTCGTAGCCTGGGGGTATCAACTCGCTAACCATTGTTTGTGCGTACTACAAATCGCAGTGTTAGTAACGTTCAAATCTGGAGGCTAGTAACTTACCGCGTAATATGGAGCCTGGAAGAGGCCGAATATCACATTGTAGAAGTAAAATTCCCACTGTAGCTTGTTAGACGAGACTCCCGGTGTATAGATCAACATACCCGATTATGATACCCAACACGATGTGTCCAGAGACCTAGCATTCCCCACAAGGGTATGAGGACGCTGAAGAAGTTTGTGAACAGGAACATGCGCTTGGTTGGGACTTTAAAGTGTCTCTGGAAGTACCAGAAGCCGAACGTGGATGTGATTGAGCAGACCGCTTGAGTTATACCAAGGTATGTCAGCTGGAGAAACGAGAAATCGATGAAGTCGTTCTGGATGATTGATACCAGTGTTCCTAGCCAGAGTCAGATCTGAGATATATCGGGGAATTGACTACAGTACCAGTCGTGTTCAACCCGTCAGCCAGGAGGAAGTACGCGATGTAGTATAAGAAGGTCTGCGGCAGTGACCGAATCTTCCTCAGCGCAAGCCAGATCTGCTTGAACCCGATCGTAGCATAGCTTGAGCCTTCAGGAACTTTGGGGCCTGGCCGCTTCTGCTGAAAGATGAACCACCAAATGCCTAGCACGACCCAATCTAGAATCATATTAGAGTAGCTCAAGATCAGATCGAATGAGCGCACAAGAGTTCGTTAGACAGATGGCCAGGTTGTTCGCATAGTTATTTCCTTGCATAGGTAACAAGACACTAAGATTGAGCAGAAGCACCGCCAGATACCCAATATTGCTATGTGCGGTCGAGATGTTGCTATCATTGTTAGCATTATCCGACGTTAATTGATCATACGTACGAGATATGATTCCGCTCCAACGACTCAAGAGCATCATACTCCTGCTGGTCAATCCTCCCTTCTCTCAGATCCTCCTCCCTGGCCTTTCTCACATGCGGAGTATATCTCGCCAGCTTCGGAAACACAGCCGCATAGAAAACCAGCGTAGCACCATACGCGACATACGTCACAATGTACATCCCCATCGCAGCCGGCCACTGACTCGGTTCTTTAATAGCCAGCATACCATACTGTAGAGCCCAGCAGACAACTGTCAAAGCGAGGAGAAGCCATCGACCAAAGGAGCCGTAATCCGCGGCACTGCCAAGCCACACGAAGATGATCGTCATGAAGGTGAAGCTGAGTCCGTTGGCGATGAGAACGACAGAGGAGACGGATTTTGTTCCTCCGGCCCAGGGAACGACGCATGGTGAAGAGTCGTTGCATGGCTTTGGAGGATTTGTGCCTGGTTGCCAACCGGCGCTGTTAAGTGCCCATTGGAATCTGAAGGTCAGCTACGTTCGACGAAAGGGGTGTTAGCCTAACTTACAGTGCTTGGGTGTATGAGAGAGGCCCAACTCCATTATCGCCTGTAGAGATAAATTCAGGTCATTAATGTAAAGTATGAACATAAACCTGTGTGTTTACCGTTATAATAGAGGTAGTAAGACCAGAGCTCTCTCCGTGTTGTTGTCGGCGCGTCCGTCTCGTCCTCTTCTGTTCTAAACAAGCGGTCGTACTCGTTCTGGTCTGCCTCGGATGACTCCAGACTGGCCGAACGGCCTCTAGCTCCATCTGTTGTCATATCGCCATACACTTTTCGCTTCACACATGAGCTTCAATATTGATCAGTAGCGTAAACCAAAGGAGACGATGGCGCGAGCTGCTGAGATGATGGAGGGGAGGCGCATTCCCCGACCCCGCTCGAATCAACCTCCAGGGGTGGTGCATTAAAGGATCGTCTTGAACGCGATAAGCTCGCAATTCTCCAAAATGAGCTCTCACCGAGAGCCTTGGCGATAAGTCACCTTTTATCATTAGCTAAGTATGTATCTGTTGTTCGACACTGCTCGCGGTTTACAATAGTCTCTGCCTCAGGCCGCGCATCGCTCCTTTCCAAAGTACACCGGGCACCTGACTCCGTCGCTCCTTCCAATTTCATGCTCGAGGACAGATGTGCCTTCTTAGCTTGCACAGTCGCTCCTTCCTTTTCTCTGTGATATTCCGCAGGAAGGTGCGACCCAGGGAAGTCCATCGCTCCTTCCCCGGATTTCGCTATACAGCCAAGTTCCTTCCTTATCGGAGTTTGTGGAGGGTTTTCTGCTTGCTAGATATTGGATAGTTGATTGAATGTACTTCTGGCTTTCTCAGGTGATAGTTATTCCCCTAGGGCATTTAAGATCGTAGGTTCTGCGTTGGCTCGAAGACGGATGGTAGATATATATATGACTCCCTACAGAACGTTGCGGATCAAGCCTCAAGAACCGCAACCGACTACACGATTGTTGAGTATTCAGCTTAGACCTCAAAGGCTTTTGATGTATTTATCATGCTTCTCTAAATTGCGTCTGTGGTCTCGCGGCTCGCTCGTTGCCCTAGAAGCGCAATGGCACGTCCGATAATCGGTCAATACTACCTCTCGAGAGCGCATACTTAGCGCACTTGGCTTGCGCTGGTGCTGGTGAACCCCGCATCTCCTTCAGCTCGGAATTCTAGGACGCTTCTAAAGATAGAGTTGTTGGAGGGAATGTGTTCTCTTTCCCAAATGTGTAAGTTGGCCGGACTCGGTCAGTTCGACTGCTGGAAAAGAAGTCAATGACAAACAAAGGCATGAAGAGAGGGCGGCTAGAAAATGCGAATAGAGGGAAGATCTCGAACAACGGTCATTATTGGGCCTTTGTCCGTGCCTTCGATAATATTTCTGAGAATTAATGCCCGAGTCCTCGAATCCTCGACTTCAAGCTGCTTTGTTCGTCAGCGCTTTCAAAACTTGTGTCTAATCCGGGTTCTTTGTTCCATTGGGTACCACCACCAACTTCGAGCCACAAAGAGGGGAAGCCATGTGGGCGTTATTAACTTATGGCTCACTATCAACTTGGCATGCTCGTGGACTTGACTCTTGGGCGATAAGGCTGAGAAGGAGTCCCAGCGACACAGAGGCCTTGCCCTCCACCTGAGGCACATCGAACGGAGAAACTTGTTGCAGGATTCCATGGCAGCATGCAGAATTGCGAAATCGACCGTCAGATGGACGTAATGGCTCCGCTGCTCGTTCTTGACCGATATCATACATAGTGGAAACAAGAATGCCAATCGAGGCCGAGCGAGCACGACAGATATCGTGCCTACGGAGTAGGTATGGTATGTTTCAAGCACGAGAATGTGATAGCAGACTTCGACTGGCTGGGTAGTTGCTGGATGATTACTCGATGATGGGCGCGGCCGAGACCAAGTAGGATACGGAGAAGAGCAGAAGAATCTCCGGGGGTCCGCCGTCCGGGTGTCCGAAGTAGGCATGTAAGTAGTAATGCTCGTTAGCAATCATTTGACGAGCTGTGCTTGCTCCGATTCCGATGTTACCAGCCTCGACATGTCAGCAATAACATCAGCAACCGTGGCTGAGCTGTTATGATGCTGTCTTTTTTCTTTTTCGCGAACAAATGATGGCAGATTTGACCTGGTGAGTGCGAGTTTGCCGGACTCTGCACAACTTCAGTGTCAGCAAGCCCGGCACCCGCATAAACCAACCAGTCCGGAACCTTGGAATACGAGCAGGCAACACTATTATTATTCAGAAACCGGGCCAAGTCAAGATGTCATGGTTGGAATCTGACTAGCACCGTGTCCCTCCATGCGAGGGCTCCCAAGACCGTTCCAAGCCTTCCGCTCGCACGCCAAGGCCAAGCAATCGGTTGCGGGTGATATGGAGAAAGAGGCGAATCTGGCATTGTCCCGAGCATCATCAAGCCAATTGGCGTGAAACTGGTTTGCTGCAAAAGGAAACTCTGGACATTAGAGACCCTAGGACCCAGAGGTCGGGATTTGGGGTCGCTGAACAATTAGGCGAAACGAGGGGAATTGGTGGCATGACTAAGAATTCACCTTCATCCTTCCAGTTTGGCCTTTGAGTTGTTATGCGGGAGGGGTTTGTTGTACCCAATAAGCATCGACCGAGTCTCGCACATGTTGAACATTCTTGGAATGGGGTCCGCGGCCTCCAGAGACTCAGAAAGACTCCTGCAGTTTTGGCGTGACTAGTTCCCACAATAGTCTCAAGTTGACTGCGTAGCTCTGCTGATAGCACACTTAAGCTTAAGTGAGATAGGATCCTGTACGGAGTCTGCAGGAGGCAGCCAGATGCGTTTCTGCCACAAAAAAGTGGCGACTCGAACGAGCAGCAAAGGTGGGTTGGAAAGAAAGCCATGGATGTGGCCCCACTACAGGCTTGGCTCTTGCAGCCATAGGCGTACGTTCACTCCGCTGAGTGGCAGTGCTGAAAGCCTTTTCTGGGCAGGCTCGGCAGCTGGGCAGGCTCGGCCTTTTGCCCAGCTGCGGGACGAGACTCCCAGACCTTCCGGCTCTCCCCCCCCTTCTTGACTTTCTTGACTTCTTGAGTCTCTTGACCTTGACCAAGCCCAGAATTCCTCTCGCCCCTTTTTCTTGTCTGTCTTATACCCTTGGCTTCTCCCCCGTCTTCTCTGCCCCCCCGTTCTCTTCCTCTTGCTCCTTGTTTCTCTCCCCCAACATACATCTTTTGGCACGCGTCTCTGTTGTTTTGACCGACTGATCGTGCCTCATCGCTTACACCATTTATCTGCCTTGTCTAAAGTCACTGCTCCAGTTGCTGTGATTTGTTTACTCGACAGTACACATCGTTTTAAACTCGAGTGCTGAACTCTGTCTGCTTCCGCTCATCCCAAGAGATTTTTCTTGGCAATGTCAGAAGCCCAAGAAAACAGCGCGACCGCTGCACCGGCTGCTCCTGTTGCTACCCCAGTTGCGCAGGAACAACCTCCAGCTCAACCTGCCCCCCAGGTTACCGCCGCCGCTGCGACCCCTTCAGTGACTGCGACTGCCGCTGCCGCCACAGCTGCTGTGGCCTCCCCTCCAGTTAATGGCACCGCCGCCTCTCCGGCTGCCGCGTCCTCATCAGGAGCATCTCGACCGGCTGAAGAACTCACCTGCATGTGGCAAGGATGCTCAGAGAAGCTTCCTACTCCAGAATCACTCTACGTATGTTGGCCCTCGAGTTTTCCACGGTCGCGTCGCGAATTTAGCTAATCCGGTCTTCCGTAGGAGCACGTCTGCGAGCGCCATGTTGGCCGAAAGAGCACAAACAACCTCAACCTGACCTGCCAATGGGGCAGTTGCCGTACGACCACCGTGAAACGCGACCATATCACGTCCCATATCCGGGTCCACGTCCCCCTGAAGCCGCACAAGTGTGATTTCTGCGGCAAGGCGTTCAAGCGCCCTCAAGATCTGAAGAAGCACGTCAAGACCCATGCCGATGACTCGGTCTTGGTGCGGTCGCCGGAGCCTGGATCTCGCAACCCGGACATCATGTTCGGAGGTAACGCCAAAGGTATGATCTAGAGCCAGAAATAAGTGGCCGCCGATTAACATGATCAGGATACGCTGCTGCGGCACATTACTTCGAGCCTGCTCTGAACCCAGTTCCCAGCCAAGGCTACGCTCATGGTCCTCCCCAGTACTACCAGGCCCACCACCCCCCGCAGCCTTCGAACCCGTCCTACGGCAACGTCTATTACGCTTTGAACACTGGCCCCGAACCTGGTCACGCTTCGTACGAGTCGAAGAAGCGTGGGTATGATGCACTCAACGAGTTCTTTGGCGATCTCAAACGCCGCCAGTTTGACCCCAACTCGTACGCCGCCGTCGGCCAGCGCCTGCTTAGTCTGCAGAATTTGTCTCTGCCAGTTTTGACAACTGCGCCTATCCCCGAGTACCAGCAGATGCCCGCCCCAGTGGCTGTCGCTGGTGGACCGTACGCCAGCGGTCCTCACGCTGCACCCGCATACCACCTCCCCCCGATGAGCAACGTGCGAACCAAGAGCGATCTGATCAACATCGACCAATTCCTGCAGCAAATGCAGGAGACCATTTATGAGAACGACGACCACGTCGCTGCGGCTGGTGTTGCTCAGCCCGGGGCCCACTACGTGCACGGAGGCCTGAGCTACCGCACCACTCACTCGCCTCCCACACAGCTTCCTTCCGCTCATGCTGCCGCCACGAGCGCCGCTCCTATCCTGACAAACACATCCGCACACTCTCCTTCGGCCAGCACTCCTGCTTTGACGCCTCCTTCAAGTGCTCAGTCATACACCTCAGGCCGCTCGCCGATCTCTCTTCCAGCCGCACACCGCGTGTCACCACCGCATGAGAGCGGCTCCGGCATGTACCCTCGCCTGCCGTCGGCCACTGATGCTATGACTGCTGGTTACCCAGCGACCTCGACTGCTGCGCCGCCGTCTACTCTTGGCGGAATATTTGACAACGATGAGCGTCGCCGGTACACTGGAGGCACATTACAACGAGCACGCCCTGCGTCTCGTGCCGCTTCAGAGGCAATGGACCTTTCCGACGATAAGGAATCCGGAGAGCGCACACCCAAGCAGATCTCTGCCAGCCTCATCGACCCAGCTTTGCACTCTGGATCACCCAGAGACGACGAAGTCACCCGGACTGCGCAGGCCGCGACCGAGGTGGCTGAGCGGTCGGATGTGCAGTCGGAGTGGGTTGAGAAGGTCCGCCTCATTGAATACTTGCGTGACTACATTGCCAATCGTCTCGAAGCAGGGGAATTCGATGAATTGGAGGATGGCCGCTTCTCCCGGTCTCCAGAACCTAAAGATGACCATATGGAGGGCGTTGAAACCAGCTCACCTCTACCACGCTCAACGCCCCAGCCCGCAGTCAAGACAGACTCTGCTGGAGATACTGTCATGTACCCAACGCTGCGGGGTCTGGATGAAGACGGCGACTCCAAGATGCCCAGCTAGGCTGGATATATTGTTGAAATCTGTTACGAAAGTTCCATTAGCTTGTTATTCCCCGCTCATTTTGTTTCTTATGTTTAGGGTGTTACGGTATTCTTAGGGAGGAGTTAGCTGCGCTATACTTTACATTTCTACCAAATATCTATCACCTGTATCTACCTATTATTCTCCATTGCGGAATTCAAGATCTTATTATTCCTGTTCGAGTTCTTTCGAACGTAGTCAAGGCGAGCACGTGAGGGTGGCTGAAACCGTTCAATATAGCCGAGACACTGTACTCGATCAGAGGTTTATTGACCAACCACCGCATTCGACGTTTATTTGTTTCTGGCCAGATGCTACAGTATCCTCGTCAGAAGAAAACAAGATGGAAGCATTCCAGAGGTCTTCCTTGCGGCAGTCGTCTCCTACTAGCACAGCAGCAAAGTCACTGCGGGCGAAATGACGCAAGCAGAAGGTCAACACCAGACCCATGGGCGAGCGGTGGATTGAGGTGCGCTTATTTACTTGCATCCTTTGGAGGTTACAGTGATTGAAACTGTTGTGGGTGTCTGCATCCGGCAAAACATCATCAAGTAAGGTGGGATGGCAGCGTTTCTTCTCGAAAAGGCACTCCACTCAATTTGCAATCTGGCTAACCTGGAACAATGCGGCCGTCGAGTCTGGTTTAGGGCTATAATAACGGTTGATAAGACGGACAAGACAAGACTACGTATAGTGTAGAAGAAGTGTCGATCGGTGTCAACGTTGAAGGCACTCCACACAGGGCACTGGAAGCGGTCACCACTCACCACTCACCACACTCGGAGACAACGTCACTTTCTTCTTCGCTTCTTCTCTGCATTTGTATATACCTTTCCCTACAACCTTCTATCTATCTATCTTCTTTTTATCTCAATCTAATCTCTCCCCTCTTTTACTCCGTACTCCTCTTAACCTCTCCTCCCTCATCCACTCCGTCCGTCCGTCCGTCCCTCTCCCTGCCACCGCCCACCTCAAATCAAACTACACACAAACACCCCACTCACTCAGCAACCGGAACTCCCCGCGGTGGCTGGGCCTCTTCTAGCCTCTCATTCTGCGCGTCGCCTTGCGCGGTGGCAAACTGGCCTTGAATCCTTGGTTCTGTCATCCAGTCTTCCACCTCGCCCATCTCGGCTTCTTTAGGTCATCATTTGTTGTCGCCATTAATCACCGGCCGTTCTCGTTTTTCTTTCGCTGACGCCAAAGACAATCCGACTCGACTGTCCATCGCTAGCCGCAGAAACGCGCACACGCCCGATTTGATTTTCGCATTTCTACATCGTTGACAGCAACAAAAAATTCGAGACGTCAGATAAACATAGTGGTAGCAAGCGACTATTCTTACAACCAAACATGCCTTTATCTAATCGCCGTCGCGCGCGGCGCAAGGAAATCCAACTCCAAGAAACTTCAGACGCGGAGGCGCCGGATTCTTCGCCCACGCGACCTTCCAACAAGAAGCGCAAGGTGCGTTTGCCGATTTCCACCCTCAGTCGTCCCGGTTCGCTTTCAAATCTGACAAACTGACACGCGTTGATAGATTGAAAGAACTTCTCCCCAGCTCTCTCGTCCCGTGAAAGTCGAGTCCGCAGACGAAGCAGATGGCTCGTCTCCCGAACGCGAATTAACCGAGAACCAAGATTTAGTCGACCTAGTCATTTCGTACCTCCAAGTCGCTCGCGAAGAAGTCCGCGTCCTCCGAGATCACTCCAACGCAAAAACCGAAAACAGACAGAGTATCCGCGCATACGCGAAGATCGCCGGCAGAAATTGGACATACTATGTAAAGTCGCTCCACGTCAACATCGGCCGCGAGCCAGACCGCGAACCGAAACTAGACGAACAGTCGAGTCCGGTCACAATCGCCGCGCGAGCGCTTCCGGAGGTTCATGTCGATTTGGGTCCGAGCAAGTTTGTGTCGCGCTTGCACGCGGAGATTTTCTACGATGGCGAGGACACTGCCTCGTGGCACATTCGCGTCAACGGCCGTAACGGTGTGCGACTCAACCAGTCGATCCTCAAGCGCGGCACCGATGCAGTTCTCTCGTGTGGCGACATCATTGAGATCGCAAACACCTCGATGATGTTTGTCACTCCTGGTGACAAGGCGAATATCCATCCGAGTTTCATCGATCGCGCTAAGCGGATGGCTAATGGTGAGGAGGACCCAACCGCGTGGGATGCTACTCAGCATGCGCATCCTCAGCAAACACCAACAGTCTCGAAATCACAAGATGCCGTGCAGCACCCAACAGGCGGTCCTTCACTCGCACCCGCTCCGCAGTTCCTCAAACGTCAAGTCACTCCCCCCCCTCGTTCGCCTGATACCATCGGAGCGCGCACCGCCAAGCAGTCGCCGTTATATAACCGGGGTATGATGATGGAGAGCACGGAAGAGATCGACTATAGCAAAGACGCCGCCAAAGACTTGAAACCGCCATACAGCTATGCCACTTTGATCGCGCAGGCCATTTTTTCCAGCGAAGAGGAGAAGCTCACTCTCAACAACATTTACAACTGGATCATGGACAAGTATGCGTTTTACCGACATTCGCAAAGCGGCTGGCAAAACTCAATTCGACACAATCTGTCTCTCAACAAGGCGTTCCAGAAAGTTCCCCGCAGGACAGACGAGCCAGGAAAGGGTATGAAGTGGCAAATTGCACCGGAATACCGCGAGGAATACTGGAAGAAGCAGCTCCGCAAAGGCGCGCAGTCGTCGGCACCATCATCGCCAGCAACAAAGGATACTGTCGCCAGAGGCGCTGCAGCAAGTGGAATGGAATCTGTGTTCTCAGCCGGCAAGAAATCCCCGCCTGTTTCGTCACCCAGCTTCAGCTCATTTCCTGTAGCGCCTGTCGAAGCGTACACACCTGAACGAGGCTCGCGTGCTGGGCGGAACGGTGGGATAGAGCCGCCTTCGCTTCGGCCGCCGAACCCACGGGACTATGAGGAGCCGTCTCCTCTGCCGAACCGGTCCGCTACGAAACAGAACGGGAGCGGTCTTGGTAGAGCATACGGTTTGTCAGACACTGCCACGAGATCACCACCAGTGCTGTCGTCTTCATATTACGACGACGGTCCATCGTCAATGATCACACCCGCACCACAACGACACCAGCCCCGACTTCCGCCGCCGAGTACAGCTCAAGTTCCTTCCAAATTTATGCCAATGAGTTCTCCCGCCCAGTTCTGGAAATTCGCCGACATTGGAAGCACGCCCGCTCGCCCTGTTGCCGATATGAGTCCGTTGAAAGGAGACCCTGGTGATGTACTCCGGGACATCCCAAGTAGCAGTCCGCCACCACCCAACCTGGTCAGCCCAAGTAAACCGGGCACAGCTAATGGCGTTGGAGGTCGACCACTCTCAGCACGGGATGATCGACGTCCAAACGGTCTCGACGAGCGACCACACATGGAGGAGGAAGAACCAGAAGAAGAAGACGGCGCAGGATTTGATCTAGCACGGTATGTTACAAAGTAACATTCTTGTTTCCAACTAGAATATACTAATTATCTCACAGAGGCTTCCAGCCGATTGGCTCCTACCACCGCCAATTAAGCAACGCAGCCCGAGCGAGCGCGGCGACCAGCTAGCCCTGCTAGACTGTCACGTTTTTTGCTCAACATTTCTGTTTCCGTTATAGCTCCTCAACTTGTTTCTTCTAGATCTACTGATCTTATGCCTGACTACGATCGTACTGCCATGATGGGACGAAGCATCTACTGGTTTGGGAGGACGGCGTCGTTGGTTGGTTGTTTGTTTGTTTGACTTGTTTTTTTGTAGTCTGTAGTTTATGTTATTGCAAGGTTAGCTTAGTTTTATGGCTGTTCAGCAAGCTGTTAGGTAGGCAGGCAGGCATCAATAAGAGTTCTTTCATATTGACCCTTTTCCACTACTGTTGCTTCATTCCGATTTCGCTTTGAGGGATAACAGTCTGATTGGTATTTATGTTGTAGAGGGAGTAGTCTCTAACGTGAAGTCAAGTACCCGAAGTCGGCTATATAAAGTAACCCCAAGCATCCCCTCAGCGTCTCCCACTCCTTTTCCCGCGGGATGAGGGGAAGATTGTCTTGAAGCCGACTCAGTCTTTCTAGCTCGGTATATACATAAACACAATATCAGTTCACAATGGCTGTCCCTTTCCACTCAACATCCTCAGCTATCTCCTAGTTCTACCTACGAACCCTTTACCTTGCACACTCACATACTGCTGTCTCTGTCCTCCATAACACATGGTACAAGAATAGAGGCTTGAGGGCAAAACACACACAATGGCAGAAGTAGCTAACCACGCACCATCACCGGGGATCTCTCTCACTCCAACTCCTACTAATCAAACAACATCAATTTCACCATCACAACCACAACTCAAGCCGCACCAGCAAATCAAGTACCCCCTCTGGTTCGGTGGCTCGGCGTCATGCATTGCTGTCGCGGTGTCGCATCCGCTTGATTTGAGTACGCTTTCCCTATCATGCACTCGTGTTCCTGTTCAATTTTCATATCTGGATCTGACATGAATGTATAGTTAAGGTCCGAATGCAAATGGCATCCACCGAGACCCAGGGTATAGGAGCGCAAGCACAGCCGAAGATAGGCCCTGTAGGCACCGCAGTGCGGATTCTTCGAACGGAGGGGGTGAGGGGGTTATATGCGGGTGTATGTCTCTACTTACCTTCTACTTTCTTGAGGAGAGTAGTGACTGTGCTGACTATATGCTTTGGATCTTGTATAGTTCTCTGCGGGGTTTATGCGACAATGTACTACTCTCCATCTTTCTTCTCCTCTCACCCCGACACTACTACTATCCTCAACAACACCATACTAATAAAGAAACAAACAGTAACATACGGCACAACCCGCATCGCAACCTACGAATCCTTAAAATGCCACTTCCTATCCTCCTCCCAGCCACAATCCCCCCTGACCCTCACCCTGCTTGCATCCCTCTCCGGCACCTTCGGCGCCATCCCCGGCAACGCCTCCGACCTCGCCAACACCCGCATGCAAAACGACTCCTCGCTCCCCTCGCACCTCCGGCGGAACTACAAGAATGTCCTCGACGCCTGGCGCCAGATGTACGTCTCCGAGGGGATACTCTTCTGGACGAAAGGGCTAGCCGCGAATGCGCTGAGATGCGGCGTCATGACGGGGTGCCAGTTGGGGAGCTATGATTATTTCAAGTCGGTGCTTTCTCCGTTTGCACTGGGGGATACGGTTACTCAGGGGGGGAGTTCTGTTCTTGCGGCGTTTGTGGCGACGAGTGTGGCGTCGCCGGTGGATGTTGTTAAGACGAGGCTTATGGGTTCTTCTTCCTCTGGTGCTTCTACTGGATCTGGAGGAGCAGGAGGAGGGGCTGGGAAGGGTGTTGTTGCGGTTATCGCTGAGCTTATGAAGAGAGAGGGCCTGTGGTGGGTTGTCCGCGGGTGGGTTCCTAGTTTTGTGCGGCTGGGGCCGCAGACGGTTGTTACGCTGGTGATGTTGGAGGAGCATCGGAGGGTTTATAGGAGGTTTTATCTAGATATAGAGTCGTAGACTCACACTCATGTCATATTGATAGAGAGGCATTGATCCATGGATAGAGGCAAGACAAAGATGAAGATAAATGGGTAATATACAACAACAGCAACAACAAGCAACCTCAAGAAATCAAACATCAGACACATCCGGCCAAAACTGCTCCTCCAGCCAAACAACCTGCATCCACCACCTCTCGCAGTGCCCAAGAACCTCCCTCGTCTTCAAGTCCCCTTCAGTTCCATCTCCAAGTTCAATCGCAGCAACCTCATCCACCACCGCCGCAATCTTCCCCACAAACGCCTCAAACTCGTCACTCGCCCAGTTCGGGATGAGCTTGTTTCTCAGCGCGCCTCCGTCTGCATCCTCCCTAGCCTCACCCTTTCCACCCTCACTGGTCCCCAGGAACGAAGCTGCATACCTCCAAGCACGCAGGTAACACACCTCCGTCGCCCAAAGCACAACCAGGCCTTCGAGTAAACTCACTCCGGGGGATCCAGCAGCCATGAACATATCTATATATGCATGGGTAATCGGGTTCGGGCCAAACTTGGAATCGGTGTCGATGTCGAAAGGCGTGTTCAAATCAAGTCCATATTCCCTTGCCGTCTCTTCGAAGAAGGAGAGCTCTGTTTGGATGTTGTTCAGTGCATCCACTAGTATTCCTAGGATTTTCTCATGTGCATCTTTCCCTTTCCCATTATCTTCCGTTGCTGAAACTGAAACTGGACTTCTGGATGGAGTAACAGGAAGGTTAATCTTCGCCAGAAGCAACCCCATGAAGCGCACGTAGGACTGCGCGTACAGCCGGTCCTGAGAGAGCCATGTTGCCAGCAGGGGTTTCGGGGTAAGGCCGGTTCCCGAGGACCGCAGGAAGGGGTGGGTTGTTGCGCTTTTTAGCGCGGTGGGCGTTAAGTTTAGGAGGTGGGTTGTTATTTGCTCTGGGATCGGGGTGGGCATTTTGGAGGTTCTGCTGGTGTTGATGTTGAGATGAGCTTGGACTCTTGGAGGTGATGGTGACGGTGATGCTGGTGAGGGGAGAGGTGAAATTTGGGTGGTGGGTTGGTGGGGTGTGGGGTAGTGGGGTAGTGGGAAATATACTCCGCTCGGCGTGTTTACTCCAGAAGATCTTTTGCGCTACGCTAGAATATTGCTCTGATTGTCTGTGGTGAACTGAACTGCGTGTAAAGAAATCACTTATTACAGATCGTCGAGGTCTGGCCTCGGTGGTTGCATAAAACATAACTCGAACACAGCTAAACTTCAGTCGAGCTTGACCCCGCCGTCGGTTTCCTGCGCGTCCTGGCTGTCCTGTGCTTCCATTTCCAAAGACTCAGCTTTCTGCGCACTCTGATCAGCTTCCTGCACCCTCTCGTTAACTGCCTGAGCACTCTCATGCTGGTCGTCAAGAGACTCTTGAACGTCCTGGACGACACTCGGGAGAGTGTGCTCCAGCAACATGGCAATCAGCGCCTGTATGGTATAGCGAGCATCGTTTCCTGCATTGTGCAAGTTCCATCCAGTCATTCCCAGCTCTCCGACGACATGTCCTAGCGACCGCGGTTCCGTCGCGCCGCGGATCATCTGGAAAGCGGCAGCAGTATCGATTCTGTCGGAGAACTTGGATGCCCCTCTGGCATCGTCGATGACGTGTACATCTGCAAGCTGAAAATACTTAATGTCAGCTTCAAGGTTGTGGCCGACTAGTACCAGCGGACGGAGCTTGTTGCCGTCGAAGAAAGAGGGGTCCACGAAGCTCTTCTGCACGGTTTTATCAATATCAGCAGCGGCAACCCATTCGCTCGTGCCGAACTCGAAATTCTCCGGACAGCCACGGATGTAAAGTTGGTTCACATGGAACCTATGCTCTTGAACGCGGAGATGGCGAGATTTAATCCGGCTTTGCCAATTCTCCCCTCGGAGACCGGGAGCAACGCCAGCGAGGTCGCGGGCATCGAGGGTAGAGATGCCGATCTCTGTGATCTGAGTGTGGCACCGCTCGTTCACTTCGATATCGATGCTGACGAATACGGCATCTCTCCAGAAAGGATATGGAGCCGGCTTGTCAAGGGTCACCCTGAGTCCTGGAGACGGCAGGTCTTTCCAGCTGCAATCAATCAGATCAGTAGAGTCTGCACGCAAACCTAGATAGCACTGTGCGCGCTGAATAGTCTCGCTGGTGTCTATGGTACGCTGGACCCGGAGACGCTGCTTCTTCGCCTTTGACTTAGACTTGGACTTGGCAGAAGCGACAGCTGCTTCCATCATTCTCTCATACGCAATCAAGTCCTCCGCAGTTGTTCGCTCACCCAGGCTGCGGGTGAGACTGGATTTGACCGGGATCAAAGCTTCCAATCTGTCCTTCGTCTCTCGATCGAAAGAGTGTCCCAAGAAGGTCGGCTGAGGATATCCATCACGATTAAATCGGAGAACCAGCCCTTTCTCTTCCTCAGGAGGAAGCGAGAGAGAGCACTGGAAGGTTGTGTTGACGTCCCGTAGGAGCTTTCGGACTTGGCAACACGGTACGAGCACAAGAGGGCGTCCACCAAGACGGTCGGGGGCATGGATGTAGTAGCTGATACGTCAGCTTCGGTTCATTAGAAGAGGTTAAGACCTACAGATCCCAAGGCCTGTCAAAGAACTGAGCTTTGTCGAAGAATCTGCTAGCAACCTTCTGCATGAGGTCCCCTCTGATGTAATGGTAAGGGTATCTCGAGATTGCAGTCATCGGACAGAATGTGCCATCGTGGGGGCTTGGAGGTAGACTGGAGGCCGCTGTTGGGGGTTTATTGGCTTGCTCAACTGAAATCATGAGCTGGTTGAGCTTGGAACCGAGGCTCTCAGTAGCTGCCATTTTCTCAGCAGGAGGTTCAGCGGGAGGTTCAGAGCGGAGGCCGGTATTGATATGAAGAGTAGCTTCGTCGCCAGCGAACAGAAGTCTCAGCCGTTCGGATGGATCCATGATGAATCAAAGTGAGGTGAACTTGAGATGAGAACGAAGACGAAGGCGAGGTGCGAGGGAGAGGGAGAGAGAGGGAGAGGGAGCTGGAGTCGAGGGGTGGCTTCCATTTCAAGACGGCAAACGAGCTGGCCAAAGGTAACACACGACAAACACTCCCTGTATCATTTTGACCAAAATCATGGTGAATCAAGCAGTGAATATGGGCTGGTCACCTGCAGTAATGGCAGCAAGGAGCTTTAATATCAGCGAGTCAAGCTTTATGGGTGCTAAACAGAGAGCTACTGTCTATTTGTCTGTATATCCGGCAAATTTGGGAACTCAACAGCAATAGCAACATCCATTGACTACCTTTGATGTTGAAGAGAATGCAGATGCTTGGCCGTGCACGGTGTGGTGGTGTGTATAGATACACGGAGCGGAACAACAATCTGCCGACAGCTCCGATCCGTGTCGTCTCCCTGCGCGCTCATCGACATGTCGGAATGTCCACACCAGCTCCACCATCAACACTCCTTCTCTCCTCTGTCTGTACATGCTCTCTCCTTAATACTGCAACATATGGCTGCACCATCTCGCATGGTGTCGCCCATTCAGCCCTGACTACCTTTCTTTCCCTCCCTCACGTTGACTCCCTACATTTCCCATCCTACGCCTTCATACACCCTGTCGCTTTACTTATCAGACGGAATGGCGGACTTTACCGACACGGGCGGCGTAATTCTGGATGGCCCATTCGATCCCGACGCCCAAGCCACCGTTACCGACTTCATCGACTATACCGAATACCTGCCTGCTGATCTGATCCGTTCCCTTACACTCATTCGCGGCCTAGACAAGCGCTACCTTGACAGCGCGCAGGGTGTGCACGAGCTCACCCAAACCTACGGCCAGCTTCCTGATCTTCCCGCTGAGACCAGACCCGAATCATGTGCTCTGCGCAAAGACATTTCCGCCCAACTTGACAACGCTATTAATGCTCGCGAATCCGCGTACGCCGAAGCCTGTCGTCTGTACGACGTGGTCGATCGCCATTTCAACCGGTTAGATTCCATCAGACAGAAGCTTGAGGCTCTACCAAAACCTGTCGAGCGTGAACCTACTCCTCCGCAGCCAGCCAACGCGAAGCGCCCCCGGACTAGCAAGAAAGACGATGCGCCGCCGACTACAACCCGGATAACACTGCGCTTTGATGGTGCGAGGTCGAGTCAAAAATCAAGAACGCGGCGTTCTGTTGTTGCGGCGGAACATCTCGCGGGCTTGCATCCAGACTCTCCAATCGCCAGCACTGAGCATTCGGACAATGAGGACTCCAAGACACCACCGTCGGTCGAGCCTGCGGCTCAACCTAAGAAGGAGAAGTCTCGTCGCCCAAGACCTTCAGGTGAACTAGCCTCGTCTAGAGCTTCCGCTGGCATGTCGACCAGCAGCGCTCTAGCGATGTTGAAACCTCCTCCGGAAGATGCAAAGCCTGGCAGCGAAGATCTCCCGTGGCTGCGTCTGACCGAGTGGGAGATGACTAAATTGCGGAAGAAGATGAAGAAAAACGCCGTGTGGCAGCCTAGCGAGGTCATGATCCACCGCGAGCTTGCCCTCCGCGGCCGAGGATGGGAGGCATACCGGGCAGCCAAATCAGAAGCCGAATCGAATGGCACCGAATTTTTAGACTGCGACGACATTATGAACAACTTTATCCCCGGACTCCTTACCCGCCGAAGCGATGCCACGAAAGAATTCGAAGGCGTGGAACAACCGAAACTCAGCAACCGCGGCATGAAGTTAAATGAAGCCAAGAAACTCAAGCGCGAGAACCAGGCGAGGGAACAAGCCGCCTTAGCCGCTGCGGAGGCAGAAGCAGCCAAGCGCCTAGGTCAGCTCGGCTCCTCCTCCTTAGGTGTTTCCAACGGTGCTGATCGTCCGCAGGACTCTTCGGCCATAGCGGACAAGCCGAAATTGAAGAAGAGAAAACTCGAGCCCAGTCCGACAGCGGAACCCGTCGTCGCGGACAGTGAGAGGCCGACGCGGAGTGCCGCCAAGCGCCGAAAGACGAAGGAGTCGCCGGAGCCAGAGGTAGAGGTAGAGGCAGTTGAAAATGAAGCGGCGGAAACAGAAACCCCAGAAGAGGCGCCTGAAATCAAGGTAGACTCGCCCGAGACGCAAAAGCCGACTGCACCAGCTCTCGCGACGCGATCCAAAGGAGCGGCCACCCCAACGCCATCCGAATCGCGACCTCCATCCCGTCGCCTTTCTATAGCGACAGCAGACCCTGTCCTGAATGCAGCAAGAGAACTCCGCTTGAAGAGCGCCACACCAGCCAGACGAACCCCGGTCCCGGAAGGCTCCCGTGCAACCAGCGTCAGCGCTCCAGCCCGCCGCCGCAAGCGACCCGCCCCAGGCCCAGTCTCGAACGGGCAAGACGGCGGCGCCGCAGTCAGCTACGGCCGCCGCAAAGCAAAACCTGGCAGGAAGCGCGTCGGACCACGGGAGCAGGGCTTGAATATGGGCCAGGACATCCGTATCGACGAAGACGGTGTCCTTGAGGAAATCGACCCGAACGAGCCGCGGTATTGTATGTGTGGGGATGTCAGTTTCGGCACGATGATCTGCTGCGAGAATCCAGACGTACGTATTCCCTCTTCAACATACTGATACTGGACTAACACCCGTTAGTGTGACCGAGAATGGTTCCACCTCGAGTGCGTCGGCCTCACTGAAGTACCCAGCCGCACGGCACGCTGGTACTGTCCTGAGTGCCGCGTCAAGCTGCACAAGGGTACAGATGGGATCATCAGAAGCAGTTCATCCCGGAGGTGAGAGTTTTCAGCTATCGACACGATACGAGTCACGACGTTGCGATTGGACCAACTTTATTCTGGGTATTTTGAGCTGCGCATGCGCTGGAGTAGGATGGATCGTTAGGTTGGCGCAGGAATAGGTGTCATTTTAGAGTACAGCATATGCTACCATTTCATTTCGGGTCCAGTCATACACTCACAGCAGAGTCAGAGTTACCGACACAAGATAATCAAATACATCTCTTTGCATGGCATGGCATAGCATGGCATAGCATGGCACAGCATAGCATGAATCTCATAAACACATATCCGTAGACCAAGATGCCTGTTCCAGAACGCAACAAACATCGTAGCTTCCACCATCTCACCACCCCTATGCACACATATACATAGCATACCACGCACGGCCTCGCTCCCGTCTCCCGTTTTCCCATCCACTTCCTCAACATAACTAAAAACCACCTAGTAACTTGGGCATGGATATCTATTTTAACTCCCACCCCTCCCCGCCCTTCCCCTGCACAATCTCCACCGCCCGCCCCTCATCCAACGAAACCCTCCCCGCATGCAAGATCGCCGTCGTGGCAATCGTGTTCTTCAGCGTCGGCAGCGGCCTCTTGTCCAGATCATCGAGTGTGACCCTCCCCTCGTTGAGCGCCGTGATCGCGTCAATGAATTTCTCGAACGAGATGTACCCGTAGCCCGTTTGGCCGCCGAAGTTGCCTTCTTCGTCGGGGGAGTAGCGCATGTAGAAGCTGGTTTTGTTAGTCTTTATGGGAGTCTGAGGCGGGGGGGGGGGAGGAATATCGATATGGGGGATATGGGGTAATGGGGGATAGATAGACTCACGGGTTAATCCAAGCAAGACCGCTGTCGTCGCCCGTGACATCGTAGCCGCGCTTTGCTTGGTTGATGCGCACTTCGCCGTTGGCGGCCATGTCTGTAGTTTAGTATTCTTTGGTCAGCTTCTTGTTTGCTCTTAGTGATTATAAATCTCAATCCCAACCAGGAACATCGCAAGGAAAAGGGTCTAGAGATCATACAATGGAAATACTGATTCGAATGCACCCCCGCCCGCTCAGGCGCCGTCCAACTAGCCGTATAAACCCCCGTCGCCACCTTCCCAGGCTTACTCTTATGCCTCCAATCCACAAGCAGGGTGATCGTATCCTCTGTCTCGGGCACACAGCCCAGTTCCACGGCAGTGCCCTTACTCGCGCTCGCATTGACGCGATACGGCGTCCAGTTCTCTGACACCATCGAGTCACAAATATCCACGTGGTGCGAGTTCAAGTAGTACGAGATATCGCTCTCCTTCCCGGCCCACGCCTTGAAGGTCTCGAGCTGGAATTTCGGTTGGCTCATGTAGGAGTAGAAGTAGTTGAAGTCGCCTAGTTTTTGGGCTTTTGCGCGTGCGTCGGAGTAGGCCGGGTCGAAGCGCTTGTGGTGCTCGATGAAGACGAAGACGTTGTTTTTGCGCGCGGCGGCGAGGAGGGCGAGGTGTTCGGGGAGGGTTTTTACGGCGGGTTTGGTGACGAGGACGTGGATGCCGCGTTCGATGGCGTACAGGGCGATTGGGTAGTGGGTTGGGTCTGGGGTGAAGATTGTGATTGCGGAGCCTCGGGGGAGGGCGTCGATGGCGGGTTTGTAGGCGTCTGGGTCGGTGGATGTGTCGGAGGGGTAGGAGGTGAAGGAGGTGTCGAGGTTGTTGTAGACTTGGGTGATGTTTTTGTGGAGGTGGTCGCCTTGGATGTGTTAGCTTTGCTGCTGTCTTGATTGGAATTGGGGGGTTGGGGGTGAGAGCTGGAGGGGAGGGAGGGGCGTACGGATTCCTGGAAACTTCTTGCCAGAGACACCGACCATGCTCAGGTCGCCGACTTTGCCTCGTCGGCGCAGGTCAAACAGGGTCAGGCCTACGACGCCGACTTTCTTGTCTGAGCCGGAGGCGGCACCGCCGACGTAGCCGGTCGTGTACTCGCCGGTACCGACCATGAGGACAGCGGGAGGAGCCATGTTGCTTGCTTGTTTTCTTTGCTTCTTGAAGCTATACAGAATGAGGGGTGGAGGGGTAGAAGCAGGAAAGGAAGAGGAGCAAAAAGAGAAAGCGGGGATAGGCGCAAATATATCCAGGGCGCAATTGCAACTAGAGTCCTGGTGCAATACCCGTGGCAGACAGGAGAGTGCTGAGCCGGAGAATCTCAACAGTTTTAACCATGAATTGCCGGGAATCAGGCAGATGGGGAGCTTTGGATGACGATTCTACAGACAGTCGGCGTTTGATGGCCCGAGCTCAATGAGGAAATTCAGTTGCCGATTGGTGGAAATTCCCCGTCCGGTGCTTTCTCCGGGTAAAAAGTGGAGACACGTGGGATGGAACACGCGCTAAGCCAGATGGGGGAATTAGACGTGGGGTAGCACGCAAGTATACATTGGAGAGGGTTGCCAGAGCCCCTCTCGCGTTTATATATTGGCGAGCTGCCTGATTCTTCCTCTCAGATATTTACTATTATTACTATTACACCTGCTCTTTATACAGTCCTCCAAGACATCGCCATGGCACCCACACCCCTCCGCCCCGGAGTCTACGCTCCAACCATGACCTTCTTCAACCCCACAACCGAAGACCTGGACGTCCCCGTCATCCGCCAACACGCCGTGCGCCTGGCAAAAGCCGGCCTCGTCGGCCTCGTGGCAATGGGCTCCAACGGCGAAGCAGTCCACCTAACCCTCGAGGAAAAACAAACCGTGATCCGCGAAACCCGCTCCGCCCTCGACGAAGCCGGCTTCGCCAACGTCCCCGTCATCGCAGGCGCCAGCGAAAACAGCATCCGCGGCACAATCCAGCTCACCAAGGATCTGCATTCCGCTGGTGCAGAGTACGCACTTATTGTCCCGCCTTCCTACTACCGCTACGCAACAGGGAACGACGAGACCCTGTATGAGTACTTCACTGCTGTCGCGGATGCCTCCCCACTCCCGCTGATTCTGTACAACTACCCCGGCGCCGTCGCGGGAATCGATATGGATTCAGACCTCATCATCCGCATCTCGCAGCACCCGAACGTCATCGGCACGAAGTTCACCTGCGCGAATACCGGAAAACTCACCCGTGTTGCGCGCGCCCTGCACGCCATCAAGCCTGAGTCGCCGCTGTCGCCGAAGAGCTCCTCTGTCCCTGTAACCAAGAAAGAGGCTGTCCACCCCTACATTGCCTTTGGCGGAATTGCAGACTTCACGCTGCAGACTCTTGCGTCGGGCGGTTCAGCGATTCTCGCTGGTGGCGCGAACGTCATTCCCAAGCTGTGCGTGCAGATCTTCAACCTCTGGAGCGAGGGCAAGATCACCGAGGCGATTGAGGCGCAGGGGCTGCTGAGCCAGGCCGATTGGGTGCTTACCAAGGCCGCGATTCCGGGGACGAAGAGTGCTATCCAGTCGTACTATGGCTATGGCGGGTACCCTCGACGGCCGTTGGGGCGGTTGAGCGATGCGCAGGTGAAGGATGTTGCGGATAAGATTAAGGAGGCGTTGGATGTGGAGTTTTCGCTTCCGGATGCTGCTTGATCCAGTGAATAATGATATCAATGTGTTTTCTTACTAGTCTTCCTCGTAGAGAAGAAGAATCTTGCAGGTTAATTGCTTGGAGAACTTCTGCTTGCTTAGGTAGTCCCCGCCTAGTAGGTGTTCCCGCGTTTGACTCCACGACACTTTCTGTGCCACGCCTCTGTACTAAGCCTATTGCAAGCATTGATACGCCGTGAAGCGATAGAGGGTTTTGCAGGAGAACTTGAGGATGCAGTGCATGTCGCTTTGCTTCCGTTTGCCAAATACACGCTGCCAATCCAAGCCCCTTTCCGGTAGAGGCCCTGGTACCACTGCATATAATCTAACAGCGCTGTGCATGTACATGTGACGAATACACCGTCCCTCTTTGTTTAACAGTGATCGCTGCAATGGTTAGTACTTAACTTAAGTATGATTGGAGCATAGTGACAAGCCCAATGCGGGAAGTATTACGCCGGCGCCTGATGAAGCAAAAATCTCGTGGTGTCTGAGCATCGGCGACAACTCCGAGAAATGTCCCGCACTAGCTCGCTGTGCACCCCGCACAGATTCAGAGAGCTGCAATAGGTGGAGGAATTGCTCCGAATCCCCGGCTGAATTCATCCGCGTATCGATTCGTGAGTGGAGGATAAAGCTGTTTTCCTAGTTCCTGCCAGGAGGGGCATATCAATCTCGTAATACGGAACAAAATTTTGTCTTGTTCGCCTTGTTTACTTGCACAGGGCTGCAGAGGCGGACGGGTGCTATCTTATAGTACTTTAGGAATATAGCTTTGTACTATAGCGGCCACACTACACTGCGTGATTTCAGGAGAGTTGGAGCTCAATTCTACAAAGTAGACGGTGGAAGGATCAAGGCATGGCCATGATTGGAACCGGAGGTAGGCTCCGATTGAGTGTCACGATAGGATTGAGATTGTCATTGTGTACCCCCACTCTCACAGGAATGGAGTGAATCCCGCCCAGGGAGAGTTGAACTCAAACTGGCGATAGCGATAAATACCGGGCAGTGACCGAGCATTGCATTCTCAGCAGCATCTCTCATTCAGTTTTTGTTTCAATTGACAAAATGCCATATCCCGAGGAAGCAGAGGGGTTCCAGGTTGACAGCCCGGATACCTTTACCGAGTTTCACAAGCGTTTCGTATGTCGAGTCCTCCCACTCAGGCCGTAATGCAAGTGCTAATTACTGTGTAGTTCAAGCTGAAGCCGTTCGGCGACTATGGTATGCAGTCTGGTAAAGGTCGGATTGAGCTAACGGAACAGATGTCGATGTCAAGATAGAAGCGTGTGGTGTCTGCGGTAGCGACGTGCACACCATCAGCGGTATGTTGTCTCGCAGCGCTGCGGCAGTGACTAACAAGCATAGGTGGTTGGGGATCGCAAAAGTTCCCTCTTTGCGTCGGACACGGTAAGAACACCGGTCTTGACGAGAAGCACAACTGACGGAATAGAAATCATCGGCCGTGCCATCCGCGTCGGACCGAAGGTGACCCTGATCAAGGAAGGCGAACGGGTCGGCGTTGGCGCGCAGTCGTACTCCTGCGGCGAGTGCAAGCAGTGCAAGAACGAGAACGAAACCTACTGCCCGGTCCTCATGATTGACACATATGGCGCCAAGTGGCCCGACACCGGTATTGTCAGCCAGGGAGGATACTCGTCGCACGTCCGCACCCACGAGCACTGGGTGTTTCCTATTCCGGAGTCGCTCGAATCGAATCTCGTCGCGCCGATGCTGTGCGCCGGTCTAACCGCGTACTCGCCGCTCGTCCGCAACGGCGCGGGGCCTGGCAAGAAGGTCGGTATTGTTGGACTCGGTGGCATTGGACACTTTGGAGTCATGTTTGCCAAGGCACTGGGGGCAGAGACGTGGGCGATTTCCCGGTCGCGGGCGAAGGAGGCGGATGCACGTAAGCTGGGAGCTGATGGGTACATTGCCACGGCCGAAGAGGGCTGGGAGAAGGATCATCTGTGCTCTTTTGATTTGATCATCAACTGCGCGAACTCCTCCAAGGGTTTCGAGTTGGATAAATATCTGTCCATGATGGATGTGCACGGCCGTTGGATCAGTGTAGGACTGCCGGAGGAGGAAGGCCAAGTGATCAAGGCGCAGAATCTGATTTCTAATGGTGTTTTGATCGGCGCTAGTCACCTTGGTAGTCGTCGGGAGATGCTCGAGATGCTACAGTTGGCGGCGAAAAAGGGACTGAAGGGGTGGGTTGAGGAATTGCAAATCGGCAGTGAGGGATTGAAGGAGGCCATGGAGCGGATGAAAAAGGGAGATGTGCATTACCGCTTTACTATGACGGGATATGACAAAGTGTTTGCGTGATATATATCTGGAGAGTAGGAGAGAGTCCGGAGTTTTGGAAAATGGAAATAATATATTGACTTTTACCTCGCAAGGTTCTCTCCAGATACCAGGGTACTTCATCGGTAAAGGGTCCCCTCGGCGGTCGGAGAGTCACGGACTCGGATGCAACTCTTACTCAGGAGACGACAATCTGGGGAAGTGGATCGAGTGGAGTGGAGGATTGCCTGGTCTGTGAGTCTTGACTCTTGAGGCTTGGGCAGCATTCAAGGTTTAATAAAGACTTGGATCAAAGAGCAGCCTGCGAATCAGACCAGATGGATACATCCATGGAAATAGAATTTTTCAGTTGCCACGAGGGCATCCTTTGTGCGTGCCCACTGCCAGTTATCTTTTTGGGAGGCAAAAACCTCACCGCCCCCATTTGGTCCCAAAATTATCGCTCGCCCCCTTCAGCCAGCATGCTTTTTTACCTCTCCACCTCTACCTCGCGTTGACTAGACTTCAATTTCTCTCCTTCGTTCTTCTCCGTCTCCCCTCTTTTGTATACTGGCTATCTACATATTTTCGTCTAATTTCTCTCATTATATCTCCTTTGTTCTTTTCTAGACCCTTATCGGCTGTTGATTCCGTCCTCTTATCTACAGCACTCCTACACTATCCTCCTCAAAACAAGATCCTTCCAGCCTCTAGACCTCTGTTATTTTTATTTCTTTTGACTTGATACCCCGGGCCTAGACATACACGGCCCTTGCTTGCTCTTTCGCACATACACCAGCCCCTGGACTCGTGTCTTGGTTCGGGAAAAAGGGGGCTTTAATAACAATCCCTCCGAAGACTCAATCGCTTGCGCTTGATTTCTCCTTCACGGCTAGCATTTCCGCTCACAATGGCTCCACGAGACAACGCCACTTCCTCCCACCGACGACGTCCGTCCTTATCGTTTCGATCTCGCCCGCGAACCGCGACCGTATCGGCCCTGCCTATAACCCCAAGCGCGGGTCTGCAACATGACATCTGGACAGGCCTGTCGCACGTGGACTCTGGGGAAGCCATGGAGGACTCAGTGCTGGAAGACGTGAGCCAATTTCCTGAGCCGATTCTCAGACGTCGCCCGGCAAAGAGTTTCTCGAACCTGCGTCACCCTGTCGATGGCTTGCGCGCCCTTGGCCGTCGGCTGTCAGTGACCATTCGCAAACAGTCTTCTCGCACGTTCAGCCACCAGAATGAGGCGGAGTTGGAGTCTCATGATGGTCAATGCATGGGTGCCAATCGCCGCAACACCGTCGCGGTTTCAAATGGCCACTGCATTCCGCTTCCAATCCCTGGAAACGGGTTGGAGCCTCCTATCTTCCCGAATGATATGTACTCCGGCGCCGCCGCACGCGCAGCTGCAGCTGCTCAGAACGAAATGGCACGCAAGATGGAGCAGATGAAGCTGACTCAAGACTCCGAGAGTGGCATTGGCATTGTCCTGCAAAGCCCTGAGCTTTCGGACTCCGAATCCGACCTCGTCCGTGTTGATCCTGTGGCCTTCCTTCCTACAGAGATCTTGTCTCAAGTGCTCTCATACCTCGATCCTGACACATTGATGAGCAGCGAGTTGGTTTCTCATGCTTGGAGAGAGCAGGCCTCCTCCCAGCACATTTGGCGCCATGTCTTTCGCCGTTGCTACGGCCAGGTTCCCAGCAGCGGTACGAAGCGGACGGCTGCCGGAGTCGGCAAAGCTGTCTTTGATCAAGATTGGAAGAAGTTTCTCCTTGTCCGCCGTGCCCTGGACAGTCGCTGGAAGGAGGGCAAAGCAGCAGCTATCTACCTGCAAGGCCACACAGACAGTGTTTATTGCGTTCAGTTTGACGAGTATGTCGCGCGCTTTCCTGTGTCTTCTGAGCCATTACTTATCTATTTATAGGGACAAGATCATCACCGGTTCCCGCGATAAAACCATCCGGGTGTGGGACGCTCGCTATCCCTGGCCTTGTCGCAAGGTCATCGGACCGCCACCCGTTGACATTCCTAACAGCGGCCCTGTTCACGACCCGGAGCAGCAGGCACAGGGGAAGTCGCCTTTTCTCACCATTCGTCCTCCTCCTTCTCGCGAGCTTCTCGCTGCTAGGCAGAGACCGGCAGATTACCATAGCGCATCAATTCTGTGCCTTCAGTTCGACGACGAGATCATGGTCACCGGGTCTTCTGACTATTCTTGCATTGTCTGGGATATCAAGAACGACTACCGACCCATTCGTCGCCTGGAAGGACACAGCGCTGGTGTGCTTGATGTGTGCTTTGATGATCGTTACATTGTCTCTTGCTCAAAGGACCACACAATCTGCGTATGGGATCGACACACTGGGGCATTGGTTAAGAAGCTTCTTGGACATCGCGGGCCGGTCAACGCCGTTCAACTTCGTGGAGACCTCATCGCCTCAGCGAGCGGAGACGGGGTCGCCAAGTTGTGGAACGTCGCTTCCGGCCTGTGTGTCAAGGAGTTCTCTAGCAAGGATAGAGGCCTGGCGTGTGTCGAATTCAGCGACGACGCGCGGACTGTTCTCACAGGTGGAAACGACCAGGCTATTTATCAGTTCGATGCAAATACCGGCGAGCTTGTCAAGGAGATCGAGGGCCACACCGGCTTGGTTCGGTCGTTACATCTTGACAGTGTGAACCAGCGAATTATCAGCGGGAGCTACGATATGAGTGTCAAAGTTTTTGATGCTCAGACCGGCGAGCTCTCGATTGATTTCCCTGGCTGGACTACAAGTTGGATGTTGAGCGTGAAGTCGGACTACAGGCGCATTGTCGCTACCAGTCAGGACTCCCGCGCTGTCATCATGGACTTTGGATATGGAATAGATGGCATTGATTTGTTGGAAGAGTAGACAGCATCTAGACGCATCTCGTGCAGGCTCGAGAGAAAAGTCTTTAGATTTCATTCTTCTTTTACTTTTGTTTTACTTTCCTTGTTACCTAGCGATAGATACTCATTTGTGTTGAATTCATTACTATTCTCTACCATCTTCGCGATCTCATTCATTCCCTAGCAGCCTTCCAATACTGCTGCCTGAGGTGTCAGTAAAGACAAGGCGGTGATTGGCCAAGAACGAATTAGCGTCAACCAAACCATCAAGTGGGTTTTGTCGACAGAAACCAACAACAACAATAATAATCCATCCCATCTTCTTTACCCTCTATTTACTGCTACTCAAGAATCCAAACACAATCAACAGACTGCCCCATCACTACTAGAGCAGTTTGCATCTTGTCAATCCCTCCGGCCCATTCTTATACCTTCTCTGCCAGCCCTCTCCTTTCCTTCCCCCCATTTTCTCAGTGCTTACCCCACCATGGGCGAATCCAGGTTCGTGATCACCGCTCGGTTGTTTACGAGCAAGAGAAATGGGCGGGATGCTGACGACGGAATAGACAAGAGCTGCTCGCATGGCTTAACAACCTGCTGCAGTTGAACTTGACCAAGATCGAACAATGCGGAACTGGGTATGAGCCCCCTGTTTTGCAGTTGTTTTTGGCGGCCTGATCGCGTCGACGAAGTCAAGGAAATATATGGAACAGGTTGCTAATGGCCATGCAGTGCTGCACTATGCCAGGTCTTCGACTCCATATTCAGTGAGTGATCAGCCGGCGACTTTCTACGTCTCGGAGCTAACAACACTGTTCAGTGGACGTCCCTATGTCCAGGGTCAAATTCAACGTCAACTCCGAATACGCCTACCTCCAGAACTTCAAGGTCCTCCAGAGTATGAAGTCTCCCGCCATTTGTGATATCTTGCGTGACAGCGCTAACTCCTGATAGATGTTTTCGCCCGCCACCAGGTCGACAAGCCGATCCCCGTCGAGTCGCTTTCGAAATGCCGCATGCAGGATAACCTGGAATTTCTCCAGTGGACAAAGAGGTACTGGGACCAGCACTACCCCGGTGGTGACTACGACGCCGTTGCCCGCCGCAAGGCTTCCGGAGGTCCTCCCGCGTCTGCGGCTGGTTCGCGGACGGGAGCAAGCTCTGCCAGCAGCGGACGACGCGGAGCCACGCCCACTGTCGGCGGACGCACTCGCACTGCTGCCGCCGGCGCCGGTGCTGCTGCTGCCTCTGCCACCGTGACCGCTCTGCAGGCCGAGCTTGCTTCGAACAAGGAGGCGATGACCGGGTTGGAAAAGGAGCGCGACTTTTACTTTGCCAAGCTCCGCGACATCGAGCTGCTGCTCCAGAACGCGATTGAAGCGGACCCGGAGCTGGAAAAGGACGAGGACTCGTTGGTGAAGCACATCCAGGGCATCCTTTACTCGACAGAGGTACGACAAACAGACAACCAGTCCAAGCTTCCGACACTGACCAGTATACAGGAAGGATTTGAGATCCCCGCCGAGGGTGAGGCCGCGAATGAGGAGCTAGAGACATTTTGAGGCACTAGCCTAATAATACCCTTCGTCGTAACAGCGTTGAACCTGTTTTCTTTACATATTTCTGGCGAGTGTTTTACTGTTTTGTGTCGGTGGCCGAGCGGTCCAGTGCATGTTGGTCGCGAGAGCGGTGGTCGGCTTGTATAGTGTGGTGAAAATGCTCTCGCTAGATACGGCTCTAGATACAAGGCTGAGGTTGCAAGCTTGTGATTGTACATTCCTAGAAGGCTGTCACTGTCCGTTCCATTCCGACGTCCAGGCATTCCGATCAGATCTGGAGTATAAAATAACCGAGGTCAGATAATCGTAATAAGAGAAGAATAATAACTGTAGCACCTTGCATGGATGTTTGTTGACAGTCCCTTGCAGTGGCACAGTGGGTGAGTGAGTGTCTCACCGAACAACCGGTGACGGTGGAGATGGCGATGGAGCAGCCCGAGTTGGCAATCGGCCAGAACATTCGAGTGGGCGAGTGTAAAAGATCGCGAAGAAAAGATAGATGAACGGCTCCAGCTTGTTGGTTGGTTGGTGAAAGGTGAAAATCAAAGCGACTAGCGAGTCAAGTTTACGTATTGGGATCTCCATCAGGGCAGCAGAATGAAACCTGACCCGCCCCGTCAGACCAGATGCAAGTCTAAGACCGTCATCTCATTTAATTTCAACCGTTGTTATTCTTAGCCTCCTTTTCCCGTCCTGTCCTGGCCTGTCCTGTGCCTGTTCCTGAATCCTGCCGACCCTCTCCTCTTTCCCTCTCCCTCCCTCTCTCTCTCTCCCTCCCTCTTTCTCGTTCTCTCACACTCGTTCTGTTCTTCTTCTTTTTGAGAAGATAATTCTTCAGCCCTATTAATTCGATCCGTTGACGGACTTTGGCACCCACGCCACCCAGGGGAGTCTGGGCTAGAACCCTGGGACTGCAGAGTCAAGCGTGGATCCTCACCCACTGTTACCGCAAGACTGGCACCACGGCCACCACCACCAACATCCTCGGATCGGAATGAGAAACCCGCCTTTGCCATCTCAAGCGAACGCGATTCTGCCAATTGTCCATGATGCCTCAGTCTGACACTTGACACTCGCACAGTTACACTACCTTCCTTTGGAACCCTTGGTACGTTTCAATCCGATGTCTCTGTAACCGAGCTAACCCTCCTTCTTCTGGCTAGTTCGCATGTCCCTACGCTACCTCCAGCCCAACCCCGACTCTTTGTTAGCAGCTCTGCCCTGCTGATGTCCGTTCCTTGACCTCACCTCGCAAACACATTGTTCGCTTCGCTCCTTGACGTCTTTCGATTCGATATTCCTTTGATACCCAGTCCTATTCTCTTCGCTCCGAGTTACGACCGCCTCTTCGCTTCGCTCTTTGCCAAGATCCAGTCCGTTACAAAATCCGTCACAAACACGGTCGAGTGTCGTGCAGGCAGACATCTCGCTCAATACATTACACTACATCCAGTACCCCATTGTGGATAACCAATTTCAACAGCCCGCCGCGGGGACAACAACCATGGCGAGCCATGGGGTCTCCCGGCATGGCCGATATGAACGATTGTTGAGGAAACACCAATTCAATACACGCGAAAATGGACATGAGCCGACGTCGGATGAAATAGTCGGTCGTGAGAAAAAGATGCGCTCGAAGAACTTACACGACGAATGGGTGGCGATTCATGAGAAACGGCAGCAGGATCCGTCAGCGATAGCTGCCAACCCTCAGACAACAACCGCAAATGCCGATCCAGTTCCTACTACCGCAGGCACAGATGCGCAGACCGCGGTCACTGCGGTGACGACTATAACAACGACAGTCGGATGGCCGCCAGACCCAACCACGGAATCAGCTCTTGGAAAGGCGACGGTTACAAACGATCCCGAGGCGGCGATTGCTCCTTCAGTATCAGAGTCTACAAAATCCGCAGCGACAGAAACATTACCAACCGAGGCAGCGGAGTTTACTGTGACCGGATCGCTTTCTGAAGTCGCTGATATAACCGCCACTGTCGCGCCTGAGGACGAGACATCCACGTCCACAGAAGAATCGCCCGAATCCGCTCCCACCTCTACAACGGCCCCCGCAACTCACTTAACATCCGTTCCTATCATCGGCCAAAACTCTGAATCAATAGATGAGAGTCCGATCTCATTAACGTCAAGCCTTAATCTCCCCACCGCCATTGCGGTGCCAGGGTCAACATCGACTATCCAAACATCGAGTGCTCAATCTATCATAGCAGGAATGATTGCTAGTGAAGAAAGTTCTACACCGACCGACACGAGCACAGATTCGACTAGTACAACTAGCACAAGCACTGGCACCAGCACTGGCACCAGCATTGTCGCAACCCCAGCCGCCGAAGCCACCGACACCGACATCGACACCGCCACAAATCCCATTCCTACTTCGTCTTCGATCAGCACGACCACATCCTCTACTACGACACCCCTTTCACCTTCTCAGAGTGGCGGTTATGGGGGCAGCGGATACGGCTGGGGCGACAACGACAGCTCTGGTGATGTTTCTGGTGATTCAGAAACAACCGCTGCGTCACCCGATTCTACGGCTCTTTCTAACTCAGACTCCGGCTCGATGACCCCGCAAACCACAGGCAAGATAGTCGGGGGTGTCGTGGGAGGTGTGGCAGGCGCTACACTAATATTCCTACTCATCTTTCTACTTCTTCGCCGCCGTAGAAAGACCGGCTTTTTCTTCGGCTCTCCCGCCAGATCGATAGCCGGTGACGGCGGAGGCGGTCTCATTCCAGAGCCGTCCACACGACAAATGGTCTCCCGCGACTCCAACAAAGATTCCATGTTCGGCGCCGCATACTTCGCCCCAGCGTTCATGAAACGCTGGCGACAGTCCGACCAGTCGACGGACGAAAGTTTCATGGGTGCGTCTCCCACCGAACGCGGATTCCAAAAGGTCTCCGGCCGTAAGCTCCCCTCCGGCATCCAACCAGGCTTCGGATACAGCAGCGGCGGCCTCGAAGCCGGCTCACCCACCGAATCCGACGACCTCAGTCCTACCCTCCCACCAGTCCTTCCCAGAAACCCATTCACACAACCACCTCCCTCGAACCCGTTCAGCCACCCACTCGACGCAACCGTGATCGAAGACGATCGACCAGTAATGCGGCCGTCGCCGGCACGGATACCAACGTCAGGGTCAGCGACCGCAACAAACTGGGCCGAGGCCAGTGCGAGTGCACGGTCAATGCAGATGAGTTTCCCCCTGCCGCCGTCGAACACGGTGGCGATTCCGAAACGGCCGGATGCGCTGGGCCGGAGCCACCCAAGTTATGATGGCAGCCGCGGCAGTCGATTTTCGGAGAATTTATGAGCATGAGATGAGTATATACCTCTTAGCGTATCATGTAATGTACATAGGATGTGTGATGTAGCCATTTATTTCATTTTCAATCAGGCCTTCCGTTCCGTTCCAAAGTTAGATATATTCTCAATTTTTCAAGCTTGGTCCTGCTACGCTGAGATTTCTGGCCTTGAACGATTGTCTGTAGAGGATAGGATGGAGTAACGTAAGAATCTTATTCTGAACCTTGTTAGAGCCAGAGGATACAGATTCTTGGACGCTGCCCTGACTGACTCGACACACAGCAGCCATGCAGGAAAAGCTTCCGCCAAGTGGAGACCTAAAGCTTATCTTATTGTCCAATGTCTATAGAGTCCACCAATTCTGATAAGCTGATCTGCATCGGGTTTCAATAGTTGATCAATCATCGATGGCGAAGATGGAGAGCCTTCTACCTACCGTCGTTGACTTTACCCATTCCATGAGGGGGAAATCGCCCGGAACAGCCTCTTCATGGACTAGGTGCCTGCAGAGCGCAGAATCATGGTATTGGGGTTTAAGGTTATCATCTCGACAGGGCGAGAAAGATCCAGTACCCGAGCGAGAATGGCAGAATTCTTGTAAATGCACGCTGGCACCTGCAACCTAGATGGATTTTTGAGGGATCTGGTGTTGAATTTGTAGTTGATATTGAAGGCCGAAAGAGCTGAAGGGAAGGTTGGATTGGGTTCGCCGTGGCAGAGCCCGGGTCAGTGGAGATGGAGTCGGGTCCCGCCCGTCAGTCTCTCTGGTGCCGGTTGCAAGGAGCAGTGGAAGAGCAAGAATGAGGAATTAGCTTACGCTACAGACCAAAGCCATACCTCCACAGAGTCGGAAATGGCAGCTCAACGAACGACTGGAGGGAGATCTAGGCGACAATGCGCCCCTGGCGTACCTTGTGCGTTCGCTGGGTTGAGGTCAGGGAGCTGGTAGGGCTATCTGGATTAGGGGAGAAGGGAAGGGAGGGCTTATGCGCTGCACTGGCCGGGATATTCCACGAAGGCCCTGAACGAAATGGATTGTCTGCGCGTGGGTTCGAGATTTGTGGAGGTTGGGTCTTATGATGACTCTTGGAAGGACAGTTTGAGGGAGATTGTTCGCTGAGAGGGGGAGGGGATCTCTACAATTGTGTGCTGCGTTTCGGTCAGCAATTAAGGATTTGATTCCTTAGGGCTGGATATTTCCGGAGGTTGATGCTTGCTAATCGCGCGCTTTACCTCAACCTTCCCGGAGCCCTGGAGCTGTGCGCTGTTTACCAGAAGGGCTTCGGATTCTTGTTAGGGCATGACGACTGGGAGATATGTCACTGCTGCGAACCACAGAGTCACTGATCTGGTCACTGTTTCGAATCTCCCGATGGATTGAAGAATGTAGTCACTGTTGGGAAGTGTTCTTGCGTGTAGAGAACAGTTAATCGACCGATCCTGTTGAGTCATGGTGCGACGAAGTGGTTAATATGCCACTTCTCAGGACGGAGCCAGTACCTTCTTTCAGCAATTCTTCGGTACAAAGTCCCCTACTCTAGCAGCTCTAGAAGATTCTCCCTCTCTTTCCCCACGGTGTAGTTCACTCCCGCTGCAAGAAAGCCCTACCTCCCTGGTGTGTCATTCACAGGCCCCTTCACAAAGCCCCAACCCCGCCCCGTTTGACACTTCACCACCCAACGGAGGAGGGCATTATTTAAACCTCCTCTTCCTCCACTCTTCGCCCTTCTGATTCTTTCCTTCTTCATCATTCTTCTCCATTCCCAATTCTCAATTTTCTGGGCCGACGGCCCTTGGTGAGGTTGTACTGGTGTCCTACCTTACTCTACATTGGTACATAGACCCGTCCCCCACAGCAGCTCTTTCCACCGGCTCCCTATTACCAACCCGCCGTTCAGACAGTCCAACATGTTGCTCTGATTCAAGCTCTTGTGGCTTATGATCACGCTGTACAGCAGGCGCGGTATTAGCCAGCTACCACTCCATCCTGCCCCGGCTCAACCTGTTGCGTAGGCTCCCTCAACTGCCCAACCTCTACGACGGCAAGCTCAAAATAATACCCGCCGTAAGAATCTAGCTCGGTGTTTGAACAGATTCAATGATGACGACAAAGGCTAGGCCATCATCGATTTGCGGGCTACAAATTGCGAATCGCAGCCGGACCTTTACCTTGACCTGACACAAGGTGAAATCATAGCCTTGGCCGAAGACTCCGCTCCATCACGGTGGCTGATGCATGAACATCTTTCTACCAGCGGCTCTGTGTCGCGAGCCTGACACTGCGATTTAAGTCGTCTGAGTCGCACCGGTGACAAGTGCAAGTGGCCACCTTCCACAGACATGGGAGGAATGGCAGTGGACGAAGCTGCCGGGGCCCTTCATCTCTCGAGAACATCCATAAACACTGTTGACGGCCTGGAATCGGGATCGCACACCACGCAAGCCCAGTACTTAGGCGGTCATGGGACCTCGCAACCCAATGGCCTGTCTGATGGAGCACTTGTATGAGCTCAAAGCTTTCTCGGAAGTCGACGTTGAGGATATTTTGTCGGTTTCACTCTCCGCTATGGTGCACTTTCTACCGAGCAAACGCAGGCAGCGCAACAAACTGCGAGTAAGTCTCCTCTTCAGCCCATACCCTGCTTGACATGCTGTAGTAATACCAGTGTTTGTAGGTTACCTCATGTTTTCCGGCGTGTCATGCCTTGCTCGCAAGGACAACGAGCTAACAAGCTGTCAGCTTCCTTTCCAGATCTCTTTAAGCCTCGCCTCACCTTTACTTATGGCCCCGGAGCTTTATAGCGAGGTTCAGACATACACCAATTGGCTAAAGACCCAGATTGCGATCAGCGCATCTAGGAATATGCACTCGGGCGCCCTACTCCAAAGCCATTAAAAATCGAGCACAGGAAGAGACGCAAAGCGGAAGACAATACACGGTTAAGCATTAGCCAGGATCCGGCAGACACCGCCAATGCGGAGCGCTCATTGACAATGCCTCGTCGACGTGATACTGGGTATAAGTTACCGTGACTCGTCCTCGCGTAAACTGGTGCATGCACTGCCTATGCACCTGTCGAAAAGACGGCGACCGATCGGCGCTCTAACCCTTCGTCGTTTAGTGCGTTTTGGACACCAAACGCTCTATTCTATGTAAGCAATGCAGTGAGTGCAACGCGCTGTGTGAGCCTGTAAGTACCACCCTTTCACTGTTCCCCCCGGCCGTCGTCAGTTAACCAAAAACCAGGCTTCTACGGGATTTCATGGAAATGCCCGCAATCTCCTACAACCAGAGACCACTAGTGGTGCCCTGGCTTCTGGGACAAAGATGGTAATCAGAACAATGACACGTGCGAAGACGAGTTTCGTGAGGCCACTAATGAGGCTCTCATGACGTTGATTGACTGTTTCTGATCAAAAGTTGCTTGAGGAGAGTCATGCTTTACGGGCAAAGGAACCTGTCTGATACAGTACTACGGCTGGCTTGGAGCCCCATCCTTGAGGAAACCCCTTGCATCAGTAAGTTATTAAGGAATCCGGCTAATATACCTTTTAATTTGGCATGTAATAGACCTCTTCACAGATATGCCATCCGAGGACGTGGTTTTATGCGGAACCTCTTTCGATGATCAGGCCCGCTAACTGCGTTGCCAGAAGATAGTCCAGCAGTAGATGATCGACTAGCTCATCTACTAGCTCTGAACTTGCCCTTTCCTGTCGCATTGCATACCGGCTAGAGACAGAAACGAGCCGTGGGTCATCTTTGTCAAGGGAATGATAGTTCGGGCTACAGAATGAACCTTCAGTTGCTGACCTGAAAGGACAGTCTCACTCTCCAGACCTGGAACTCACTTTGCCGGCCCTCGTCTCTATTTCTTGTTTCTTGATTCCTCGACTCATCAATGCTTTATCGTTCAATTCTTCGGTTCCGGTTGCTTCGCGATCTCGATAAAGGAAAACGACCATCCAAGCTTCCGAAATCTAGGCACATACAGTTTAAGACTCGGTACATCACGGATACGCTGCATGTCCGGGTGGGCTCACCAAGCGACTTGTTCAAGGTAAGCCAAGCTATGGGCTAAGTACGACGCGGGCGAAGACTTGGACGAGACCACGGATGAAACCGAGGACGAAACCGAGGACGACGAGGAGGGCAAAAAAAGGAAAGCCAAAGCCCGCCGGGCAATGGCGACAACCAGAGCAATTGCCAATTGACCGAAATTCGGCGAAATACTACAGCAATTTCAGTGCTGCTGATACCAATTGCATCGTCAGAGGCTACCCCCACCCCGGCACCAGCTTTAGACCACGGATGCGCCGTCTCCTAGACTTTTTACGCCTGCAGAATGGAACTGGAGAGTCTCTTGAGAGAACACCCGCGAGCCGGCTCTTCAAGCACAAAGCACACCATGGTGAAGAGACTCGACAGCTAGTTCTACACTTAGCAGAGGACCTGATTCTTCTCCTCTGACGGTCTGCGACACAAGGGGATCGGAGCATTCACTATACCCATCCCGAAAACCAGATGGTGTCGGGTCTGCTCAAGCGATGACGACATCATGGATACGCAGGAGCATATAGGAGAGGAGGTCACTACCTACCTTCGGACTAGTGACTATCGACGAACGTATCTCGAAATACCAGGCTGAATGGCACGCATCCAGGAAATGAAACCCCTTCTGGAAAACACAGGTCACAGTCTGTCTCTCTTCCCTTCTGCAGAACGAACTGCAGAGCCTCAAGTATTGACTTGCTGTCCTCAACCGTGCGATCAGATCTACACACAACCCATAGCTTATGCCAGCGATGAAACACTGCGGAAGTAGTGTCGCTCATTGAAGTTCCTGTCTATCGCGGATATTGAAGAATATGAGCGGAAGCTTTCAATGCTCTGCCTTTCCTTTCGTTACCTAGCTCCAGTCCGACACAGTAGCTGACGGGCTGAAAGGGAAAGATTCTACCTTGATCTCAAGCTTCGGCTGGAGGAATCGTCGTCGCCCGTGATGCGGGTTACCTTGGGCAAAAGGACCTGGCTTCAAATCTCCGCAAAAGCCAACATGGGGCCACCTGCACACTGTGGCAAATTCCTGCAGAGAGATCAGCTAGGCTGATGGATCCCGAGTTCTGGCCTGAACTCGCCTGGTATCCCAAGGCAGACCTGTTTCTCTTCAATGACTACATCTGGATCACTGCGGCCTTTGGTCTTGAGTAAGCCAATTGATAACCCTTGCCCCGGCAGCCGTAGCGGGCACCTCTTTGCCAGGCCAACCTTGAAAACATCCCGAAGGGCATTTTTTGCACATGCCGGCAATACTGCCAATGGCGGCTTATTCTCTCCGGGGAGCTCTGCCCTCCGACAGAGGTGTTTCTACTAGCGAAGCTAGCTGTCCCTGCAGCTGCCAGCCAACCTCACTGTTACGACGCCCTCTGTCCCTGGTGGACCTTTGGGACGGAGAGCCTGGGGACCGATGCCCCCTACAGGAGTATCATACTAGGATTAGGCTCATGCCCTATTCGTCGACCAGCAGCGGATGGATGCTATACAACCCACCCTGCAAAACAAGCACACCTCCCAATGTCAGTCTCCCACCTTCAACCACCGTGCCTCATATCCTCTTTCTTTCTCTATAAATACAATCCTCTCGATTACTACACTAAGACAATCATCACCACGGAGAAATGGCACCGCTACCCGCTACAAAAACCTTTGAAGAAGCGCCGGGGAAGAGCTGCCTCCGTTTTGTGAGTTGCGACCTCTTTTCTTTAGTTCTTTCCTCAATTTTGGGCCCTGCGTGATAATTGCGCCGCATTTTAGTATGACGAAGTCAGAGAGGAGCGTCTTCGCGTTGTGCGCGCCGTACACCGCGCCCGCCGTCGGGGTCTGTTGTGATAGCGCATAACAAGGCTACTCGCGCCGCTGCCGCCGACGCGGCGTGTGATGATGCTGATAATGCTGCCGATACTGATGATGCTGCGCAGATCCTTCGAGAGCAGTCGGAGGTGCCCGCTGCCCCCTCCGTCTCGTCCTCGCCCCCCGCCTCAGTGGGCTACTGCAGCAAGAGCAATTAGGGTTTTCAGAACCCCTTATTAAGAGCGTCGATACTTTCGAGTCTGGCTCGCGTGCAACTCAAGCCCAGAGCTTCGTGTATCGCGTGCTGAGGCCCCGACAAATCCTCTACCAGCAGATCAACTTGCAGACACTCGGTATTGACCGGGTATGAAAGCCCCTCGGTTCGGACTGTCCCCTGTCCCGCCCACCCTAGATAAGCTGGACATCCTCCTTGACACGGCGTTGGTTTGTTTTGAAATCGACTGTATCCTAGATGCCGTTTGCTCCGTGCTATGCCAGCAGTGTAGCAAACGAAATGCCTTGTGCGAGACTGTGAGTGACACCCGTTCTCCTTGGGCTTGCTTCTTGGACATGACTTGAGTCAGTGCCTGTGTGTCCGCAAACGCCAATGGATCTATGATCCGGTCCGCAAACGCACTTGGCTGTCACGGCGGTTGCGGTGCTGATCAACTGGTGAAATGGTGTCAATACCATGAGGCTATCCTCATAATCCGGGCCGGCGGAAAGCCTCTGTCCGGGATGAAACAGTCGAGCTCTCTAGCGATGGAAGAGAAATAAGAACTGGTGGGCGGCCACGCTTTTTAGGATGTCAACCGGGCAGAACTTTTGTATCATGCCAAGCGAGATCAGGCAGACGCTTGGTGGAATGCATGATGCCGCCCATGGCTCTTATTCTGTTGCTCTCACGCCATACGCTGATACTACAGGCCAAAACGGATGGAAAGCGCCGCGACGCAGGCCAATGCACGCGCTGGCTTTTACGTGCGCAATGAACTGTGTCATGCCGAATCTTGGAAGCCTGCATTTGTTTCTGACTCTATCTGCTACGGACCTGGATTGGTGTGATCTAATGGCCACGCTTTTATAGGTCAAGGCATGGTACAGCTGTATAGCAGCTTAAAATTGCCCGTCCAAGGTAGATGGAGCTTGAAAGCGCCGCTCTGAAAGGCGAGGGCAAAAGTACTGTCGAGGGTGCCAGACGACATTGAGCGATATTGTGCTCTGTATCTGTGGCACGCAATCACCGCTCGCTGGGATAAGTTCCGGTCGACCTCGCCTCCTCTGGCTAGATTTCTACTGTGGCCGATGTCTATGTACGCCTTTTCTCGTTGACATTGGGTCTTCCACATCGGAAAGAGTGGATTGCAGTGGAGCTGGAGGGATTTGCAACCAGGGTCCGGGAGTATGGCAGACAGACGTTTTCGCACTACTGACCCGCTCTTTAGCTAGATCCTCTTCAAGAGATAGTTAGTTGTCGTACCGGCAAGACCAGTGGACAACTCACCGATTAATCGTTTTGTCTTGAGTACCCCTACTGTTCTGTAGGTTTGAGGTGGAGGCGCAGGTCTGCCCTTCCAGGTGGATTGGTTTGCGATACCTTGGACATGGAGGATTCATCCACAACATCGTCAGGGTGGCCCTGAACAACCCTGCAAGTTGATAATTCCTTCTCATTCAACGCATAGTTGATTGGCCTATGCCGCAACCATGTTGCTAAAGCTAACGGCGTCCTATAGGGACCGGAACGGGTCCTGGCAAAGTGGCCAATGTGACTGCATTGGCTGATTCTCGTTTTCACTGGGTAAGCACTGGCTGCTTGTTCTTCCCTGCGCACCCGTGGGATGTAAGATGAGCTGTGGTGTCTAAGTCGACGGCGTGCGACTAGCCCGCAGATCACTCACGGAGAGCGTAGGTGCTGCGCTAAGAAAACGGGGCTTTTCTTGACCTTATCCTACGAGGAGTGGGGATTCCTACAGCATTGCAGTTCCACGACTGCCACTGTCGGCTTCTAGGCAGCTCCTGAGATGTTGTCGCGAACCGTAGAAGGCATAAGGCATCAATGGCCCTCCACGCTCTCGGGATCTTTACTAGGCACAGAACCACGCTTTCTGTTGATGTTATCCCAAGGATCATTTCCTCGGCGGCGGGCGACAATCTACCAGTCACCATGCCCATGTTCCTGTCTGTCCTGCATTTTCCACCACCCAGTTGAGGTGAAGACCTGGAGCGACACGGTCATCAGCCCTGAAGGATGTGTACTACATAGAAAGACTCCCACAATGGGAAACCTTTGAAGCAAAGGTCCGGCAGCTTTCAGCCGCCCGAACTGGGGAGGGAGGCAATGAAACGGACCATAAATTATCGATTGCGGATGGTCGTGTGGTCCCGAAGTAGTCACAGCGAGGTTCTTGGGAAGCAAGCCCGGTTGGGAACATGCCGAACGTAGGATTCAGGGATTCCGCAGTAGAATTTTCCACTGGCATCCTGCACAAGGAGCTGTTGGACAATGTCTTCCAACAGCTCCGGCACCGAGACAAGCGAGCATTCCTGGCTACAAGTTCAACCGTGTTTCTACGGCTTTCGGAGAATTACATCATCTTGAAGAACGGACAGCTATGTCGGTGGTTCTACGATAGGCCCAGAGGCCCAGGACCAAGAATGCAGCCGGTCGATGATAACGAAGAGACGGCCCTCCTCGACAGCAATATAAAGGCCAATACGATGATGACCCTTTTGTATCAGAAAGCCACCGCTTTGGTTCAACGATACAGGATGGAAATGTTCAACAAAGAAGACAAGATTTGAGAGAAACGTGCCACGGTCCACCCGTGGCAAGAATGCGTGATGATGCCTAGCCACGAAGAGCCTTGCCACGAAGAACTCGACAAAGTGCCATACAGCGGCGGTTGTGCAAACTGCATCTATAACAAGAAGGCAGCAACTACAGACATGTCTCGACTGTAGCTTGGGAACGCAAAACGATCGGGAATGGGCTTCCATGGCACGATCTATCCGTGCTTTTCTCGAGGTTAAGAATAGGTTGCCGTATTTGACTCTGTACAAGGTCCACGGGTTTCGCTTGAATGTCCTTGGAGTGACCCGATTCAAAGACTTTATGTGTCGTCGAACCTTGCGATTTGAGAAATGCGCCCCTTGGATCTTGGACAACTTTGGCTTGTTCGACGGTTACGCGTCGTCTATTTTGGACCTGAATGCAAAGACCAATATCAATTTCATCATTGTCGTCGTCACATCCCCACCAGGGCAACTCAACTCGAGTACTTAGAATTAAGCTGGAACGGACCACATCGCTTCATTGACAGCGATAGTGGACACGCCCTAGTGGACACGCCCTTGGAACTCTTTGCCAAATCACCTATACCAGTTTAAGACGGGAGAGGCGCTCGTTGTTGCTGTGCGGGTTTGAGATGAATTTTGGCGGAAACATCACTCTAACCAGCACATGTGACGAGATATCTAGGGACCGAGCCCTCCAAGTAGACCTGCGGGAGTGCAACATATACTTCGAGTATTCTGCCTTAAGCACAGCGGGGGTATCTACTACACCGACAAGGCGCTGGTAAGCACGCTAGTCTTGGTGCTCGGGAGGACTGCTTGCAACCGGCAGGATTAGGGCTGTGGCCCTAAATCAGGGTTATGCAGCGCGAGAGCTTATGTTGGTCAGATCCTGTCCTCTCTCTGGCACGCAGCAGCAAGCGTGATTCCTGTCTAACGCCCCGCTTCGTTTAAGAAGACAGGTGGTTAAACGAGAAAGACTAAGCATGGCTATGCCCTACCACTCGCGCCATATGGCGCGCACCCTACAGTCCTGGGTTAAGACAGTAGGGAACATGCTAGTGCCACTCACTCGACCAGTTAGCTGAGCAGTCTCCAGGAGGTAATAAAAGGATTTTCTTACCGGCTAGAATACGCTCAAGTCCTGCCAGCCTTGCAGGGACTACCAGAATCAGGTATGTTTATCTCGTTCTCTGAGGCTCGCATGCCTCATGTAATCGGAGACAGCTGATGGAGAGACGCAGAGAAAGGGAGGCGGCCGCAGCTGAGCGTCACACCCATCCGACAGGACTCGACAGTGTTAATTGACTTTATAAGCGAAATAAATGTCACGTCTTTTCCTCCAACGGACGATGTCCTCTGCGGTAGAAGCCGTAGTCCACCGACTCGTAATTAATACTACTGCGAGCGCTGCCGATAGAAGTGGTATACTCGACAAACAATCAAGAAACACCAAAGCAATAGCAGCTGGTCCTATCGAGCGTCGGGGCTAGAAATTACATCGTGTCTCATAGAACAGAGCGAGCGGATGTGGCCGACCTGATCCAGAAGCATGTCGAACCGAAATGAGCCACATTTCAAAGTGAAAGCACGCAACGTTGATTACCATATGGATCTGGGAAGATCAGAGGCGCTGATCAAATGATATAGAGACCGTGAAATTACTTCTGGACAGGGCTACACCGCGACAATCCAGATACGTTAATGTGGATTCCACAGACTCACCATCATTTGACACATATCTCACCAGATACAAACGCTTTGCATCGACCATATCAGTCCAACATCTTCCGGTAGAAGTTTCCAAATATCCCCAACCGAGTCGGAAGGGCCTTCAACTTCCCACCGGCAGCCGCGCCCATGGGACTACAATCGAGAACGTGCTGAAGATTGAGGATTAGTAGATTCATGTTCTTAGCATCACCTTTCATCATGGAGAACGAAAGAGTACCATCAAATGCTCCGTGGCCCAGAATCAAGGGCTTTCGCCTCCTAATTCTCTGTCCATCTCCTGAATCCGTTCGAATAGATGGATTAAATTTGCGCGAGCCCACACAAGATCCCCTTTGTTATTGTTGGAGGTTGGACTGACCGCTTCTAATCTAGCCGTAGGCATGCTCGGGGGGACTTGATACTAAAGGTCCGCAATACTAGGCTCCACGGGCTGCTGAAAGGGGGCTATGAAGTGGTCATAGTCTCATACGATTTCGTGGCAGACAGGTTCGTGAAGTCAAAAGACACGGCGAGCCAATTCGAGAGATCGGAAACCGCGTCAAAAGCCGGGATCTCCAGGCTAAAAGGTTACTCAAATCCGGGCAAACACACGGCAATCACAAAGCGAAAGACGGGTCCTAATGGCATATGCTTTGTCTACGTTCTGTGGTGTTGTTTCTGTCTTCCTAGCGCTGTGAGCTGGCTTTGCAGATAATTCGAATGCGTCCACGATGTCTTCGAGAATGGTTTTTAATCTGGTCATGATGCGCGGACACACGGCCTTTTCTCAATCACCCAGGAAATGATGTAGGATTACAATGACAGATTTCTGGCATGCAGGAATCCATATGGGATGGATTCTGGTAGGGAACGGGCTCGTAGGAGTCCGCACCGTACAGATTTCCAAACACGCACCGCTAATGGAAAGGAATGTCCCCGAGAGACCTTGGGAAATCTACGTGCAGGATGAGCTTATGAAATACTTTCAATCGCCATTGCTTGGAGCGGATGGAAGTATAGAATATCGATTTGCTGGCTCGCAGATACCAATACGACGCCAGCTATCGCAAGTTCTTGAGAACAACTATACCTCCAGTCTTCTGGTCAACCCTCGCAATCCCCCCAAGAAACAGTATACTACTAGGAATGTCCGGAAGCCTACTGGAGTTTGGAAGGCACCATCGGAGCAAACAGTTATCTTCGTATTAGAACATTTGGGTCCTGGAATATCTTGGTTCGCGAACATGTCCTAGAGCTTGCTCAAGTATCATCTTCGTTATCCTGCAGGCATTCCCTGATCCGGCCCTGGATGTACAATGGTAGATCGGCTTTCTTTGTGCCGTCGAACCACCGACATATGGACGCTGAACAATTTGGTTCCTGCCTCGCTCGGGGTCTATGACTCGGGTGGGATAATATTTGTTGCTGGCACCACTTGTGTCATGGTCTGTCAACATTCCGCTGGCCATTACTAGACAGGTTATCAGGTCCTGAATGGCCAGTCCGGTACAACGGCAGCCACACATCTCCGACACTTGCAATTCAAGACAAGGCCTCCGTCTTCCTCCGTCTTGTTCTCGATTCTCATCTTGCTCCGTTGCCCCTCCAGCCGGCAATATGTATGGAGGGTAGCGGACTAGCCTTCCTGCGGTTTTAAACCCATAGCAAAAGTGGTGGAAAATCAGGATAAGAAAGGGACCTGGCAGCCGGCTGTTGACCTTTCAAATACTTGAGGCCCATGTAGGCACCCCCACACGGCGCACTGTGCCAATTGCATTTCCTCGACACAACATGGCAGTGAGATCACATACAGGGGATTAATGCAAGACTACAGGATCAACTCCATCACATTATGCAGGCGACAGGTTCCCTGGGCTCTGGTGGGCTGTTGAGTCTAATTCGGGTGGTTTTCGGCTACGTGCGATTGCGACATAAGACCCTATGTTTCCTTGGGTTTGGCTCCCGCTATTCCCTGTCCCGGTTGTGATCATCAAGATGATGAGATGGAACCTTTGGGCCTGATGATGTCCAAGACGTCGTAACGGCGTCTGGTTCTGTCTGTTTTGATGGCATCACTTCCTCGCTCATCCCGATAGTCGACACCATGAACACTAAAGATCGTGTAAGTGCGAACGCCCAGGATGTCAAATCACAATCACCTCTGCATCCGATAAGTTACTTTGGTGCACTCAAAACAGAGAAGGCTTATGGATATGTATTTGGTGGCGTGACTCGGATACCATAGCATATGAATATGCCACCTGCGCATGCTGCAGTAACTCCGTTGCTTGGAATGGTATAAAGTGGATCTAATCGCAGCCTAAGTGCTAGGTTTCCTTCTATTGTGGCAATTTCTGATCGCGCTGAACATGTTTTGCTGAGGAATAAAGGCGTTTGGTAGGACCTCTCTGGCCATTCGCATTTCCTCACTTTACCGCAATGCAAGCACTCAGTCTATTGAGGGAAGACCAGGGAGCACATAAGCTTACGGAGAAGTATTTCTAGAGGATAGGCAGGCGTTGCAGCCCTCCCGCAACTCGTGGATATCGACTACATGGATGAACTCGCCAATACGCAGCAGGTGCTATTCTCTACGCCATCCTCATTCACCGGTACCCTATCCGAGCAAGAGTGGGTAGATGAGCTCATTGGCCATCAGTTTTGATGACTTGTCTGAGACCGGGGGAGTAGATACGTTGTCTGTGGCAACGAGCAGACGGCTGCCGTGTGGATGCTACAAAAAGCGCCTTACGGACTTCGTCAAGCAGGCCCCTTCTAGTTCAAGGAAATATGGTCTAGCTCGTTGCGAGGGGCTTCATGCCGTTGCCTGAAAATCCATGCAGCTATCGACGCCGGGGCGGTTTCATACTGATCTGGGCGCAGTAGTGGGAAAAGTTCCACGCGCAGAACCTATGACCCATTGAATGGATACACTTCATGTCCTGTGCGAGCATGTACGCAAGAACATGCTATGGTGTACCTAAGTACTTCGGGCCTGACAATCACCCGTCTATGGTCCGTGGAATACGAGCTCATATGGGACTTCATCACACATCGGGTTGTCCTTGCGAGAAGCGGAGAAGTCTTCGCGGACAACATAGAGCTGCCTGAATGCATGATTGGTTAGGACCTAAGGGCAAGAATGCCATGGCACGACTGGGTCACATCCCAATGGGGGCCCCGGGGCCGTGGACGCTTGCGCGTTCGTTTAGTCCATATGTCGCTTGTTCCAGCTGCCCACTTTCTCGACGATATCTTCTAGGATTTGCTTTTGCAATGGTATTGTGCTTTGACACTTATCTACCCTACCGACTCTCAGCGGATGCTGCCCCAACAACTTCGAGCATCATCCTTCAAGTGGCCGTGGCCCACAAATGCGAAATACGATGGCTTCTCCCTCCCCCCGGTTGCGAGACGAAACCCCCGTCCATGTGGCTGTCGCCGGCCCCGGTGTCTTTCTTAGGGTTACTACACAGGGGATGGCTCAAGACAAACAGACGAGACTGGCAATAGAGTCGCCGAACAAGACATCATTCTACGGCTAGGCACAGATCGCTAGACCCAGAGCACGTGGCTCGTATGCCTACAATATTGTAAAACGAACACCATCCAAAACTCTGTCATCTAATACTTGCTGCTATCAGGTCCTTCGATCTTTCTTAGCTGAGAGAAGCTACAAAGACACTCACACCGTTCACGCCACAGGAAGATTGATACCAGAAAGAGCTCCACAGGTGCATCGGACTCTTACTTCTCAAATAGTGAGAGTCGAAATATTTGGCTTCACTCGATCTGCTGCAGCAGAATATTAAGATCCTCAGGAAACTGAAGCGCTGCACACTGCTCTGTGAGATGCCAGACTCGTGTCGCCAATCGTTCCAGGGTAGATCGTTTCCAAAGCGTGAGTTTCTTGATCCGTTACAGACCGTTGGCGGGTGCCATGCTCGAAGGAATCGCGGCCTATTGAGCCAAGGCTATGATTCTACTTGAATCGTTAACGTGAACACGCGGACTGCTGTCAGCATTCGTGTAGCTAGCACATCCAGGGGATTATTTCTGAGGCACCGTCACTGCGACCAAAAGCCGAAACACAGTGACGTTGTAGAATATCTGGTGGCCTTCAACGACGCGAGTTTGCCCCCCGGGGCCGATCCCAGGACCTCCTTCGTCTCCAGCGGGAACTCCCGGACTGTTTGGGACCAGCCAGCTCTTTCAGTCGCTACCATGGAGCAGCAAGCAACTACACCCTTTGTCCATCTACTCCCCTGGTTGCTTATTCGCGACTGCTCGCAGTAATTCCCGGACCTGCCGCTATCACCAGCTGTTCACAGGGAAACAGCGCCGGAAGCTCGGTGCCTCTTCTTAGAAACGCAACAACCAGCTGTACTTGTGTTACCGCGAATGATAGTGGTTTCTCGTGCCTGATCTGTGCTCTGCGGAGTATATCGGTTGGGCACCCTCCGAGCAGTTGGCTGACCGCGGCGTACGCATACCCTAGTCGCACCCTGGAAGCCAGCAGGCATCGAAGCTGTCCAATCACCGAGACTAGCACGGGAATCTGAACCCAGATTTAACCGCAACGCATCGGTGCTTTGCTTCAGACTCACCAGTCACTAATCGAGAACGCGATAAGAGAGAATGGCAGTGGACTGAAGGCAAACCAAGTCACTGTTGGGAAAACTCATTCAGGGCGGTAAAAACCCATTCTCGGCTGCTCACGGCGGTGCCTTTGCATAGAACCTTAAAGGAGTCTACGGACGACTTCCTCCGACTGGCATGCATTGCCCCGGAGAATGCTGATGACGCTGTCATCAAATGGTACATCAGGGGGTTGAGTCACGAGATGCTCCGTATCGTCATGACTGGACATGTGGAACAAGGTCGTGGAAAGAACCCAGCACACACTCTCGACGGGGTTTTCCAAGTGGCCAGGCCTGCGCCGAGTTTACTTTGACCAGCAGGGAAACCCAGTCTCTTACTGCCTTTGAGGATATGCTGGATTTCTTCAACAAACCGCATTCTCTGTTCTACCTTTGACCGGGGTGCCAGCTTTAAGCTAATTCCGATATGGACCATTGGGTATCATGGTCTACCACCCAAGGATACAACGGGCACATGGCTCTTCCCGTGGCTGCAGCCCTCACATAGCAATGTCATATCTGTGCTTTTTGTTAGCAGGATGCAAACTGCCCCGGACCCATCAATAGCACCTTGCACACCATTTACCTTGCAGAGCAAGGTAACCAAACTCAATCGATCTTCTAACTACCCAAACGAGCTGTTCTCGATTCGCCCGTGAAGCCCAAGATTCACTGGCGTACTCATTGCCTCAGAACATCCCGGGTCGAGTTCGATCCCACCGCGTTGATCTGCTTTGAGATCGACTGCATTTTGGATGCTGTTTGCTCCGTGCTATGCCAACAGTGCAGCAAACCCAATCCATTGTCCCGGTATAATATTCTCAGGCAAGGACAGTGGATATCAGATCGGGCCGTTGACACCAAGAAAGGCTTAGCTGACGCCCCAGTCGGCTGTCGCCTTTATCTTCGGTCCCTATAACGGGGCATTTTCTTTTTATAACAAGGATGGTCTGCCAATGTGCGGCGTGGTACAGGCAAAGTCGGGGTCTGCACCGTAGCGATATGGTATAAACCAAGGGTACCGAATGAACCAGGGGCACCCAATAGGTTAGCGCAACGAATAAGTGGACTTATCAACCCAGGAACCGTTAGACGACAACAGAACAACCCTCGGGGTTGATATCCTCCACACATCAGCCGGTGCTACGATCAAATTGTCTAAATAGGAGTTAGAGAGGATATTCCAGGCGACTAGCACAGTCATATGAGGAAGGGCCCCTAGGATCTAAGTAATCAGTCCTTAGCTACGGTAGTTACCCTCGAGGTCCCGGTCAGAATCACAAAGCTCCGTGACGGTGGGAGTTCCATGAAGATGCCGCTCATGTTGAAAGATTGATTGCCAAATGACAATATTCAGGAAACCAATTAAGCTAAAAGCTGTCGTCAACCGACGCTGAAAAAAATGACGACCACGAGTCTCGTGCGCAAGTACCAATCACATACGCGTACGTCGACTCTAGTTGGTTGACAGAAACGGATACAGAATATCCGTGGAAATGGTTTTCAAAGAGATGCCAGAAACAAGAGTCATTGGCTTGGGGGGACCCGAAGACGTCAATTTCGGGATGCGGAAAGCTGCAGCTCCCTAGAGAGGATTAGGCAAGAGCCACGACATGTTCCGCTGTTGTCATCTCTCCTGATGAGCAAGACAATCGTGATGAGGCTCAAGTATCAACGAGCACTGACGAATCACTCGGTCAACGATAGAAGGGTATCTCGAGCAGTGATTGTGCAATTCCCTCCAATAATCACTCCAGATCCTGTTTCCCTTTGTGCTCCATCGCTCTGCTTGTCAATACTTTCACCGCGGGAGCAGACCTTCTGTTCCTGTGGCACGAAAGAAGAGGCCAGGATCTGATTGAAACCACACGCCTGATTGAAGCTCGCCAATGGCAAATTGCACAGAGAAATTTACTATGCCTGAATAGTTCGAGCCGGCTCCAGCAGGGCGGTGTTGACAATGTGGCCGGCTGGATCTCGTCTGCCACACAAGAGAGAAGTCTGGAGCATGGGAGGCGAATTTAAGGGACCGACTCATTGTCAGATGACTGAAAAGTATGCCATTGAATGTTCAATACAGGCCGTGGTCCGCCAGGCTTGAAATGTGATGCTCTTCACCTCTTGTCTGGTCTCCATTGGAGGGCTGGCTACTTCTATCGTGGTTTGCTAATTGAACGGAAAAGGATGAACACCGTCGTCTTAGGGCTTGGTCGCACCCACGGCGGCCTCGGCGGTGCCCGAGGCCCCGGGGGACTATGATGCTTACCTATCTGGATTGCAGCACTTAACCGCGACATTATTTCTCTTCTATGATGCTCAAGTGCCTTGGCCCAAGGGTGGGGAATCCTTACGTCTGCGCTTCTGACTTCCTGTCCGCGCAGTCTCCTCTGACTCCTCTGACTTTACAATCGAATCTGGCAGGGTTGGTATTCCAACATCAGCGCAGATGGACAGAAGACTCTCCATCTGGAGCAGACGATCTTAGAGTCAGCTATGGCAAGGGTCATGCAAATACCGCAGGAACAGTAACGGCGTCTGTACGGAACGGGTGAACGTCCCTGGCCTGATTGCGGGCAGATCTATGAAGATGAGCAAAGATTCTTTGCTCCGGAGTACAGCGATAGAGAAATCGACCACATTCTCTGGGACTCGACAGATTGGTATACTGCGGAGACAGTGACTGTCCCTGATACGACCGTGGTTTCTCCAGTTTGATCGTCTCGATCGAAACAGCCCTGGGATAAATGGTCACTCCACGGTATAACCACACCTTTGATGGTTGTCGAATGCGGCAGCGGCTGAAGGATGATTCTTATTTCAAAGATATCGTTCGCCTCGTGCTGGGGTGCTGTTTACTGGAGTAGTGCTGCTAGCATCTTTTAGGGCAGTTGCACAGCTAGCTGTTTTATATCTTGCTTCGTTTTCACGCTGCGATGGGTTGAGAAGGAAAATCCGAGGAGATACCGGAACACCCTCCTCGCGCATGAATAAAAGCAAGCTGTAACCCGCACACCAATCCAAGGTCAGCGACGTTGCTTGTATATCTAAGGCACTCATTATCAACATATCGTGCCTAGGGACGGAGGGCCGTTCTTAGGCTTTCATCGATCGTGGTATTGCTCCAAATAATCCAGATTATGGCTCCACAGATCTCATCAGAAACCGGCGTCCAAAAAGTGAAATAAAAGACCAATCATTGTAGGACTCGAAGATTTCAATACGACGGGGGCTTGTTGTTCAAGATCACTTCACGAAATACAGACAAAGTCCGTGAACGTTCTGGGAATTTTATCATTTCCTTCCTTCAACAGTCAACCTCCACTCGTGGATTCGGCTTACGTATAGTCGCCATTTACAGAGGTGATGAGCAGCTTGCCCATGAATTTACAGTCGGGAACTCGAGAGCCCTGCCTACCGCGACCCAGATAGTGCTGGTTCTCTACGACGCCGGGGGAAATCCTTTCCTGTCCCTAGCTCGAAGTAGTTACTATTGCTCCAGACCAGGAAAGTATGTGTCATAAGCACTGCTAGCAAGTTATAGACTTGTTACAATTGTGGAAAGCAGGGTCACATTGCCCGTCGCTGCTGTATACCAAAGAAAATAAGTATATTCTGCTCCTTGAACCTGAACAAGTTAATAAGCTGTGCATGGATGCTAATATAAGTCTGTATATTAGGAAACCAGATCCTGTCACCAATGCGGACAGCAGGTCTATTTAAGACAGCATTGCCCACGCCGGGGCCTGTTCAATGCTCTTATTAGCTTTGTAAGTATATACTTAAATATCAAGATATCACACACTAACCAACAGTAGGGTCTTCAACTGGAAACCGACGATCGCCGCATGCCTGCGGTTGCTGCACCCCCAGCCACCCTCTCTCTCCTGTGCGTTGTTCCGTGGCTCATCACGGCGTTAAGTTCTATTTCTCTAACTAGTACTAAATCTACGTGTGCTGCTATTACTGCATCTGGTAGCAAGTCCGGTGATTTTGCTACCCCCGGCAGCAAGCCTGGCCATTGTCCCGCTGCTGCTTCAAGCAGCAACCCGGTTCCTGCCTCGGCTGCTGTGTCTAACCGGTCATTAATTGTTATGGCAACAGATCCAGAATCCATGTGGTCGTCGAGTTCGCTGGAAAAAGTCCTAGCGAGCGTAAAGCACCCATGGGGAAAGGGTGCTCAGGTGCCTCGATGAATGCCGCTGGTTAAATCTGGGTTCGAAACATGCAGTGAAGATCTATACAGACCATACTGCCGTGAATTCAGTCCTTAAGGGGACTTCAGACTCCTCCCCCAGGATTGTCAAATGGCAGTTGCGACTGCAGAAGTATGATTATACGAGCATACAGAGGAGGAGTTTGTGAAGACCCTGACGCAGCCAACTGGATCCCGAAAGCACCATCGAATTTAATACACGTCCGTCGGAAAATTAGAGGATCACTACCAGGACTACGCCTTTTTGCAGAATACCGATGGATCCAACGTTCTCTTGTCGAGCATTTTCAGAACAAGAGAAATGCCAAAAGGCATCCCGGATGTCTTTGCTCAGTGGGCGTACCGGCGAGTTCCTCAAAAGATCAATGCCATTCAGGCAGACGAACAGAGACGAGAGGAGAACCTTCTGGGTTCGGAAATTACCCCTCAACCTTGACTCCAATGGTGTCTAACGCGAATCGACAAGTGTAGAGCCCAGGATTGGACAGGCTAGATGGTCAGATCCGGGCCTGACCGGAGATATCCCAAGGACAGAAGCAGAGCTGGATCTAACTATAGATGAGAGTCGTTTGCAAGCTGGCGAGTCCAGCAACTGGCCCATCTAAAGACGAACGAGGATGAAGTTGTGCCAAATGAATCCACTAGACACCATCATTACGTACAGAAGGATCTGGAGATCGAAAAGGCCAATACGTGTATCATGATCCTGGTGACTCTGATAATGGCTTTAACGCAAAGTCCATCTACGATTGCATATAGAGAGAGACAGCATTCCAGACACGAGCAAGCGTGGTAACAACTTGAAAGCTCAATACACATCACCGATGTAGGCTCTACGCAGGGTTGCACGTCTCTCCTACAAGCTGTAAATCTCCCTAGCTCTAAAGAATGCATTCTGAAGTCTCTTTCACTGACCCGAAGCCCGCTATCCGGACAGCTATGGCAGGGAGTGGTGGGTTCCTTGGGTTTGATACGCCCGCCTACTGTCAGAACTGCAGGTTCGAAATTGAACCGCGGGAGCTTGCTGTGATCCTTGATACACCCGCGACTACTAGCAGTGTCATTGAGGCGCATCGTCGTCGCCATGCGGCGGGGTGGTCGATAAACATGCAGATCCACCAAGCCCCGATTGCATTTCATGCTCTGAGGCATCACCTGCAGCACCGCTGACATTCCTCAAGGAAAGACAACATGAGGTCGTGAAGGCCCTATGCTTTATTCAAAAGGCGGCAGTCCGGAAACAACCCTAGTCCAACAGTTCGACTGATACTACGAGTTTTACTTGTTTCCAGCATCCGCCAGCGTCCAATCTAGGATGTTTTCAGGACAGCCAGCTATCTTGTGGTAAGGTGGCTCTAGGAAGCCAGAATCATGAACACATTAGGCTCCACTACACAACTCGAAATAAATTCTTCTCTCACATTTGACGGGAGGGACATAACTTCGTCACACCTCGAACCATGTGGCGCTGCCACGAATCCTCCTCACCCGCTACTCGCCATTAGGACAAGGACTCTGGCCCAGTCCGGGAAAAGCATTAATGTCTTGCTCATAGCCTTGGGCGAACATGCTGTCTACAAGTCCAGCCAGAACAGGTCAGCTCCCTAGAGTGCAGTGGAACCAGGAGGCACAGTATTTTCTCTCGAGAGTCCCAGTCCCCGACGTGAAAGAGGCGGCCACCAAAGGCGCGAATGACGAGGACACGGTGCCGAGGGCCGCTTTTCCAACCTCTAACTCCGTGCCAGGTCTCATGACCTCCTCTTCTGCTCAAAGGGCCACTATGAACGGCAGGATTTCCACGATAGAAGCGGACACAACTGCTGGAAGAGGTGTCGCAATTTCGGTGGCTTTAGAGAAAGATTACAAGTGTCTTTCGAATTTTCTCTATTTCGACCACCCAACCATTCATCCCCAAGACAGAAGCAGTTTTTTTTCTTCGGGATGAAGTTTTTTTTTTCTGCGGACAAGGATAAAAAGGTCCTATGCTAGAACCTTTCATTAGGGGCGGGATAGTGTTGAGGAAGGCGCATTGACTCACTTTTCCTTTAAACCGTGTGGTTTGCTTAAGACTTTCACTAGCAGTCCGAGCGCAACGTTAAGCACCCTGCGCGGTGTCTATAACTCCGGTGGAGCGATTGGACCGGTGGACCTCACGTTGCGGGAACACAGGACCCGAATGTGAAGGCGACTGAAGAAGGGAGGATGGAGTTCCTCCCGTCAAAACATGCTGCTGCATTGGCATCTCTCGTGCCTTCCCTCAAAGCAGTTGTCCCACGAATTCCGGCTTGTCTTCGCCTCTCCGCCCAGTCCGAGCGTATCGAGACTGTGAGAAACAGATCAGGCACAGAAAACCGAAAGTCCATTGTCTTCTCTTACGGGCTACTCGATAGCACCTTCACGCAGATTGGAATCAACTTGCGCATACCAGCTGTCATCATGGCCCTGGCAGCCGCGTCACAGAGCACGCTACTTTGTTCAACAATGCTCGGTGGAGATTTAGAACGCCTATTAGGATAACCAAGATCATAGGGACGCTTGCTGGAGCCATCGGTAGACCATGGAGTGCTGTCATGTTGTTTGGAAACCCCAAGCGCTCGCCGCGTACGGGGGTGGCTATGCCAACTGCAGCCACAACAAGCAAGCACAAGGGTTTCGTTAGCAGCGATATTGTGTAGATTGCTGAATCGCCAAAGTGTGAAGGTTCCTATATGCCTGGAACACGTTGTTGACCTCCAGGACGGCCTGGCATCTGGGTTTTGTTGCTGTCGCTGGTGCTGTCGTTTTTCTTCTTCTTCTTTTTCAGTAGCGGTGTAACAGATGACTGAGGAATCTTTGGAGTTGATGACGAATTGAGATTTGGGATTCTTCTTTGTATCGAGCATTCATTCTATTTGGAGGGGTATGGTGGGTGGGCGTGCCCGTTCTCCCTGTTTAGGCGAAGCCCTAACTACACCTAGAATAAATATTGTCTTGCTGGATTTATATTTCGTAACGCCGTTTGACCATTCGTACCTAAGGCATAGTGATCGAGTAAAAAATTGTACTAGGGTTGATCTGGTGACATGACACATTTTTGATCGAATCGGAAAGTTCTTCTACTAATACCCAGGATATCAAGATCAGATGGGTGTTGTAAGTCATGCAGCGGTCCTAATCTATTATGGAGTAAATTCTTAAGAATCTCGATAACACACGTGCCACCCCTCCGTTGCTATCTATTCCTGACTCCCTGGCGGGATAGGCGCCTGCACATACCCCTCAATCACACCAACATCCCCCGGCCGAATCTCCCGCACGGGCACATCATCCCAAGTCGCCAACACCGTCTCCTCCCCCGCAAGAATGCGCTTGATATTCAGCATCGTGCTATACATAACCCCATGACTAAACGGTTCCTGCACCACCACCCCCTCACCCTCCGTCTCCCCCTCAGTCACATCTCCATCCTCTCCCTCCACATCAGGCCCATTAATATCCGACCCCTTCGCCGCCGACCCAGCAGCCTTATACCCGCCCGTCAGCGCCGGATACGGCGCATAGCATCTTAAATACCCAGCGCCACACATCCGGCCCAGCGAGACGTCAAACTGCGCTCCGATGTCGATCTGCTCGGCGAGACCGGACGGGTTTACTGATAGTGCGGCCAGGATGCGTTGCGCGCCGCGGAGGCTCACGGCGTAGACGAGGGAGCAGACGCCGTCGGTGATGGCGCAGGTCATGCGTGCTGTTGGCGGGCGCGAGTGTGGTGGTTCGTCGCGCCAGTAGGGGAGGAAGTGGTCGGGGGGTGGGACTGTGGGGTCGTTGGGGGTTAGAGTGTAGGGGGTTGTAGATGGCGGGTGGCATTCAATACCGCAGTGGCCGAGCCAGAGGATGTCCCAGTTGTTTCCGTAGGGGGAGTTTGAGTTTGGGTCTGGGTTTGGGTTTCCTGCCGCGGCTGTATCTGCGTCCGTGTCTGCCTCTGGATTGGTGACTGGGGCTTGTGACTGCAGGGTGCGCACGGAGAGCGCGAAGCTTTGGAGTTGAGTTTTGAGGGTTACGTCCCAGTCGGCATCGTCTTCCATGATGATTGCGCTTGCGAGATGGTCTTTTATGATGCTGTACTATTGGTTAGAGTGTTACCTAAGCAGGGCGCGTAGGGTGACTTCATACTTACCGCTGCATGGCATTGAGGTGAGAACGGCGAGCTGCGTACTCGATAGGCCTGTGTATGGCATGGTTCCAATTATAAGGATACGTCTTGGGGTCGATTTGGTCCGGGGTGGTAGCGTCAAGAATCTCTATCTGAAATCCACTGACTGATGCGCCTAGCATGATATTGTCGCGCTTATCAACCCTGCTGGGAAGGTTGATGGCGAATATAGCTTGGACCTGCTCTTGTTAGAAAATGCTTAAGACTAGGTAAAGCGACATACCCCTAATGTGTCGTTTTTGATGTCATCAGTAACCGCTTGGATGGAGGGTGCTGGGGGTGCTTCGGATACTGCCAGTGCCTCCGAAGTAAATGCAATGGGCGACCAATATATGAGGGCTAGAACGGCAGCACCGATGACTGCATACAGAATGAGTCGTGAGAGCTGTTTTGGGGTTGTCGGTCGAGCCATTTCCGAGTTGTTGGAGAGATGAAAATAGGCGCTGGGTTGATCTGCTAAGTCAGGTCAGAGAGCCCGATAGCTTAGCTACGGCAAGCCAAGAGAACAACCGGGCAAAAACAACTTAGCTCAAGTATCTCTGCAGGCACCAATGGTAATTAGTGGCGTAAGACGCCAAGGTGGTTAGTGTTTTTAAGTTAGCGCCGATCCAACAGTGTGATTCTACGGACCTGCGAGGTATTGATGCTGCGCTGGACATGTAAAGAGAGAGAGGGTCGATGGATAATTTGTCTTTGTGTCCTCTAATTGTCGCATCAAGCGAAGTTTGTCTTACCCTACTGCGTATCTCAGGGACAGAGACTTCCTGTCTCAAGCACAAGCTGGAGTGCCGCAGTCAACCTGCAGTAGCGCGGCGCTTTCGTAATTGGTGGCTGCAATCACAATCCGCAGTTGTATCGAGGTGTGGATTCCAGCCGCCAACTGCTGGCTCAATTGACGCCCGCTTTTCGAATCGTTCTCAGCTCTCACTGTGCCGCACCAAGCAAGTCACCACGAGCAAGATGAGACAACTCAACAAGTCGCATCCATGCAGTCCGTGGCGCCTGCGAATCTCCTGCTCTTTGATTGCACCATTGCAACTTGAAAGACGAACCGGACGATGGCCAAGGGTGCCAGGTGAGACGGTTAAGGGTACCCTAGATGCCTGTCCCGGTCTGTCGGGATCTCCCACGCTGAGAGTCTCCGTATCGTGGCCCTCTTTGATTCCTCTCTCCTTGTATCCTCTGTTTCATCGCCTCTGTTCAATTTTCTATCTATCTTCCTGCCTACATAGTCATGCTATATCTCTTTATCCTTGCCATACTCACCCTACTCGCAAGAGCAAAGGATGACAACAACCACTTCACGAACCCTTCCTCCTGGACGGGCATCAACCCGGAATGGCAACTAGGAGACCAGCAAGTCATCGCGTGGAAGACAACCCTAGGCACATTTAACATCTCCATCTGGCAGCAGAGTCTCTTCCAGCAGACAGCAGCAAGCCAGGGAAACGTATACTGTACGTCTACCTCCCCACCACCCAGCCTCAAGCCCTAGCCAGTCCTAACCCAAGCCCAACAACATAGCCAAAATCCACGCCAGCGACAAAGTCACAAACTTCACCTGGACTGTCCAGCTCTACGGCTTCGACCTCGACTACTCAAACGTCTTCTTCTTCTGGATCAACTCCGACACCCCGAATGGCTTCACCTCGGCCTACTTCAACATCACCAGGCCGGACCCAGCAACCGAGACCTCCTCTTCAACCGCATCCTCGACCGCAACATCACCCCCGAACGCAACCTCTTCCGTCTCTAGCCCTGCAACCACAGAATCTTTCACCCCTATACCCCAACCTACAGTCACGGAAGACCCCGGACTAACAACAACCGCGAAAGTAGCCCTTGGCGTTGGGCTAGGCGTCGGTCTTCCAATACTCGCCACCTTGGCGGTTCTTCTCTGGCAGAGATCACGAGCGGCAGCACCTAGCAGTCCTCCCAAGGGTGCCAACAGCAACACCGCAAATACAAGAGTCAAGCCCGCAGAGCTATCCAGCGGTCCAATGCGAGTCAAGTCATCGACTTCCGCAAATGAGGTCCCGGGGACGGATCCGTCGCTTATATACCCTGAGCTGCCGGACCGGTCAGCATATATCTAGTAAGGTGTTAGGGACTTTTTGCGTTACTTAGATAGGATGTTTAGGTAGGATGTTTATCTATTATATATCTAATCTTATTAGAGTATATATCTAACCTAAGTCTCTTTAAGCTTGCTTTAAATAATCGTATACTAGGGCTATTACCCTACCTATTCTATATTAAATAAAAAGATTTCTACATATCTAGCTTTCTAATATTTAATTACTATTATAGACCATAAGGATAATAGGCATATAAAGCAGTGGCTTTATAAGTGATAAAAGAAAAGCTGCAGTGAATCATTTATTACCAGAAGTCAAAGTCGCTTCAGGTCTGAACCAATCCACAACACCAGACCAGACTAGGCCCGACATGCTCACCTCTACTGGGTTTAGGGCTAGTCCCAGTAAGAGCTGCATCTGCACAAAGCCCCCTCTCATAGCTTCACCTACCTGATGCAGGTACCGTCTCATCGCGATCATCAAGTCATGCGGCAGCGGGGACTGTCTGAGGAGCAAGAAGAGGGTAGCCAAGAATGCGCATCGGGGACGGCATGTCTGACGTTTGTTGAGATTCAAGTGATACGACACGATCGCCTCGATCACGGTGCGTTGCTGATAAAGGTATAATAGAACTCGAATCGCCGTTCAGGATAGGTGAGCTCCTGGAGGACATCATCGTCATCGAAGAGGGCGTTGGAGAGAGTGATTTGTCCGCGGAGAAGCAGCAGCGCGCGCTGCATGGTGGGTTCTCTGGCACAGAATGATGTTAGGGGAAAGAACACAGATAGTATGAGCGCGCGGTGAACTTACACTTGCAGGCAAAATCCACTAACAGAGGGTACTGCCACTACTACTAGAAGAGTGGGCTCGTTGGAGTGGAGTGTGGAGTGCCCTCTGCATTCTGCGAACGATCGTAGTCCAGGAGGAGCACTTGATTTCCAATTATCTAGACATGATATTCCGCCGGAACCCGGTGTCATCACAATCGATCTAGCACGGCAGCTGGATAGCTCCAATCCCAGCCGAAGCCATTTGCTCATACAAAATGTGTGAAAATCATTAATAACGGGACCATCCCCTCGGTTGCTTACAAAGTTCCAGTCGTTTGACCTTCTGACTGCTCAAGATATGGCCGATAAAGTCGGCTGAGCTTTGTACCGCGAACTTACGCTCGGAAACCAGCCGCAGCTCGGGATTGATTTGCCTTTGCTGTGAGGCAACTATGGGTGTCTCTGTAGCAGGAGATCCTCAGAATAGTCGGCTCCGTGTACTTTGTTTGTGTCGCTGCCCCTCAAGATGGTGCTGGCAGCTCGCAACGGCACAGCATATTGACCATTCCATGACCGGTTTGGCTAGCTGCTGAGATGATACATTTAGCTGGAGGGAGTCTTAGGCTTTCAGCGGATGTGGCTAATGACAGAATTAGACCCCGTAGTGCACGAATTGGGCCCAGGACAATGGTAAGTAACCGTCGTCAACATCATCATCATCATCATCATCATCCGAATCGGGTGACAAGACATTCGCGCCCGCTGGTAATTTCTTATTATCATCATCTGCAGCAATTGTTGATCTTTCTTCTTTCTCCTTGTGCTTCACAGACATTCTCTCAAGCCAACGATCTCGAAGACTCTTGGTAGCAAGATGCAGCGCTTTGGACACTGACTCGTCTGTCATGCTTCCCTCCGCCAATATCTTGTAAGAGGTAGCCGCCATCTCCTCGAAGGTCCTATCATCGACGTGCCCTAATGTGCCTATAACGTGTCGAAAGCCTGCCAGCTTAAACGACCTGGCCATATGGATATGCCCAGGGATGGATGCCGGATATTCCACAGCAGCGGTCTTTGAACTAGAAAGGTAAGCAAAAAAATGTGAGTGCTCTTGGAGCCCTAATTCGAGAACATTGGTGACTGTAAGAGTGCCATCGTAGCCAGCCAGGACCAAGCGGGTTTTGAGCGGGTCAACGTTGTCTAGCTGGCAGTAGCCAGCATAATGCAAAATATTGCATTGGGTCAATTGTTGTATAATCTCCTGTTTTTTACATGACCGGATAGTGTCCAGTCCCATTGATTCGCAAATGGAGGTAATCGTTTCTAGTTCTCTGCCTAGCCCAGGTGTTTGCGCATTTTCAGCGTAAGCAATCAGCGTACGCGTGGATTTAGTGTATAGTGAAGCAGGTCGGCCACGGTCTTGTATGACTGCCTTTAGCGACAAACCGTATGATGATTCGACGCGATCAAGCACTGTGTTCAACGCACCCTTTTCGTGATATCCAGCAGCGTGAACAGGTAAACTTCTCAAGGGACCTGTTAGTATCCAGCACACCCGTGGCCACTTATCATCAGGCGGAGGCCGGGTGAATCCGAGCGCTTCCAAGACAGAACCCATGGCGCAATCCCACAGCCGCTTTAAAGCTTGAGGCTTGCTCCACCTAATCCACTCGGCCTTGGTATCAATTTCTTGGGCGTTAAAGTTCGGTAGTTTTAGGGAGCCTATCCCTTTAGGGTCAACAAAAATTGCATCGCAACGGTATTGGCTGATGTTGATGGTCACAATGGGGCCATGTCGTGCTGCAAACCGCATTTTATTCTCACTTGGCGCTTGCAGAGAAACTACTCCTTTATAAAACACTGTAAATGCCTCTAGGCCCTCTTCAAGTAGGGTCAAAGCAACCACAGCTTCTTTTTGCGCGTTAAGTGCTGCGGCTGCTCCGTCGACAGCGATGTTTGCCACTTCCCTGAGCAAATGCCGTTTATCAGAGTACTGAAGCTTCGGTGAAATCAGTTGAGGAATAAGATAAATAGCACGACGAGCAGTCACGTAAGCTTGATGCCAGTTTGAAATAGTAGCATAAGCATGAAATAAGTTCTGTCCGGCTTGGAATCTAGTATGGATGAAAGCGGTTTGCTGCCAAAAGGCAGAGTCATGACATGCAATAGCTTCTTCAAGATCGGCAGTCGCTCCTTTGGTTGAAAATCTATCCCAAAGTTGAATGCCGAGGTCGTTCAAATATACTGCCCGGTCTGGGTGATTATCTGGTGTCGCTTTAACAGCTTGTCTTCCAAGATCAATGGCTTCTTCGAGATCGACTTGTCTTCTCTCACGAAGATATCTGTGTCTAAGCTGAATACTGAGATTGTTCCAGCAGGCAGCCTGACATGGATAATCTTCTAATGTGGCTTGAAAGGCTTGCTGGAAATCTTGGATGGTCTTTTCGAGGTTGGGAACTGTGTCGGGAACCGCGTCTGTAGTTATGCTTGTTGAGGGGTATTTGCTGCGAAGTCCCGTAATGAGGTCAGTTAGACCTCCTGGCTGTTTTTGATCGTGCACGGATGCGATCGAAACAGCTTCCCGAGCAAAGAAAATAGCCTCTTCCAGATCCCAATCTTTTCGCGATTCAAGGAATAGGCTTCCAAGCCGCATGCTGAGATTGTTCAAATATGCTGCTCGGTGCTCGTGGCTTTCTGACGTTGCTTTGATAACTTGCCTGCCGAGTTCAACGGCTTCTCCAAGCTCATCGAGCGCCCCTATTCTCAAATGTCTATGGAAAAGTTGATTCCCTAGATTATTCAAGTATGCCATCTGGTCTGAATGCTGCTCCAATGTTGCTTGAACGGCTCTCCTAGCAATCCGGACGGACTCGTCAAGGTCATCGGATGTTCCAGTTCTCAAATATCTCTTGCCAAGAAGATTTCCAACGGCGTCCAGGTTTGCCGCATAGCCTGGATTATCCGCTGGTAAGATCCTTAGGGCCTCTTGTAGAGCCTGGATAGCTTCATCAAGGTCGCTAAGTGACCACCCCAAGGAGTATCTCATGCTGAGAAGATTGCCAAGTGCGCTTAGGTATCTTGCCTCGTTTCCCGACGTCGCCTCAACAGCTTGCCAGAAAGCTTGGATGGCACCGTCAAGGACGGTTGCCACTATTTCCCATTGGTCGCTGGTATTGAGCCTCTTCAGCTCTTCTGCAATTGAAAGAGTGGTTAGGAAAGAGTCTTGCATGGGAGCTTAGAAGGTGGTGTGAGGAACACTTACTTCTTCGTTCATCAGCCCCAGCTTCCTCCTCGACCTCCTCGGCCGGCTCAACAGGTATGTTATTGAAGCTCGCTATGGCGTTCTGCTGTGCCATAAGGCTCTGCACGGACTCATCGATGTCACTTTCAAGGCGGTGTAGTTCATCTTGGCTGTAGACTTCAGAAACCGCTCATCATCCTTTGCTTGAGTACATACCTTCGAAGATTGTTGTTTACTCTACAGTACTTGTCAAGAGCATCAAAGCTTGAAACAACATCCATCAAGGCAGTATTTATTCTGCTAGCCAGATCCCTATCATCTTTCTTAATCGGGAAGAATATGTCATGATCTCTGCTTTGTGCGACGGGGTGCCATTCCTGGAGGCTTAATGTAAGCCTCCGAGCAGTTTTCTGCAAATATTCTTCATATCCGAGCTGTACGTTGGCAATTGCCGATACACGATCCATAAACTCTGAATAAGAACCCCATATCTGACTCCGATTGGCAATAAGAGCCTCGGAAGAGTCGCTGCTGTTCGAGGTGTGGCTCAATGAGGGGATGCGGCGGGAATCCTGGGACGCTCCGGGTCTCTCATCAGAGAAACCGACATCTGGTAGCGCTCTAAGAGCGAAGGCATGTAGGTGTTGAGCAATATGGTCAATTGTGCTTGGCTCGTCACCTTTGAAGCCACACAACGGACATCTCCCAGTTGACAGTTCTTGAGTCATATTCGTTCCAGCTAGAACCCGGATCTGGGCATCGGTAACAACCCCATGCTGTAAATGATAGCCACGTAAATGAGCTATCCAGTCTTCTTCGGCAAAAAAAGTGCTTTCACGGCAAAGAGTAGAGTTCTGGGAAAATGGGCACTTCCAGCATTGGGTGCTATGCTGAGCTCGCAGATGTGCAAGCCATTTCAGCTTCGAGTCATATAGTTGATATGGTGACGGGCAGTCTTCGAAGAAACACGTATATGGTGATATGTCCTGGTGTATGTGGGCGCTTCAGGGATTAGCTTTGGAGCCGATAGTAGCATTCAATAATGTAAATGGAGTACATACTTCCAGCCAGATTTTGCATATTTTTCCTGGAGCACTTGACAGCAGAAAGGGCACTGGAAGGTTTGCCTAGCCTTTAGATCTCCAGGACTTTTGGGATAGTCCAAAGTCAAACCCGTTGCGGAGATCTTGGTGACCACAGTGTTAGCTTTTGCTGGACGGGTTATCTGGGGCGCAAATCCTGAGCCAAGTTGCGTAGCGGTCATATTGATGGATTCCGTGTGAGACTGTTCAAATGTCGTGGACTCTAGAATCTTCACCGCTGTTGGAGGGTCTTCGTTCTTGATAGCAGGCGGGTCACTAGCCTGTTTGCGTGGGCTTGGGGGTTTCAGTTGCTGAACGTTCTGCGGAGTTAGGCCCTTGGGAGTCTGCCGTCGCTTCCGCATGAACTCGAGCCAATTTCGTCGTATTATATTGACGTGGATTAGGCGCCGCTGGAGGATTGTAAGCCTCGCGGGATTGAGAATCATTGATCTTATGATTATGGCGGCTGCGGTGGATATGGTCTCTTGACGAGCCAAGAGTAAAACCCGGGTCATCAAACGATGCTCTTGTACGCCGTAGAGGAGGATAAACGTCAGGTAGCTTTCTAGCTCTGCGTGGTCTTCCTTGTTCAATGATTGATCTGCGTTGGCATGTCGAAAAGTAGTGCCTGATTTTCGAATAGCCATACCAAGTCGAGTCAGCTGGTATAATGTCGCTTGAACATTGGTTGCTTCCGGCCAGAGCGGCGAAGATCTTGACATTCCACGACAAGACGGCTCGTTTCCCTCAGTCTCCCACATACTCGACAGCGAAGAGAGTGAGCTATCACTGCCATCAGACTCGACATCTTGGTCTTCTGAAGCAAGCATCCGGGGTTCGGGACTTCCCTCTCCGATTGTTTTGCACCGATGTAGAGAATTGATCAAGCTTTCTAGCAAGACAACCACGAGATCTTTGACATCCTCGCGCTCGCGAAGGCGGTAGTCGAGTGATGCGTGACCAATGCTATCAACATGAAGATCAGCAATCCAGAGGTTGAAATCTCCAAGTCTATTTTCGATCCAATTGTCCCTTGCGATTTCAGGGAGCATAATGCAGTCCCGGAAAGCTTCCTGACACCGTCTGGCTGCGACGCAGAGAGTTATTTCGGGCTTCATGGGGATTTTGTGGTAGTCGAAAAGATGCTATAAACACAGACAGGAAGACGTCTAAGTAGATCGTCCTGTTTCTTGGATGAATAGGAGCTTGGCCAAGTTCTGCGGTTAAATCCACCACCTGGTGATGATTGTCGTCCCGATGGTCAGGTGACATAGCCTTACAAGCATGTCATTGGGAAAGAACACTTCATCTCGTGCGGGGTTGACTGCGATCTTATTCTGCACCTCTCTTACCATCAGAGTCTCCCAATGGAGCGAAACAACTATCTTTCGGAAGAGGTTGCCCTTGCGGCGGACCTGTCGAGAAGACTCGCCGGCTTTGGGACTAGGCTTGCTATTGAGCTTGCTGAAGCTCGTGCAAACGAAGACGCAGGTCAATATCATCATCATCATCATCCTCATCATCATCACCAATGCATACAGTTCTGCACTTATTTTGCGGCGAACCTCATGAGCATCAGCCTTGCCTTGGGAAAAATCGAAAGGTCCGATTGGGAGAGACTCAAAGGGATTCCAAACCTTCTGAGGAAACTGGAAAGGGTGTGCAGCTGGGGGAACAAGGTACGAGCAGCCTCTTGTTCTTCTCATAAAGTTCAAGCGGTCTAATTCTATTATTGTTGAAGAACCCAGTAGTAGGACACCTTTCGGATACATCACTCTCCACTATCGCGGAAATTTATCCCATCCTCCATGCCATTGGCAGAGGCTCAGAACAATCAATGAGATGTCTCAGATCATTCGCGAGATCCTCGAAACGTGGGATGACCAAAAATCGGGAGAGGCTCTTGGATACACTAGAAGCTTTTGCAAAACATGCTGAGGAGATTCAGTGCGAAAACGCCTCTCTGGAGCTTGATCCCGATCCAGAAGGATATGCACCGACCGAGAATCTGGGTGACTACCCGGACCATATTAAAGCATTATTCGACATTGTCGTCAAACATTGTCTATGCAGCTGCGAGCACGCGACTCCATCCCCAATGGATGTCAACGTGGCCTTGAGAGCATGCGAGGATTGTGCCGATCTTGATGATGATAACGATAATGCGGTCGCGTTCAGGCTCTTCTTCCACGGACATTCAGAGTGCGGCATTTTACGCAATTCTAGGGGCAAGTGGCAAGAGACAAGGATTCGAGTCAAGCGCCAGAGGTATGTGAGTCTTATGCCTTCAAGACCCCTAAGCCGGGAGAATTTAGAGGCTTATTGAAGAGGTCTATAGTAAGGTCAGATTCTCGCCAGACAGAAATGAACTAGACTCAGCGTACACGATTTTGGAAACTGGCTTTTGTCGGGTTATCAGCCAAGGAAGTCACCTCCCCCTCGTGTTCTCAGTTGCCAACAGTACGCTATCCTTCATAGGCCCTGTCGCAAAGACCAGGCGTTGGCTCAGACATCAACCCTGCGTCCCCATCACCGAACTCTGGAGCAAAAACAAACTCAAGAAGAAGATGAGGTTACGCCTCTCCTTTGTGGTGGCAAAGGCTGTGTGGCAGTTCTACGACTCGGACTGGATGTTGAAGGAGTGGTCGAGAGAGAACATTCGATTTCTGCTGGAAAGACATGATGACCATTCCCAGCCGTGTCTTTTTGCGGATGAGCCGTTTCTGAGTCCGAACTTTGATTGCCTCATTCCCAATGATGGTATGCCCGAGGGCGAAGTCATCATGCAGTATCGCCTCCACAGATATCCCAAAATCCTAGCCTTGGCGATTCTTCTCATTGAGATTGAGCTGGGAAGTCCCATCGAGGCACACTATATCCCAGATGTCCTTGGCGAGAACGGTGAGCCAAATGTCAATACCTACTATAGCACCGCTGTCCATCTGCTCAATAGCCAGGATCAGCAGGGGAAATGGGGAGCACAGGAAACATTCTCAAAGCACAAATCCATTATCGGAGCCTGTCTGGACCGAAATATCTTCAACATGCGCGACGATGATGTCATCTCCCAAAGAGACGCCCTTTACAAACATGTAGTTTGCCCTCTTGAATCGTTGTTCAAAATTGCATGGACAGACAATGATGCTAAAATTCTCCCGCTACAATTCGCGGACGATCTGTTAGAGACGCCATCTCAGACAAGGATCCTCGAGCCACCGAACCCGACAAATGAGAAAATCTTGGAGGAGAACATGTCAGACTTGAACATCATGACACGTCCTATCCGGCCGAGGAGCCGTGCCGACTTTACCGTGGCAATTATATGTGCTCTTGCACTAGAGGCTGACGCTGTGGAAGCGCTATTTGACGAAACTTACGACCGACTTGGGAGAATTTATGGCAAACAACCTAGAGATTCAAACGCTTATACGAACGGAAGAATTGGAAGGCACAATGTTGTACTATGCTATATGCCAGAGATGGGAAAAAGAAGTGCTGCGAGTGTAGCTTCTAATCTGGTTATCAGCTACACCGGCGTACAGATTGCACTGGTTGTTGGTACCTGTGGAGGAGCCCCAGAGCAGCCGTCTTCTCGCGAATCGATATTTCTAGGGGACGTCATTATCAGCGAAGGAGTGGTCGAATACGATTTTGGCAGACAGTATCCAAGCGGCTTCCAGCGAAAGACAAGCGTTAGGGATGTTCCAGGAAGGCCAAATCAAGAGATTCGGAGCCTACTCGCAGGTCTAAAGGCAGATCGCAGCGGCCTTGAATTTCGGGAAAGGACATTCCATTATACTCGCACGCTTCAACGGGCAAATAAGAAGTGGAAACATCCTGAGCTTGACGACGATTTTTTTGACTCCACTTACCAGCACAAGCACCGCAACCAGACGTCTTCCGTCACGTGCCGCTGCTTGCATGGCAACTCGCCAGACGACGTCTGCAATGATGCCTTACAACAGGATTGCAGCATACTGGGGTGTAATGATAACAATGTCATCCGCCGCCGAACCCCCAATAAATCCGACCGCGTCTCAGTGCATATAGGCCCTGTTGCATCCGCTGACACCGTCATGAAGTCTGGAGAGCACCGCGACAACCTTATGAAATTAGAGCATGTGATTGGCTTTGAGATGGAGGGTTCAGGAGTTTGGGACAGTGTGTCATGTATACTTATCAAGGGCGTATATGACTATGCAGACAGTCACAAGTCTAAGTCCTGGCAAGCTTATGCTGCAGCGGCTGGCGCTTCGGCCGCTAAAACGTTCTTAGAGTACTGGAAGCCTTTAACTGAATGAAGCTGATAGTTTTTATATCTTGTGCTCGTAGATATAGATAGGTTGTTCGGTAAAGAGAGATATAAATACACTACAGTCAGGTCTGGTCTGGGCAATCATAGCCGTCAACTGTCAAGGGGTGATATGCTGGAAGTTATACAGAACCATACTATGCTGTATTACCTTTATAAGTATATGTCTAGGATACAGGACGAGACAAGGCTAGCAACAACCGTGATATCTGGAGTCATGAACCAATCAACAGGCGAAAGAGCCTGGTCATGCAAAGTGCCCGACCCCGCGCGAAGGTGACAATAATCATCGATTCATAACAGCCCACTACAACAAGCCCGAGCCCAGCGCAAACTGGCGACTAGAAACAGTTAATACAAGTACCCAATACTCTGCATTACCATGGACGACACGGATTTCGCATACAAGCCTGCCCTAACGTCGTGGCTCAAAGACGACGGCATAGGGACCAGCGCCGTGCCAGCCCAAAGCCAACACCCCGATCTCCCTTCCATTCAGGAATCCATCCTAGAATTCCTCAGCATTGCACAGGCCCTCGAGATTGACATCCTCCCTATAACCTGGCAAGCTGCCCTCCCGAAGATCGGCGAGGGCGCAACAGCGTACATCTGGCAAAGCCCATTCATGGAGCATGCAAGATTCGCATTCAAACGGATGCGGCCGGCGGGGCCCTCTGGGCAGATCTGGAATATGCGGGCTTTGATTGCAGAGCTATTAATTCTCGGCCAGCGGAGCGTCAGGACGCACCCATTTATCTCCCCGTTACAGGGGATTAGTTGGGAGATCCACCAGATGACGGGCGAGGCGTGGCCCGTTTTGGTCTTTGGGAAGGCTAATAATGGTGATATGCATACGTTTATGGAGGGGACTGTGGGGCCGAGGGTAAGGTATTTTGACCGCGTCGCTATTTGTTTTCAGATTGGGGATGCTGTTAGGTCGTTACATGAGTTGGGTATGTTGCACTATCCTGGTCGCACACCCCTAGTGTACCATTGTTGATGGAGATAGGTGTTATCCATGGAGACATCAAGCCCCAGAACGTGCTTGTCTTTGGCGGCGGAGACAAGCTGCATTTTGCGAGAATCAGCGACTTTGGATACTCGACTTTGTTTGCCAGCTCTACAGACAAGATTCTAATGCCGCAGTCACTCCCTTGGACTGCCCCTGAGTATCAGAGAGGTCAAGCTGTAGATCGTGTGGCTGCTCGGAAAATGGATGTATACTCCTTTGGTCTGTTATGCCTGTGGTTCATCTTCTATAACGTTGGACTCCCACGTCCTGCCGCATTTTACGCAGATATGGACGGTGGAACTGCACCGCTCGATCTTGCCCTGCAGAAAATAGAGGGGATGGCCGACCAGGTGAGAAAGGCTCGACTACGTGAATTCTTCAAGCGTTGTCTGTCTCGATCTCCGGAAGAGAGACCCTCTGATCTTTCTGAGGTTCTGAGATATCTAGGAACTGAGAAGTACTTGGCCCCGATACTTGTTTGTTGTGAGTTCTCTAACAGCTTGAAGGGAGACGGCCATGTTGGAGCTGAAGGGAAATAAAGTCGAAATTCCGATAATGGGTGGTGATTTCCAGGTACGTAGCCTAGAAACTTGACAGAGAGTATAGAAAGCTCGAACTAACAGAACACCTCAGCTCTCACGCTGCGCAGCTCAACTATATTCATGTGACTATAAAGTCCGCGAGTACATAGCTAGATGCTTCCGAGAGTCGCTGGGCTCTAAGCCCTTGGGGATGAATTCCAAGCCCCACGCATTGCAGTATGCGATGTGTCTACACATTGGGTTCGGAGTCTCCAAGGACCAAGAAGAAGCCCGTCTTCTTCTCACCAACGCCGGGATCTCCACCGAGGAATTTGAAAGAGCGCTCGAAGACCTGAAATCAGAGCTAAGGCAAGCTGTTTATCATGAAAGCGGCTACCAGAGGCTTCTTCTCAAAGGCTACGACCTCTGCATGGACTACTCGACCTACTATGCAGGCCTTGGACGTTCCGACGAAGCCCTAGCACAGACCCAGAAAGACATGCGTAACCTGGAGAGCTTTCTTGGTCGGGAAAACCCTCTTGCACTGTCGGTTAGAAGTATCGTGTGCAATCAGCTCATAAAAAAGGGCGAAATCAGAGAGGTACTGACCCTCCAGGAGGAGGATCTGGAGATACTTAGGCGGACTTTCGGGGTTGATAACGTGGACACAATACGAGCAACATTGGCCCTGGCTGCTACCTATGTGATGGCGGATATGGTGCAAGAGGCTGACAGCCTTCTAACGCAGCTCTCGCAACTTGAGTTGCAAGGGCTACAGCGGGTCGATTACTTGCGAATGTTATCCTCCATACGCTCAGCACAGGGTCGATCAGATGAGGCGGTGGCCGCGCAGAGTGAGCCCTCATACAACCTGCGGAGAGAGCTAGGCAGTGATAACCCAGACTACCTGGAGGAAGAGTCCAGACTGTGCACCATGCTTATACGGCAAAAGAACTATGAAGAACCGGGTCTGAAACTGCAGCTCATCGTGGAGACATGTAAGAATGTACTCGGCCAAAATCACAACCTTACCATGACAAATACAAACAATTTGGCCTATTGCTATGATAACATGGGGGAATACCACAATTCTGTCCCTCTCTACCGTGAGCTGGTGCAGAAAGAGCCGTACCTCGAACAACATGTATTCGAATACTATGTTTCGAAACTGAGGCTTGCGGAGGAAGCCCTGAAAGCAACATTGGCCGTCTCGGAAACTGATGCGGAATAATGCCTTTGAGGTTATTTTTACTTCGATTCAGATTGTGAAGAATGCAGCGATGTAGTCAACTGATATCTACCTTGCAAGAGAACAAATTCAGGCTCCCCAAACGTTGAAATCATAACTCTAGTCCATATCGCAAGATAAGAGAGAAAGGAGGAAGGAGGGGTTGGCAACCTTGGAAATGGGCCTTCAAGTCACACCGCAGAGGTTACGAAATGTGCTGGCAGCGCCGTAGACGAAAAGGCAGTTTGGATGCTCTTCGAAGTGTCTATACTGTGCATTGGGCTATCTTGTCGATGACCTCCTCTTTAAAGCGAAAGCACATCGCTTTCGACGTTCCTTCTGCTGAAATCGGCTCGTCCTCAAATCCGATTAAGCATGTACGGACAGCCTCTGTGTACTTTGACCCCATGAATTGTCTGAGCCGGGCTAGGGGCTTGTCAAGCACCCAATCCAAGAAGTCATCTGGCGTTCCTGATTTGCTACGTAGCACCTTCCAGATTCCAAGCTCCAACAGCACAATCCCCAGGCTGTAATAGTCATACTGCTGTTTGAAGCGAGAGCCCGAACTCCTAGATTGCACATCATTCTTTTTCAAGTAGTCTGGGTGCTCATAGATCATGGCTGGATTTTTACCTTGGTCAGCAGGGCCATCAGAGAACGCTAGACCCGAGGCTTGTCGGCTACTTAGGAAGCCCACTAAGTATGGCGACTGCATGTAGTCGTCGGCGGTATCTTCTTCAAAGCAGGGAAAGATGACATTGGCAGACGAAATGCTCTTATGTAGCCACTTGATCTTGTGGAATGCCAAGAGAGTCTTTGCAAGCGATTTTGCAAGTTCGAATCTCCGTTCCAACATTGGAGGGCTAGACCCGGCAACGAGAATATCCCGCAGAGTCTTTACTCTTACAGCCTTTTGGGCCTGGAGCTGCAGGGCCTCCAAGCTGTATACCAGCCCAACAGTTTGGTCACCGCTGTTGTGATAGAATCCCAAGGAGGGTAAGACGCAGAAAGCCGAGGATTCGCCGGCCAATCTCAAAAGTTTGGTGATGGTCTTGGTGCGAGTCACCAGCTCCTCGACCAAAGAGTCGGAATTGCTAGGATGTGTCTCCAATGGATAGCGGTCAAAATAGTGTCGCCATTCGACAAGAACTGCCTTGGAGCTGGCAGTTTGGTTATATGTCCCCTTCATGAGGTTGTCGCTGATTTTAGAAAAGTCTTCAAGTTCTGTTGGTTCAATGCGTAAACTGCAAGGACCTGTCGAGTCGTGCTGCGTTAGTTGATCCACCATCATGTACACTCTTCTTATTGCAGCAAGCTTCGCGATATCTCCTGGACCTGATTGTGACTGAGAGTGAGCCTCAATGTTATCCAAGAGCGTCGAGTCCTCCGTTTGGAGTACGGCGCATTGCGACCGCAAGTTTGCTACCTGTCTCAGGTCCGATGGAAGTAGGCAAAGCAGTCTCTCATTGAAATGACGAAGAGCCGAGATAGCGTGTCTGATCGAAAGTGAATCACGGATGAAATTGCCCAAAATGTCTTCAACTTGCCCGAGCAACTCCAGTGCACTTTGGAACTGATCGTATCCCAGAGTTTGGAAGAATAATTTTTCGCCTCCTGTCTTCTTTGCTTGATGATCAATAGCGGCCCAGATCCAGCTTTCAAATCGTCCTCGTTCCAGAAGGATTCCGATGTCCAGGGATATCTTGTGCACATCATCGAACCGCTTCTGAATTCTCTCCGTCAGCTCTCGAATCAGTATGAGCCTCAAACTTCCGTCGACGTCCGCAATCTTAGGTCTCTGCCCAGGGAATTCCACATTGAGCATAGAGTCAACGAGTTGTCCGAGTCTTTGCAGGGGCCCTGGATCCAGTCCTCTTAACTCGTTAATCTTCTCGTCGACAACCGCAACTCTCCCCTCTTGATTATGAAACAGACGGTATGTAATCTTGTCGACGGTGAACTTTCTCCTTTCCTTGAATGATGCTCTTTCACCCCGACCGTCCCTCATAAAGACTAAAAGCTCCAGCACGATGCAGCCGAGAGCCCATATATCTGCTGACCGGTGAATCTCATTATTCTCGTAGGGGTATTTAAGGTTCTGACATTCAGGCGCGATGTAGTCTCCTCGCACTGTCCGGAACGTGGTGTTTGAGCCCTCTGAAGCTTCTTTGAAACGTGAAAGCCCGAAATCAGCCAGAAGGAATTTGGCTCCGTCTACCAGAATGTTGGAGGGTTTCAAATCGTGATGGCAACCAATTGCTTCAAACTTGCCGTCTGTAAAGTTGTGAACCAAAGAAAGGGCCGAGGTCAGGCCACAGAGGGCGTGCGTCATGGAGTAAGCAGACCTCAATTCTGGCGGGCATTCTTGAGAGAGCATGGTTTCCAGATCCTTTTCTGTCCATGGGAAGAGAAAGTAATCTTTGTTGTCATAGGTGTAGGATCCCACTAACTGTACAATGTGAGGATGGCGAACCAGGCCTAGGATGGAAAGGTTCTGTAGTTCCAGCTCGTAGGCGCCGGTTGGGCCTCTTCTAATTTCTTTTCGGGCTAAAGTATATAGGTCTGTTTCAGATGTCTGGGCCTGGTGCTGAGTATCGTTCACACTATAGTGAGTACTCAATGCGAAGGTCTGGTGTTCGCGTGGAATTGTAACCTTGCAAACCGTCCCAAAACCTCCCTCACCGGTTTTATCGCATGTTTTGAAGGGGAAAGTTATTGGAGCTTTGAGGGTCCTTGGAATGATGTTTCCTGAGAACACAGGAGCGGTGAATCTCAGTTGCATATCATAGAATTCCGACACTGTATATGCAGGGTCATTGCGTAGCAGATTGGCGAGAGCCTTACGCTCCCAGGGAAGCTGGCTGTCGAGGGCCACCGGTTGATACTTATCGCTTCCAATGAATGTCAGGATACAATCTGTTCTGCCTATCATGGCCAGTATTGCCAGTGTTATTTGCCCTCCGCGCAATATAATGTTCGTTATGTGCGGGATTTGCTCTGCTTTCAGTTGAGAATTGTTACCCAGGACCTGCTCAACCACGTCAACGGTCATTTGATCAATGAGCAGTCTCTGAGGAACAAATGGCGATCCATGATGGTTCTCACGTCGGCACCTCTGGACTATTTCTTTCACGATATTCGTTTCTTGATCGGATTGGTGTGGCATGGTTCGAATTTATGGGTGGCTTTCCAGCTCCTCATCCGCAAGACTAGCAATCTCGTCCTTTCAGGGTCAGCTGAAACTCTTACATGCTTTAGAGTCAACACACAGCAAGCACTCACTTCTGTCAGTTCTCGTGGAATGATCAGAACATAGGCCTCAGGGTGTTCCTGCATTGTCTGGGTGAGATCAAAGGCGCTGAATGAGCATGGGTAACGGCACAAACCTCGACCTCGTAATCGAATGCGAACAGTCGTCGAAGTAGGTCGACAAGGTTCTTCTTCTCGATATATCGGTTCGGGAGACGCTGGAATATCATTCTTATACCAAGCCGAAATACAAGTCTTGATGAATGCTGGGATGACAGGTGAAAGAGAGGCGAGGAAGGCTGAGGCTGGGTTTGCTGGCAGTGAGTGCGGGGTCGACGAGATACAGTCAATCATTCAGAGCCTCACTTCGACTGAGGATGACGTGGCAGTGTCAATCAACTACCTATACTTCACACTTAATTGACCCAGCCTAAAACAGCCTGTCTACCTAAGATCAAGCAGCAGCGGTCTATACATACCTTATCAGTCATTGTCGAACCTCTCCCAGTCAGCATGAAATTGACTCCCACTTCGTCGCTACCAACGGCCAAGTACAACTTCGGGGCTGTAGATACCCGTGATTCGCTTTTTTCCTCGAAAACTGAGAAGGTGAGGGTGATTCGGACGCCAGTAGAAGACAGACAAGGTTGGAAACGCCAGAATTTGCTCCTCGACAAGCACACAGAAAGCCACAGTCACACTGACATTTCTTGTCGCTTTTTAGCTCAGGTTACGGTTGATGTTAAAAGCAGCACAGAGCTTCGTGCGAATGTTGAGGTACTGTCTGTATACACAATCGCACCGTCCCGCTAATGCGGCCGTTTCGTAGGGAATTAGGAATGAGGGTCCTTCTATGATGTTTGCAAACTACCTGCTCTTGGGTTTTGACAATTTATACTGATATTTCTGTTCAGTGTGATTTTCAAGAAGCACACATGGAGTGCGCTACAGACTTCACGAGCAGACATGGAATACCTCTTACACGAATATAACATTTTCCGTCCATTTAGGGATATGCTCAAGACATTTGGTGTACAAATACGTGACAATATAGACCCAGAGGGTTTCTTCAAGGCGGCGATATCCAAAACCGGGCCGCAAGACAGCCCAGTATACGGTAGGTTAAGCTTCGAGCCTTCATAATCAGCGGTCTTAGCTTTTCCGACTGATGCACTCTGGGAAATACCGCAGAAACATGCTTCAGGTTCTTCTACGTTGCTCAGAATGGGCGTGCCCGAGGAAGCCCATGGTCGCTGCGCCAAACTGGCTTGTACCGACAAGTCGATGTTCAGACGGGTTGTTCTCACTTTATCTTGCTCCATCCGGCTCAGGAAGTCATTGACCTTGTTCAAAAGAGCCTTATGGAGTCGACTAATTCCACTGCGGTAATTTACTGCGCGATAGCGGCGTTTATGACCGCCAATTGGGGCGACTATCTACAGTACCTCCACAAAGACATTTCTGACCTGGTATGAAGCTCCCCGGAAGCTGCTTCGTGACTGCAACTCTAATAGCGGATACTCATGTAGGATGAAAAGGCATGCTTCTCGAAAATCGAGAAAAGTCCAAAGGGTGGTTTTGAAGTGGGCTTCTCAGAGTGCCAACAACTTCAACTACAGCGACGCAAGCTTCTGCAAGCTTCCATTGTGCTGGATCAGTATCTCAATTTGCTCGGACGATTCGCGGACGATATGCCTGATCTATTGTGTGAGGGTGATATACCAAGTACCAAGCCAGGGCAACAGCTCAAAGAATACCAGTCAAAGGTCAGGAGCCTCAAGAAGTTCAACGACATGATGCTCCGGCAGTCAGACGGGACAGGTTCACTGGTGAGTTACTCCAGCATACCTGGATTCCACCGCACCACACCTACTGACAATACTATCTCAGTTGTCTAAGTTTATAGACTCCCGCAACAGCAACCTTTTACATGAGACATCTCTCACAATGCAAGCCCACCTGGCCCAGATCAACAAGGCATCATACGAGTCCCAAACAGATCTCACAACAATGGTCTCGATTACAAAACAAACCATCCAAGCCAGCAAAATGCTCAAGTTCCTGACACTAACCGCGACTATCTACCTACCGGCTACTCTGATGGCAACCATCTTCAGCTCGAATCTCATCCAGCTCTCAGGCGAGGGTTCAGCCAATCAAAGCGACTCACAGCGTCGCTACGTCGTTCATTCGCAGTTCTATCTATATGTTCTGGGGACCTTAGCCTTGACAGCGGTTACGCTGGGAGCAGTGTGGTTGCATGACCGGGGCATGAGACTGCGCTCACTTTTATCAGGCCTGAGAACTCTTATGCCGACGGCTGGGGGCTCGACGATGTGATTTGGGATCCGAGCGCCATACACATGTTAGACTCGTCTAAGGGTTTTGGTCGTTAAGCTATGGGATTAGCGAAGCACTTAGGGGTACGGAGTTGTTTATATACTGTATACACCCAGAAAGCAGAGATGAATCAGCAGAATACCCTCGGGTGATCTCCCTGTCCTTCCTCAATTATGTCTCGTTGTATGGTTTGGACTATGATTTAATCCCCCCGCAACGCGAGATCACGGACCGCAGAAACCCAGGTCATACTAGAAGACGAATGGAAATGATAATACCACGCACAGAATAGCGAAGACGATAAGTACAGGTTTGAATACAGATAGATTATCGCGATCGGCTCAAGAAGATAGAATATAACCCAACCCCGCCCAACCTAACCGAGCCCAGTCCTAATAATATGGAAATCCAAGGACACGTGACAGAACTGCAAGCTGCTGATATGTGACGGTGACAAACTAAGACAAGCAGTCCATGACCTTAGAGTCTAATAACATGTAGACAGGAGTGGTGTTGACTTTGCTATGTGTCTATGATAAGGTCAACAGATGAACAGTGATGTACCATACCTAGTATACCCTAAAGATCTTGATCGTGGTCAGGCTTCCACCGGCAAGTTCTGGTCATAGAGATAGGCCCACGAGCCCCGTGACGGTGCTCACAATCCCATGGACCAAGGGACCGACAATCGGGACACTGTCCAGGACATCAAGAGGACTTCCTTGGCGACGATTGTGGCGGCCCCCGGAGAAGCCGGTCAGACCAGCGACTGCGCTAAGTACCTCGCTGAGAGGCCCGACGGAGTCGGAGGTTGGTTTCTCTTGCAGGCAGCTTTGAATGGCCTCGTTGTGGAATACTTCTGGTTCTTCGTGGCTCACGCGGTTGAATACTTCGATAGCAGCCGTGGCCTTATTGATGAAGTCTGTCACTTCCGGGTTGTGGTCTGAATTGGTGCTGGCGTCAGGGTACTCTACCGAGTACTCGAGGAGGGGTGGCAAGGTTTCGATGTAGCTGAGCAGGGTGGAGGCTTGGAGTTGGCAGACTCGTGGCTTGTCGCCCAGGGGACTGGAGTTGGCCACTGATTATAGAAGGAAAGAAGAAAGGGCGAGTGGGAGTGGAGTGATCTTGAACTGCATCCTGAATAGTGCTTGCTCCTTTTGATAGATCGTGGTTCTGTCCGTAGCCAGAGTTGGGAGAGAACCCCATGCAAATTTATAGACTTGACGATGCATAGCTTTGACGATGCGGGTTCTTACATTCGGGACAGATAAACAATTATTGATTTGGATGGCGTTTTATCGTCACTTTGTGATATCGATATGCTTACGGACGATCTACAGTGCCGATGTTGATGATGTCTACCGCGGATCTGTGATATCGATATTCTGAGGGAAGATGTACAATGCGAATATTGTTAATGTACTACCATGGCTTTCGTTATATTGAAATGCTTACAGATGATCTATAGTACAAACTCCAGTAGCGTGTATTAGGGTTTTTCCTAAAATGGCGCGGCCTATCGCAGGCGAGGTTCGCCAACCAGATAAATTGTATCCTGATAGAGACTTGGTTCGCGATGTCGCAGATTTCTTGCTTCGCGCTAAGACTGGAGGCGTTACCTACGCGCACTACCATAGGAGCTCAGCTAACATCATGCAAAGAGGCTTTGGAGGATTCAGGTTTCGAAAACAAGCTCCAACCACCAGAAACACGGAAACCGCAATCGGACTCGGCAGACACCTGGTAGCAGAGACACTCCTATTTATAAAGACTACCCTAGGATAATCTCTCCACTTATGATGCCCCTACACTTTCTGTTTCTTCCCTTGCCTGCAGATGGCCCTTCTCCCTCTCCCTCCCCAGCCCCTAAAACAATGCAGCCCATATAGTCGAACCTCGTCGGTGCGACACCATCAACGCCTCGCAATTGGCGCTTCTAGATAGAACATTTAGGTTTCCAGGGCAGCTATTCCGAGGTTCCTTGTGGTGGTGCTGGCGGGATTTTAGAGCCATGGACTAAAACGAAGAATGTTACGCGTAAACCTTGGTGCTCAGGCTCTTGCTCAAAAGGGCCATCGCCAGTTTGATAGTCTATCTGGTCGATCTAATACACAGCCGTCTTACCGTGCTTCATATACTAATGGCAGGAACAGGTCTGATAAGCTGTGAGTGATCTGTGGCTGTGAGGCAAATACTAGTGACGATGGAGATGCACTGAGAGTGTTATTTATGTAGACGCATCAAGCAGCTATTTTGGGAACTTAAGGTACAATGCCATCAGAAACGGGGTAGGAATATACATATTTCCTTCGTACAAGGAACTATCGGCCTTTCTTTCCGGTTGCACCGCACTAGGTCCATTATCGACACTTTCCTATTATGCGACAACCTTACGAAACATGAGGAAGAAAAGAAGTCCACTTCACAGCCGAATAAGCCTTTGCTGGCAGGAGTCTGAGACCAATCAAAGCTTCAACAAGAAAATAACACCGGGCCCAGGTATAGACCAGAAGTATGGTGAAGAAAAGCGGTGCGGCCACGATATCAAGATCCCCGTTACGGATCAAGTACAAGGCTCGATGACGAGAACGCACAGCCATCCACCACAGAATCCATAAGGTTCCCCACACTGGGGCGGCCACAAGAAACAGGGCTGACCCTCTCCATAGCCAGCTCTCTGCGGTAATTGGAAAAAACGACGACCATGCCAGCAGGTGTAACCCGCCGTAGAGCATATTAAAGAGCGCATGCACAATTTTGACTGCATTAAGATCATGTCCATCATCCGTACTCCAACTGCCCCAGACACTCTTTATCGTGAAGGTTAAACTGCTTTCCCGCACGAAGCTTACGCCTCCGGGTGTGATTGATTGGAGATCCTGAAAACCTTGACTTCTGAGTATTTGTAGCCCTTTAGACGCGTCCGCTGCAATAGCGCGTAGAATGTTAACTTTCTCGTCGGTGCATTGTGGCGCAGGAATCTGATGCTCGTCTAAGAGCTCGGTTATGGACTTTAGCATTGGACGTGCAGGGGGGAGGGACTGGCTAGAGACTCCCCGGCTTGAGTCGACGATACGTTGCTTCCAGTACCTGATTCTATCCTTTTCGTAATTCTCCAGTTCGTCAATCAAGACCTTGCGACTGATGTCGTGGAAGTTGAAGAGAGATCCAATGCATTCTATATCAGCCGCTCTAACAACAACGCACTGCGAGAGATTGTATGGTTTCCGCATCCATACCACGTAGATGAGGATTGCGCAGCCCACATGTATTAGAGTATGTGTTTCCAGGGGCGTCACTGGTAGATCCTGGCTCAATCTTCCGATCACCTGGCAGGCAAACCATAGACACTGGCCGACGACGGCAGCTTTGGCAAACACATCAGCCTTGCTTCTCTCTTCTATTTCTTGTCCATCGATTATAGGTAGGCGGCCGATTCTGGCGAGAATCGATATACCCTCCGGCGTAACAATTCGACGAATCGTGCGTTGCTGGTTGTTCTCGTCGATATAGTGGGTTTCCGTGGCGAAGCCACCCATGACCGCGAAGATGGCGTGCTCAAACGACCAGGGCGGTTGTGCCTTTCCACTTTCGGCGCGGCACCCAGGGGCTGATGTGTTTGACGAGTAAGGGAGCAGGGTCAGGACATCATCGTCATTGGCTCGCTCATTCATGCTCGGCGGCGGGGTGTGGGGATGCGGCTTTGTAGAAGGATCACTTAGTTAGCTTCAGCCTCGGCCTAAAGGTATGAACTCCGTAGAAACTTTTACCTTGGTTGTGCTGGCCAAACCTCCTATCGATGCCTGGACATCGTTGAAAAGAGAAAGTGCCTGTCTTCGCTCGTCCCAGGCCCCTGTCAGAATGAATTCGGGGAACATTATGGCGAGAAGCATCAGTCTCAGACGTTCAGCGAAGGAGGACCAAAAGTTGTAGATAAGCGGAATGTCAGGATGCACCGCTGTCCACACGCACAATGGCATCGTTGCAAAACATGTCCATAAGATATCGAGAGTTCCTCGGTGGTCAGGAGGTGAGGTCCAGCCTGAGGTTTCAGCCATATTAGCGCATAAATCCACGAACAGGTTTAAGTTAACTCCCTCTTAACGTTGATAAGAAGAGGTAGCGGACTGTTTATGAGGATAGTGCGGCTGAAGAGCTCGCACTCCGACGTTTCAGCTTTTGAGAGGTCTGCAAGGGGGCATGGTGAGACGTGATCCAAACCCCGCGTAAGCCTGACCGTCGGACGACGAAGACATGCGTATACCTTATTTAACCAAACAATCTCCATCTATTAACTAGCAAGGCTGTCTGTCTTGGCGACAATATGTTGTATCGACCGAACACCAGGTGGACCTGGATAGCTTTCTTGTCCCTCTTCACAGAAGCCTTGCTGATCATTACAATGGAAACGTGAGACCTTCATTGCCAACTGTCAGAGTGATCATACTTTGCTGACTGTATGAGTAGAGTCTTGTTTGCTCTTTTCAATGCTTTGCTAAAACCAGAATCTCATCATGTGGGTAAATCCTTGCGAACGGTTGCAACCTCGTTCAGCCTGGCCACACTAGGGTGCTTGTACAAACTTGTCATATTGTATGACACGCTCTCGCAGCAGAACACGATCCAGGTTCTTGCATTAGGAGTATACTCCATTACCCAACCCATTTACAATGGCCTCCAATACGAGCGGTTGAAGAAATCCTTCCACTCTCTTGGGTCACGGACACATGATGTGATCAGCGACGATGAATGGCGAGTCATACAAGGCCTTATCATATCCATTATTACCATCAGCGCTGTCTTTACACTTTGGATATTTCCGCTGGCATGGAAATTATACAACGAATTCGCCTGGGTTACATTCCGCCAGGTCGAAGCCGACCTTGTCATGCGTAATCGGTTTCTACATTTCCAGGTAAACCACCAGCTCAGTAAGCCTTATTCGCTGACTAAACTCTTCAGCTTTTCATCACTCTGCTGAAATTCGGCGGATTCTATATTCTCGGCTTCCTAGTACAACTTGTCGCCATCCAGGCAAACAGGAGCGCGCTCGGAACCACATGCACAGTCCTGATACCAGCGACCTGCTTTCTCCTCCTTGGAAGCCCCTGGGTGGTCAGACATGAAAGACGAAATGGGACGATGATAATCATTGTAAGTCTCAATCTCTCTTTTATTTTCTTTTTGACGCCAACTCTAACTCGAGATTCCAGACTCTCCACACTGCACTCGCAGCCTTCTTCATCTGGGTCTTCGTCAGGATGTATCAACCGGAAACTGAAAAACAGTTTAGGGCCATAAAAAGTCCCCTGACCTTCTTCGGGACTGTTGCGTTATTGATTTCTTTCTCAACAATAGCCATGGCCTGTATCTGCTACAGGAATTTCCGACGCGGCCTCCGGCCGTATATTGCTGGCGACAGGAAGGCTAGGATTCTGGGAGAAGAGTTTGAAATGATGGAGTCGAGGAGATTGTACACTTCGTTACCCCGCAGAGAGCAGGACTAGCTCTTATGGTGTCTTGGAACAGAAGGCTAACTAAATATCATCTCGTAACTACTGCTACGAGGTACGTGAAGAAATCGTGCTGGGTCTGAACCTAACTTTCGCAATCTATGAACCAACCACATATTACTCCCCTGCGTGCCTACTCCTTGTTTACTTCTTTGTCTGCTGCTCAGAGAAGCCTTGTTGAAGGTTTAGGTTTAGGTTTATTCATGCATGGATAATAGTTAGCAATGGCACTGAAGTCTTATTGACAGGGATATATAAATACGCAGAGCTCAGCGTTATACACGCTACTTCTTTGCTTTAACCGTAGGTTGCCTATATTCACAGCGCTTTGTTTGATCCATCTCGAGCACTAGGTAGCTAATAGATATGAGTCCCTTGTCTTATCCCGCCGGTTCTTGCTTGCTAAACAGCAATCCCCAAGTAATATAGTTGTAAGGAGTATTTAGGGCAGCTACAGCGGCAGGGGTCATGCCCTTCACATCATCGGGAAGACATGCGATCACTACATTGTGATGTCCGATCTTGCCGAGAAGATAACTGTTGTTGTTGTTGTCTGAGGGAGCTCTGGTCTGCGGCCTCCCATGCTCTTCGTCAAGCATAGCCTGAGCGGCCACTCTATTGACATAATCGGCACAAATCCACCCGATCGTGTACGCGGCATTCTCGAGGATCGAAGTCATAACTTGTTCCTCAGGATCAACTTCGATGTGGTGTGGCGATATGGTGTATTTTGAATTGCTGGTAGGGTCATGAAGGTGAGAACTTTAGGGGGCAAGAGAAAGATGAACAGGAGGAAGCGCGCAGTGGTCGGAGATTCGTAACTCCTGCTTTGAGGCTAGACTGGTCACCTGCTTGTCAGAAACGCGCTATCATAATCCCTGTCGAGCCAAGGCTGAAAATGCCTCGTGGAAGCTGCCTTGCTTCCTTTCCAAGTTGATATCCAGATCCGCCAATTGTTGGCCGGCCACACGCAACTGGGAAGGACGGATTCCTCGCCATATATGGTGCTCCTGCTGAAGAGGTGGATGTGGCGGCCCTGCGCGCCGTGATCCGGGTCAGCCTGGACATGACGGGCTTATGTTCGATCTCACCATGTACAGGACTTTCTCCTGCGTTCTCCAGTTGTCGAGCATACGCCAGAGCGGTCATTTTAATGTCCTGTCCGCCTTGGCATCTTTACAAGGGAAGGAATTTGGTGGTGAAGCTGATGAAAATTACAGTAGTAGGAGCACATGATCGACAGCATTTACTCTCCGTGGATAGCTATGAAAAAACTTACATCAAACACAAAGTATTTTAGCCATACTTTTCGCAATTTGGCTGGACACGATGGAGATATGTAGTGCGTTCGGTTGACTGGCGTATGACATGCTAACCTTTCTCTACATCAGCGGGCTATTCTAAGAGATACCATCGACCTACCATCACACACGAAGGACGAACCTCCCAATCTCCCGAAGAATATACACCAAAGCCCCAACAACCCTCAATCCCTGAGGAACAGCAATCAAACACCCAATAATGAAAAGAACAGTCCTCGACACGCGGGCCATACCATCTCTATCCCTCTCCCATTCTCTATCCCTTGTAAGTAGGATAGTATTCAAAACCACCCCACAGAGCACGAAATTCGACAACACCCACACCAGTACCACATTCACAGGATACATCCCTCCCCTCGCATTCCTCTGAGAGTTTATCTCGTTATCCTTGTATAGCCTTTTCTTCAAGGCGCGTCTACTCACGGCCTTGCGGAGTACTTTCAAATGCCCCTCGTAGGCCTCGTCAAGGTCTGAGCCTGTTTCAGGGATATTTCTCCCTTTTGAATATGAACTTGTGAGGATGGGGTCGTTGTCGTCGATTTCGCTGTCGGAGTAGGAGCAGGAGTGGAGGGGAGAGGTATCAATCTCCGTCTCCGTCTCCGAATTCGGGCGCATGACTGCGAAGATGTTGATGAAGTTTGTGTTTGTGAAAATGCAGAGGGTGTACTGGATGCCCTAGTTTGTTCCGCACATATATCGATTAGTCGGGGAGACAGATTGGTAAATGGAACCATTTAACTAGAAGTTCTTCTTACGGATGTAAGGACCACTAAGGGGTCAAGGTTAAGGAATAGTATGCCCGAGATAAGCCAGATCCCGTAGATGGTGAGGGGTGGTAAGATCCAGGCTAGGGATTCAGTTTCTCCGTCTGCCGACACGGCGACGGTGACGGTAGCGATGGCGATGGAGATCATATAGATTGCGACGACCATCCAGGTGTAGGTGATCGCAGCTCGAATTTGTGCTTGACTTTTATTCTTGCATTGTGGGTGGTAGTCGAGGGCACAGATGAGCGATAGCATGAGGAGGAGAATGTACAATATCACGACGACCTTTTGGGTTACCAGGCCGGCTCGGCCGGTGATTACGTTTGAGGCGAACAGGTTGTGTAGGAAGAAGAAGGTCAGGAAGGTGTTGCCCTATCCATAATCATTAGGGTCAGTTCAGCTGGCGGCGAGGGGTAAAGACGGGGGAGAACTCACGATTGCGAACCAGGACACGGCGAGGTCGAAAGTCAGAAATGATAGCAGGAACAGGAACTTGACTTTTCTGAACACTCCAGCCTTACTGCTAAGGACGCTGGGGGCGTTGCGCCAGGTGTGCATGGTTAGGGCAGCCCTATCCCGCATATACTCCTGACGTTGGTGAAGATACTCCTCTGCTGATATTGGAGCTGCAGATACATGATACTTAGCCTTGTGTACGTACTCGGCGCGGCCGTGGGTCTGAGCTGCAGAGAGTAATCTCATTATCCATATTCGGTGTCCAGAGAAGTAGGAGGTCCAGGTGTTCAACCGAGATTTCTTAGCTTCTGATTCCTTCAAGGAGGTCAACAGCTCTGGATTGAGTCTGAATATCGAGAGCTCTGTCAGTGGAGCCGTGGCGAGCCCCAAGGCTGACTTGAACGGACTCTCAAGGATGCTGTTCAGTTTCACCTGCAAGGTATGTGCAGCCGCTAGAGGGCTTGCGAGCCGCATGTATAGCGACGCCTTGACCTCGATTTGACCGACAGCAGCGATGCATTTCGGATGTAGGTGAAGTCGTTTCCAGAGACGATACACCGTGTCGGGCTGTAGAGAAGACCCAACAGGAACAAAAGCACACATTTCCGGGTTGAGTGTGGGCACGATCGATTCAGTGAGCCATGTGAGGGAGCGCTGCGGGTCTTGGTGTGTCTCACTGATGCACAGAATCATCTGTACGGGAACGCTGAGACGTCTCGAGCGAGGCGGGACGCCGAGACACGTAGTATGTTCGAAGACATGGGCGCTGACTTTGTAGCCATCAACTTCACGGGCTCCTAGGTATTGCCAAAGCCCTAGGATAGTGAGAAGCGCCTGAGCCCCTGTCGATAGATTGGCCCGTCCGTTTACCAGAATACAAAGCACGCATTTCTTCCACCCGCGATGCCTCCAGCCGCCTTCCCGTGAGCAGAGGAACTCGATGTTGATGAATATGCTGTCGAGTGTCCGAGCGAGGTATTTCCCTGACTCATCGCACAGCTGGACTGCGATGAGGAGAACGGTCTGCCAGGGTTCAGCGAACAGCATCTGCCGCAACGTATACCGTCCGTTGAAGTTTTCCGGCTTACAAGTCACGGCTGAGTAGCGGACTGTTGTAAACTCATTGTCTTCGTTAGGGTTGACGTTTGGCAAAAGAGCAAGCGTCTGCGGATGCACTCTGCATGATATCACGAGGTCTCCCCATAAAGACCGTAGCTCGTCGTTCGGTGCACGCTTGGAGGGAGGCATCTCGTCACTCGTCTTCTGTTTGCGTGTATTTGTATCAGCCTGCGGAGACTCCTGCAATGAAGGGGTTGATTGCGGAAGATGTTTCGACGTGCTAGTCTTTGGCTTTCGTGCTCGCCCAGCAGAGTCTCGAAAGTAAGGCATCATTTGGTCGACGGACCTAGCAAGCGGACTGCGTCAGCCTAGCAAAGATGTCCAAAGTAGCTTAGACTCACACGATCTGAACTCTGTAGACTGGATGAAGGTATGTTCTCAAGGCTCCAGTGAGACTCCATAACAGTATCAGGCGTAAATAAGAAGATACTAGGTGCCTGAGGTAGGCGATACCAGAAGATCAGGGGAGTTTGATGTCCCACGGACACTGATTGAGCCTTCCCTAGCTTGACAGTCCTGCAGTAGCGTGATCGGGAGTACTTAATCTGCGTCTCAAATTTAGCTTAGCTGGAGAGGCGTCTGCTCAGAAGAGAATATCTGCGCAGTGAGATTAAAGTAGCGCACGACAATATATTCGAAGTAGGCTCCGAGTGTCGATTATTTGATGAGGCTCATGTCGTACAGGAGAGATACTCAGATCCATATTACTGCACCACGTCAGCGTCGATGACCCCTTGTCGACCCCTCACTCTCTTCTAAAACCCCGCTTGATATAGATATAGGTACCTCTCTATCGCAGTCTTGAGTCATACACTCGGACAGACCTCCCTGACCTTTGATAGGAAGTATCTTTCCTTGAAAGACCGATTGGCTTCTGATCTCTCACAGATGATACCAGCGCCGGCGCTCATAAGCTGGAATATTGGGCAGTTCACCACAGCAGTAGATACTACCACCAGGCTTGAACCGTCTCGACTCCATGATTGCACGATGTAGTATGGCTGAGGGGATTCCTAACGGTCTCCCAGTTATAGGGGCAGATTATCCGCGATGCCCGTGGATTATAAGTGAAGTATCTAGTTACTTCCGGAATAAAGCTCGAATGAAAGTGGTGCAGGTATAAATAATAAAAAAAAAAAAAGAGAAACGACAGCGGTGTGATTTGAACACACGCATCCGAAGATATATGATTTCGCTGGAGAGGTTGTTAGTGGATGTTGCGGGGCACACTAGCGGAATTGGGAACATACAGTCATACGCCTTAGACCACTCGGCCACACTGCCTTGTTGTTGGAGATGGCCCCAATTCTTGGGTCTATATTCACAATGCTGCTACTTTTCAAACCCTCAATCAAATACAACTTCAAGATGCCAGCATTATCAGTTGATATCATTCTAGCCAGATCGCAGGGCATTCATCGCTAGATCACGGAAACAACCAGATGCTACTTAGAGTTGTTGCGCTTTGAGCTGAGTTGATGTGCTTGCAGGCAGATTCCTCGGTCAAATACGAGATAATATATAGTTCCTCGCGCTACACTTCTCACCGGTTGATGATCGGTATACAGCATCAGAGACGGTACAAGTCAGTGCCCCAGAGTAGGTCGCAAGCACCCAAAGCGACCAGACATCACTCAAACAGCGTAACCATCTCCACAAGCCCAAACCCACTAACCTCATTCCCGTTCAGCACCCCCGTAAAGTTCATAAACCCCTCATACGCCGTCTCAATCCTCTCATCGCCCGCCATCTCCTGATCCTCAACTGTACTCTGCAGAAGCAAATACCCCTCATCTCCAATCTCCACCCTCCACTGCAACGGATACACCAGCCCCGTAACACCCGACGTCCAAACCCGGCTGAAATCCGGCTCATAAACCACCGGCAAGACCCGAACCCCGCCGTCCGCCATGCGCAGCGTCGCGAACCGGTCCCGGCGGTACGGCGCCTCGTTGTCGATGATCCAGATACTGGCCTTTGTGTCGGCGTTGTCGAGGGTAACCTGAAACCAGGTCCAGTTTCCGGAGAAGGGGGCGCCGGCGCCCCATTGGCGCTCGTACCAGGTGAAGCTTTCTTCGGGGCGGATGTGGATTTCTTCGTTGGCGATGGTTAGGGAGCCTGTGGTGTGGCAGGCGGGGAGGGCCCATTGGCTGGTTGGGCCGGAGCCGTAGGTGAATTGGCCTGTGGCGCCGTTGAAGAGGGCTTTGCTGGTTGCGGAGAAGGTGAGGTTGAAGGTGACGGCGGAGCGGTCGGAGGTGGTGTGCATGGTGGAGAGGTTGTCGGTGGTTAGCGAGGTGAGTTTGTAGCCGTCTGTTTCGAAGGAAAAGGTGTGGCCTTGCGAGGGGGGGACGGTGACGGCGGCGACGTAGGACTTGTAGGAGGTCATGCTGGTTAGGTCGAGGATTGAGGAGCGGTGGTAGCCGGCGCCCGTGGCGGGGATGGCGAGGGTGTGTGAGAGGAGGAGGTACTGCCGGTTGTTGGAGCCGGTGACGAAGGAGCTGGACCAGTAGGAGTTTGTGCCGGTGTCGTTGGTGTAGAGGGTTTGGGATTCGGAGATGTTGTATAGGACGGGCATGTTTGGCTGTGGAGTTAGTTGCGAAGGATTGTAATGGAGTGAGGGGGATGAATACATTGACAATCACATCAGTATTCTCTGGACGGAATGTATATGCATTGGTGAGACTGGCGAAGCCAAGAAGGCCGAGGAAAAGCAGATTATTCTTCATGACGAGTGACAAGACAAGACGAATAGTGGATTATAGAAGTCTGTGTTGAGGTGTACGAATAGAATGAGGTTTTTGAGGAACGCCTCTCTCCAGTTTTATAGATATGGCACTGGTTTTAGTCAGCGGACATCACGGTTCAAAGGCAGAGCCAGCGCCGAATACGCGCATCTCCGGCATCAACATTTGATGTCCACGCCGGGGCCTGAGTGTAGCTTCCCGAAACAGTAAGGATGCACCGATGCCCAGGTGATGGCCGGACTCGGCGCGAGTGAGAAAGAGTTGGTCTAGCTTGAGTCGGACTCTCTCACAACCATTTTCATGCAAGCTGGGCGGATTTCGCTGGTGACTGTGTGTCGGTCCCTTGCATGCTATAACATACTGAAGTGCTGCCCGGTGAAGGAGCTGGTTTGCCGTGTGTGCAGCATGGCGATGTCCAAATGACCACCCGTTTCTCTACATAGCAGGAAGTGTGTATCTAGGAGCCGGTGCCAGAAACCTACCTAACCTACCATAGCTCGAACACTGGAATAATTGTCATGAGGTGACGTAGCAACTGAGAGAACAAAGAAACACTGACTCGGCACCGCCACTCGTAGCCCTAGGTTATGCCGAATATGTAGATCACCACAAAGACTGCCCCTTACCTACCGGTAAGCACTAAATTCTCACCAAGGGGCTCAAGTGCTCACTCCGGCCGGATTCTAAGTTCTAGGTAACTGCCGCTAAACAAGACAAGCTCCTATGTAGGATCTTGACCACATCCGAGGATGCACACGGCATTGATCTGATCGGCAGGTAGAATACCCTGATACAGTCCCGGCGTAAGCTGACATCTCCAAAGTTCAGACGAGCCATGAGACCGCTGCGCCTTGCAAGGAAAGTAATAGCTCTTTCAACAATGAGAAACAAGGTTTCTCAATTTCGAAAGCACCGTACGCCTGGGCCGAGCCGGACCGGAGCAAGCGCCGGAAGGTCACACCTAGCCTGTGATGCCTGTTCTTTGCGTGCTGCGTGTAGTAGTATATAGAACCGGTTTCTTTTGGCATTGTGTGGCCTATTGCGTTTGCCCTAGGTTGGATGCGTGGAATAATCTAGGATGAGGTGTGATTGCTGCCTGTGTCGTGCATTGGACTGCATTTAATCCACATCGCCGCTGAGTGGCTAAGCTCCCAATCTAGGGCTTCTGTCCTCACCTAGCATTTGTAAAAGAATTTCCATAGCAGGGCAAAAGGAACGAGGACTAGAGTATTGACGACAGAAGCAGTAGTCGCTAGTAGCACATGGAGTACAACATGTAACATTGGAAAGCGGATAGTTTCCATAACTATAGAGGAGAGTACTCTTCTGCCTCGCGCAAAGAACCAAAATTGCATCTGGCCCCAGAGGAAGAAGCTAGAAGCCAGTATAGCTAGGTGACCGAGATCGCTGACTGCTCCTTCCTTCGTGGCAGGCGGGGGCGTACCTTCCTTGTCTAGGGACGCACCTCTTAAGTTCGTTTAGAACATGTTAGGAAAGAGTGACAGAGTTTGTACAAGTCGCTCTTTCCCTTTGAAATTCCAGGAAGATGTATCGTAGTACCTTTCTCTAGGGCTGTTTCAAGTAAGTCCATGCTGTCCGAAGTCATAGTGCAGATACTATTAGTAAAACAATCGTAAACATCAGTTCAGATTAATGCCGCTTCAACTGCCAACCATGTTGCCTAACAATTCTTGAACATTCAGCGGACTACGAGTAACCCTACGCATTTGCTGCGGAGGCGTGCCCGGCTCCAGTTGATGATGCCGCACATGAGCCGACGGAGACTGATCGTGATGTATGAGCCACGCGCTCGTCTTCAAGAGTAGCGAAACATCCTTGACGCCGGCTTTATACACTTGATGCTGAAATTTTGACGAGACTGGCAGAGTTTCACGCCCATTGTTACTGTACCATGGGTGGACGCATAATGTAGCAGCCAAGGCAGCGGTGCAGGCAGGAGAGAGGAGAGACATGAAGTCATTAAAAGCCTGTATGGGATTTCATTCGAATCAGCAGGACTCAAATACCATGCACCTATATCAAGCGCACTCGTGAGACTATCCATCCCGATCAGGAGAGTGATACGACGGCTCGTGACCGGGTAAAGCGGCAGCAGGAAAAATGGTCCCTGAATCGAAATCAAGCCCACTAAGCAATGCCAAGCTACCCTCGGCATATTCTCATTGGCTCTGCCCCTTTTGACCCACTGGGGGTTGAAGTTTGAAGTACTAGATGAGTAAAGAGGAAGGTTTCCATCCGTCAACATCCGGTACGCCGTACGGCTTATGGGGCGAGGCAGCGCTCCTCACGATAAGGCCTCTGTCGCTGCTTTCCTCTCTCCTCCTCAGATTCCTCTTATTTCAACCTCCAAAATGCTCCAAAAACAACCCCAATAACCCCCGGAGTTCGAACCCAATCCAACCCAAAATGCACCGCAAAACCCGCCGCACAGCGGTCCACCTCGCCTTCTTCCTCACCATCTTCGCCCTGCTAATCCTCTGCAACCGACCCCCCTCCGAAAAGCGTTCCTTTCCCTGGACGAGAATCCGCTACAAATCCCCTTCATCAGCCTCCCAATCAAGATCCCACTCTACAAAACCGTCAACACCATTCCCCGACGAATACGGCATCTGCCCGGGCCTCACCCCCTCCCTCCAAAAACCCATCCTCGTCGTCTCCCACATCGCCTCCGACGGCGACACCACCTGGCTCACAAATTCCGACCTCGCACAGAAATACCACCTGTGCATCTACAACGTCGACGACCCAATACCTACTTCTTTCTCAAGTAAAACCAACCTCCGCGTCCCCGCAAACCGCGCCCACGAATCAATCACCTACCTCACCTTCCTAATCTCCAACTACCACGCTCTCCCTCCGACGGGGGTGACATTCGTGCACGGCTCGCGCTTCGCATGGCACAACGACTCCCCCGATTACGACAACGCAGCCCTCCTCTCCGACCTCGATATCCACTCCGCAATTGCGGAAACAGGATACCATAACCTCCGCTGCGACTGGAGCGTGGGCACCTGCGGCTCCGATGCCCTGCCGCAGGGGAGCCTGCAGGTGGGATTCCAGGCGAAGATTGCGCCGTGGGATGGGCGGGTTGTGTCGGATTGGGGGCTTAGTGGGGCGTTGGGGAGTGTGTTTGGATTGAGTAGTAGAGGGAGGGGGGGGAGGGTGCTGGGACGACACGATGTGCTGCGTGCGCAATGCTGTGCGCAGTTTGTTGTTTCGCGGGATGCGATCTATCGGCATGGAAGGGAAGAGTATGTTGCGCTGCGGGAGTGGTTGCTCGATGGCAGTGATTCTTCAACTGCGACTTCTGGCTTAAACAGAAACAGCCGTATCCTCACCCAAGCGGGTTTCTCTCCTGCTGCGCCGAAGGACGATAAAGTCGCTGGCCGGATGATGTCGTATATGTGGCATATTCTGTTTCTGGATGCGCGGGCTGACGGGTCAGAGGAGGAGGTTGATTTGGAGAAATTAAACCGGTTGGCTTGTCCGACTGCGCGGGAGTGCTACTGTCGGCTTTATGGACGGTGTGGGCTGGAGAGGTGTCGCGGGGGGAGCTGTGGAGTTTATCGCGTGCCTGTTGGGTATAAGGTTCCGAAGGGGATTCTGGAGAAGGCGGAGGGGGTGGTTGGGGTTGCAGAGGGGGATTTGAAATGAGACCAATGTGTATATAGTATATAGTATATAGTATATAGTTTGGATTGTATATAGGGGTTCTTTCATTTGGGCGTTTGGGTGGGTATGGTTTGGATGATGATATGAATAGACATTAGGCTAGAATGGATTAATGCTATATCTTTATCAAGACCCGTAGGTGTAGTAGACTGTCTCGCGCTAAAGAGCAACATCACCTATATACACAGGTACTGATAGAGGCGCTACGGCTGTAATCCGTGGAGCTGGATCCCTCGAACTTAATGGAACCACAAACCTACTTACACGGAGCTAATGGGTATATGCATTTACATATATGTTCAAATAAGAAGAGATCCTAAGAACATGCTAGTTACCGAGAAACGTGACTCATGGTGTAGTTAGTTAAATCAGAGGTGGAGTTCATACATTCAGCCTCACTAGGTTCCTTATAAAGACTCTCGGAAACCAACCCCCATTCTCAATCAAAGTTTCCCTCCGCTCCTCAAAACCAATCACTTATTTATACCTCAAACAATGACCGACGAAAACTACAACTACAACTACTCACTCTTCCAAACCCCCACCGACCCAGCCCTCGCCCTCACCCCACTAAACCTCCCCATTGGAACCGGAACCGGAACCCAAACCCCCCTCTACGAAACCCCCTCCACCACCCTCCTGCACACCATCATCAAAAATAACGACATCCACCTCCTAACAACATACATCGAAGCCTTCAACCTCCGTTTCACCGGAGTCCCCGCGCCCGAAGAACCAAGCCTCGACCCCTTCCACACCGCAGCCGCACACGGGAGTCTCGAATCCCTGATCCTCCTTCTGGATGTGCACAAGGGAAATCCAAACCTAACCTCTGTACCGATCAAAGAACGAGGATTCAGTTTACTGAATGTCGCGTGTGAGAATGCGCAGGGTGAGATCGTGAGGTATATTCTCGATTCGTCGCTGCCTCTTGGGGGTATTGACGAGAGAGAGAATGGGTGGACGCCAATGCTATGCACTGCTTATTCGGCTTGTACTTTTGGTGTAAAGGAGAGCTGGAGGGGGAGGAGCGAGATGGTCATGGAGTTGTTGCTTGCGAGGGGGGCGGGGGTCGGTGATGTGGTGGTTTGGGGGGGTGGTGGTACGAGCTTAACAGGGAATGAGGGAGATGGAGCTGGAGCTGGAGCTGGAGATGTAGAACGACATCAACTGCAACCATCAGAAACAGTCCTTAGTCTCGCGATCGCCGGGTCCAGTTACAACATGACGAAACGACTCCTCGATAGCGGCGCGGACGCCTACCAACGGGTCCGATACTACAGCGATGGCAGAAGCTTCCCGGATACCGGCGTTGAAATCTGCGACGTCACGGCCCTGCATCTAGCAGCGCGGTGCTGGAATGTTGATGGCGTAAAAGCACTTCTCGACCATACAGGCCACAGACGCAGACACAGCCCCAGCCACAGCTCGCAGCCCGATTTGAGATACTCCCGCGACAGCACAGGCCGGCTCCCTCTGCATTGGGCAGCTGCAGGGCCCGGATCGATATCCGAGCCGCTTCTAGGGGGGTTGGATTGCGCGATTGTTGACACTGTTAGCCTTCTTGTTCAGGACCCTGAGTCTGCCTCTGAGGCGGATATAGCCAACTTCCTCAACACCCAAGACACAACCGGCGCCACGCCCCTGCACTATGCCATCTCCACACACGCCCGCTGCGGAACCCAAGGCTCGAACCACGCCTTCACCACAGCGCGCTGGCTATGTTCTCACGGCGCAGACGCAAGCCGCCTCGACAAAAACGGCCAATCAGTCCTGCACTACCTCGCGCACTCCTCTCTGGACGGGGAGGCAATAAACCCCAATCTGATCGATCTGCTTATTGCTCATGGCGCGCCGCTGGACCATGTTGATCGGAATGGCGAGACGGCGCTGCATGTTATGGCTCGACATCTTTGTCAGTCTGATGCGGTTGAGAAGCTTGTTGCGTGTGGGGCGAGGGTTGATGTTGTTAACAAGAAGGGGAATTTGCCAGTGCATGAGGGTGTGAGGGGGGCTTTGAGGTCGAGGTTGGCGTGGGATGGGAGGGGGCAGGTTGGTGTTTCTTTGGGTGAGAAATTGCGGGCTCAGAGTGAGGTTGTGGATGCTTTGATGGAGGGTGCTGGATATGGGAGTTTGAAGGACCAGCTAAATAGAAAGGGAAAGACGGCGAGGCAGGTGGGTGAGGAGACAAGACGAAGGTGGAGGGAGATGGATGCTCAGAGAAAGAAAAGTAGAGCTGCAGGTTCAGTCATGTAAGAGAACAGTGGAAGATATGGTATTGGACAAAGTGTGCTGTTGCTCTTTTTGGACCATCCTCCATGAGTCGGGTCCAGTTGGGTGGCTGGCGTACGCTATGCAAACTCTGAGGGTAGGTGTATCTTACGGAAGCCGACGAGCTAAGAAGCAGACCAAGTCCGTGGATGCAGGGTATAGAGCAGAAGCAGGTACGATAAAAGCTACCAATTAGCTCATATTGCTGTTGCTATAGATGAACGGGCCATGAGGTCGCCCCTGACTAGAACGAGTCAAAACTTGATCCAACTTACAGCATAGCAGCTGGACGCTGTCTACTGCAGGTGTCTACATGTGGTGACTCAGTCGCAATGTAACCCAGTCAGAACCCTCTGAGTCATTGCAGTCAACGACCTAGGCACAAGGTCTAGTCGGAAGGTGCCTTCCTTGGAAGAACAGCCTAGATCTGCAGATGACTTTGCTTTGCTAACAACAAAGGAGAGTTTTGTTTCTCAAAGCTTGTTTTTGATACCAGATGTCCAGTTGGTCGAGCAGGCTGTACCTGATAGGTAGCTTTGTACTACCATGGGACAGTAGGTTGTCCGATGCCGTTTCCAAGTGAAATAGCCGGCTAAGGCTACCGAGGACTAGGCGGGCTCTTTACTTAGCGAGGCTCAAATTCGTAAGATTCATGGTGTGCCTAGACTCTGGGCGAGGTGCCCGGGCAAGGCGCACGTCGCCCCATTCCGTGGGTTAGCCTTTGTGCCTGTGGTGTGCTTGAAAACTCCGCACAGACGTCGTTCATTTTCAGCCGAACTGGTAGGACAACACAGAGTATTGAGCGACAAGAATGCCGCTGGCTGCAGGATGATGCATGTCATGCCCCATAGACTAGATGTTAGCTGCGGACGGGAATCGGACGATCGGCGCCACTGCCTCCACTGGACTAGTTATAGCTACTCTAGCCTTGTGGGTAAATGGGTAAAAATAAATGCATTTCTGATCAAACCTTGGATCAATCCTACACGAGACCTGGAGCAGCCCTGCGCCCAGCCGACTTCCGAGGGGAGAATGATAAACAGTGATCAGAGTGTGATGGCAGGAAAGGGGCAGCAGGCAGCGGCTGACCAGTCCGGGTCATGCTGCCTTTCGCCCTGACAGCCACAACTGAACCCCTGTGGCAATATCCATTTTGTTGGAGTAAGAACCTCTTATAGGAAGTAATAATGGCTTTCTAAAGGTAGATGGATGATATTTCCACAGAAACGGGCGACTCGTCAGACTTGTTTTCGCCTGTCGCTCCCACCTGCAGATCGCGAGGAACTGCATCCCCCCCGTATAACTACCCCTTCATCTACCTCCCCTTCTCTTCTCTTTCCCAACCTTCAACCTGCTCCCTTCATGGTCGCTCGTCAATCATTCTCTCGCAAGGCTTGTCCTGGCCAACTTTCTTGCGATGGATTTCGCCACGCACATCAGGCCGTTTGGCCTGACCCAAATCTATGAATCCCCCAGCCCCGGCGTCGACATCGTTTTCGTCCATGGCCTCAACGGCCATCCCCATCGAACTTGGACCTCTCCTCGGGGCACCTTCTGGCCCGTCGATCTGCTTCCGGGAGTTCTAGGCCAAAGCCAGAGCCGCGGTGTTCGCATCCTGACCTACGGCTACAATGCAAACGTGACCTCCTTTACCGACGGCGCTTCGAAGGATAAGATCCACCATCACTCAGAAACACTAGCAGCCCAGCTTGCTGCAAACAGAACTGTACGTGTCTGTGTTTTATCGGTTCTCTATTCTTGTGGTCTGTTTCTGCGTGTGCTGTTTAGTTGTTGTTCCTTCCTCTCCTGGCTCCTTCACTTTCATTTCACTTCACCTTCAGCTCGCCGGCTATTGATGCCCGTTTTGTCCTACTCCAGTCAGATTGCTTGAAAATTACGTCAGACTAACAAAATTCAGATCAAAAACTGCACTGACCGACCTATCATCTTCGTCTGCCACTCGCTCGGCGGCTTAGTCGTGAAGCGCGCCCTGATCTACTCTCGAAGCCTCACAAACGAAAAGGTCGAGCATCTCCGTTCCATCTATGTCTCTACTTACGGGATTCTCTTTCTCGGAACTCCTCATAATGGCTCCGAGGTTGCGAAGTGGGGTTTGCTCCTACAGAACATCTGCTCCGCCGTGCTGCCCAAGAAATTCATGGAGAGCTCGCCGCAGCTCATCAAGGCGCTCAAAACAAACAACGAAACCTTGCAGAACATCAACAGTCTCTTCACCGACATGATGCCGAGATTCCGCATCTACTTCTTCCACGAAACACTCTCCACCGACTTCAAAGGAACCCGCGAGCTGATCGTGGACGAAACCTCCGCCGCGCCGTACGCCGACGGCGTCGAGAGAATGGGCATCGAAGCGACCCACAGCCACATGTGCAAGTTTGACGACGACAACGCACCGGGCTACGAGGCCGTCGCCGAGGCACTGCTGCGATATTCGCGCGACGCCCCTGGTACGATCCAGGAGAGGTGGAACGAAGAAGCGAAAACCCGCATGATCATCAGGACACAAAAGGCGAGGGAGATCTTCGGGGACCAAACCAATCCAGACCGTCAGAGTGTGGAGACGTCGCTTGGTGGACGTACTGAGGCTCAAATGGGTACGACTTTCCTGCCCCCTGGCGCTGCGCGTTCTATTACCATGCGGGAGGATGAGATTGAGGAGCCCATTGACGTTTACCCTCCTTTCACGTACCGTCGTCGTTGAGTTGTTTGTTGTTGAGCAGGGCTTCATTCTCTCGCTCCTTTCATGCTGTATTTGTCTCCTACGGTTGTTCTGTTGTTGAGCAGGGCTTTCCTCGCTCTCTTTATGCTGCACTTTGTCATACGACCAAATGGGTCATGAGTCTTTCGACCCCTCGCAACGAAATCGTCCAAATGGTTCTCTGCTTCTCGTTTGCTCCACTTGAAGAGCGATATCTCTTACGGGTGTGGCCTCTGACTCCAATAAATTTCTTTATGCTCCTCTAATGCAGCGTACTCCATAGCCAGTGTGCTGACTTCTCTTAGCTAGCACCCCTGTACAAACGTATCTTCCGTCCACGGGTAAACCGACCCCTATGCCCTCGGTAGAGAATAGCGTGGACCTGTCACTGTCTCGCTCGTGGCAGGATGGACCCCTTTGGGTGGTGCCCCCAGGCTTCCACCGCAACGCGACGTTCGTTGGCATGCAAAAGGAACTCGACACAATTCATGGCAGATTGTTCATGTCAAAGAAACGCGACAAGCATCTGATGTCAGTACTTCTGGCCGGAGTTCCCGGGTCCGGAAAGTCGCATATCGCTCGGCAGTACGTCTGGACCCATCGCGATGATTACCCCGGGGGGATATTTTGGGTAGACGCAAAGAGCCGACAGTCCACGTACAAGTGTTTCTGGGATATCGCTCAGGCGGCAACTCTAACCAACGGACAGGAGTTCCAGGACCCCGATACCACATCTGCTAGTAGGTATGTGGATTCCGTCCGCCACTGGCTGGAGTCTCGGGAGGAATGGCTGCTGGTGTTTGATGGAGTGAGCTTCAACCACGATGAAGAGATCAACGAGTTCAAGCAGTTCCTGCCGTTCAAAGAGCGATGTGGTATTATTTACACCTCGGTTGACAAGACGCTCCGGAAAAAGCAACGCTTGTACGAGCCGTACTATATCCTCGTGTCTCCTCTGCAGCCCGCGGAAGCATGCAAACTGCTGTTCAAGGATCTCGGAATCAGAAGGCCAACAAAGAAGCAAATCAGAAAGGCGACGGAGGTCGTTACCCACTACGAATGTCTGCCGTTGGCCATCCATGCCATCAGCCACCGTCTAAGCGCAACAGACAAACCAATCGAAAAGTACCACATCAACTCGCACTTGACGGACGAGAAGCTCGCTGAGCCTTTCTTGAGCATCATGCATGATCTATACCGAGGAGAACACTTTGCCGCTCTCAACCTCATCAACCTTCTATCGTTCCTAGGGCATCACGTTCCGGTCGGTCTGATAACAATGGGAAAGTCGTTCTTGGAAGCATGGAACATCGAAGTCTTCACCAGCAGCAGATACGGCGAGCGGGGCGACCTCGACAATACAATGGGGATCTTGATCCGCTACGGCTTGATTGAAAGGACCTCGGACAAGTATCCACTACTACAGACCCCTTCCTCGCCCGTCTCGGAGAGACTCATGATCGACTTCAAAGCAGTCATTCCAGATCTATCCGAATCACAAACCGAAAGCAGCCAAGACGGCCTTCTCGCGACCTACCAAAGCTCTGGTGTCTCGGATATCATCAAAATTCACAGCGTAGTCCAGGGCTTCTGCCGCGACGAGCTGAAAATCATGGACAAAGACTCCAGCCTCGACCGACCGGTCCAAAACGCAGGGTTCTACGACTCGTGGCTGGTCGTTGCAACTCACCTCTTCTGCACGTCTTTTGAGGTTGCAAAGTGCCGTATGGACCGCGTCGACGACGGCGGCTCTGTTAAGGATTATCGGGAGTACGAAACGCACGCATCGCAGCTGATGAAGAATTTTCCGAAACGGACCGCGCATGGAATCGTCAACGATTCGTTGAAACTGTTGAAAGACGCGATGCAGTCGATCAGGGCTGAAATCGACAGAATCTCGCCGAGTTCGTCGCAGGAGTCGATTCGAAAACACCGGTCTGTGTTTGATCGGTCGAGCAGTTCGTCGTCTTTTCCGGATTCCACGGCTTCCGATGGCGTCTCTCGCCAGTTGACTCTTGACTTCGATATCCCGTTGAGGTCGGAATCGCCTCAGGATATCCGTGTTTCGCCACATCAGGTGAATCTAGGGCCGATTATTCCGCATATTTTCAGAAAGTCGACGAGTCGGGAAAGCGAGTACTTGAACCAAACTCCAGGTATTATCTACAGAAGTCCTACCAGCAGAGACCGCGACGACTACCTAGATACTCGAGACACGGGCTATCTCACTGACGATGAATCGACGAGGGCTCAATCTCCGGCTATGTCGCAGGTTAGCCAGAATACCGAGCGGTCGAAACTGTTGAACAGCCCTCAACGTCTGGACGACGGCTGGCAAGTCATTGATAATCCGGTAAAGACGAGACCGAAGGCAAAGAGGTCAAAGTCGCAGCCGCGGAGGCAACGGCTCCCAAGAGGAATCGGAGACGTCCCTCGTATTGGAAACTCGAAACCTGCGGCGCCGGTTCTCGAGCGCACGCCGGCGGAGTGGAGGAGTGTAGCGAGTGACGAGACAATTGGCGAACGAAGCCCTCACCGGACTGCCTCCGAGGCGTTGACGGCCGTCAGCAACTGGAGTCCGTCGCAGCCGAGCGGGTATTTTAGGCAGGAGAAGAAGGAAAACACCCCTACCTACGCGTATATGTCGTCTCGAATGGCGGAGCCAATTCCCAAGAACCAGAGATCTGCCTCGTCTCCGGGCCGTCGACGGCCAGTGTTCTCAGAGCTACAGCCGTCATCTTCCAGACAACGACCTGTTTTCACCGACCTCCAAAGCCGAGCCTCAGAAGAGTCCTTATCGAGCAGCAGGTACTCCATCCCTACGGACCGACCAGAACCCATGGCTCAGTCGACATACAGCGAGCCAGACCACGGGTTACTGTCGCAGCTCAACGCGTTGGATCTGGGTACACAGTACCTCGGAAGCCAGATGCGGATCGTACCAGCTGACCTCTCAGCAAGCACGCCCATCCTCGGCCTGCCGTACGAGAGTAACATCGAGATCAAATTCTCGCGCCGCCTGCCAGTGAACACAGGACTCCGCACGCCCGCGTTCAGCAACAAGTCGTCGACAAACGTCAGCACCGTCCAGCACCCGTCTGCAATAATGCCCGGCCAGTCCCCGCCGTCGTCCGATCCAGCGCCAGAACTCATGTCAAGAAACCCATCCGGCCAGTCACAGCAGTCCTGGTCCACGGAGCCGTCGCGCTTCCCGCGTCTTTCCCCGGCCCCGTCGACTGTTTCGGGTCCGACACAGGCACAGACACAGACACAGACACAGTTCATCCCCGTCCCGCAATACCAGGCTCTATCTGGAGCGGGCAGCTGGGTCTCAGATAGCCAAAGGCAGTCGGCCTCTGCGATGGATACTGCCTTTGCGCCTGTTGCGAGGGGCCGGTATCCCCCGCTGTCACAACCGCAGTCGCAGCCTCAGTTACAGTTACAGTTACAGCCGCAGCTCCAAGACCCGAAACTGCCTTCCCCTTCAACCCTCGATCCGATCTGGAGTAACCCCCATCCACAGACACACCTCTCGTCGCAGTCGCAGTCGCAGCTCGGAACGCAGAGGATAGATCTGCATCCCTCCCGGCAGCGCCGGATCGTCCCTGCAGGCCGCCAGTCGCTGTCTCAACCACAGTCGCAGTTTCACCTTCATCCGCATCCGCAGTTCCAGATATATCATGATAACAGATCTGGTCCGCTCCTCTCTGCGCATGAATTCGAGGCGGAGTCTGCTATTGACGGTGGTTGGTCTCAATCACAATCTGGCTCTCGCTCTCGATCTCGCTCTCGTGGGATGGGAATAGGAATGGGAATGGGTAGGGCGTCGAGGGGGAGGAGTGGGAGTACGCCGGAGCAGCCGAGGCCGCGGCCGGGGTCGGGGTTGGGGTTTGAGCTTTGATCAAGTTGGAGATGAAGGAGTCAGTGAGTGAAATGGGAAATCTAGATGCATGTTTGTAGGAGTATTTGGGGTTTGGATGCGCATGGTATGGTCTGGTACTTATGGTATGGTTCGGATGGTGGGAGTTTAGTTTCGGGACTGACTGACTGACTGCATTGCATTTGTTATTGCATTGTATTGTATTATATTGCATGGTTATATGGTTGGAAAGGAAAGGGTGGGTGCAGATAGTCGGTTCACTTTGCAGTCACTAACTATGGGATGGACTGGAGTACTTCGATTTAGGGTTGTTTTTGCTTGCTTCCGGGTCGGGGTAGGGTAACTAACGATTGTATCTATAGAGGTGCATCTACATATTCTGAACAATATAGAATTATTGTGCATTATTATTTCAACAGTTCACAGTTACCTAATTTAGTACTGTGTGAAATCCTCCCAGCAAGCTTGTGGTGCATGAGGTCCTTGGAATCCATCGACGTCACACTGACATCTCGATCTATGACATCAGGCCAATCACCACCACCAGCCCTACCTCCTACAGCTTTCTTAAGCTATATAACTGATTTCACCCCAGCTTTACTACCAGAATCCTTGAGTTTCATTCTTCTATACCATCAAACTGTAAACCTCTCCTCCAATACAAATCACCAACCAACAACCTCTACACCCCAACAAGACTATCCAAATCAACATGTCCTTCCTCACCCGCCTCGCACCAACCACCCGCACCCGCACCGCGGCCCTAACTTCAACCTACCGCCTCTCCACACCACTAACACGCACATACGCTTCCCGCCCCGTCGAGTCCACAAAATCAACCCTCAAAAAGGCCGACCGCGTTGTCTCCGATGCCGCCGTGAAGGGGATTGAGACTGGTGGTATGTAGTATCCCAAGTTATCCCCCACATCCTTACAGAACATACCCAGAAATGGAGACAACGAATGGTGGCTAACAAGCTTGTGTGTGTAGAAGCCGCCGCCTCCAAAATCAAACAATCCGTTGGGTCGACTACGGGGGAGGCAGAGGCCAAGGCCGGTGAATTGAAGGGGGATGCGGCGGAGCTTGCGGGCAAGGGCAAGGGGAAGGCGAAGGAGGTTGCTGGGGAGGCGAGGGGGAAGGCGGAGGAGTTGAAGGGGGATGTTAAGAGTAAGATCTAAGTCTTTCTTCTTCCCTTTTTCCTGAGGGAATGAGCTGGAGAGGGAGTTGAGCTATTCTTTTCTTTTGGATAAATGAGAGGGTGTATGAATAGTTTCTTCGATTTTCAGTTGCAGTTGCAGTTGCAGTTGCGGTTGCAGTTGTGCAATGATGATGTGATATGATATACTTTCATCCATCTTTCCTCCCCGTAGCACAGATGATTACTGTTATAGACATCAAGGCGGAGGATGTTGCTGGTCACTCCATAAAACTGCATCTCATCTCATCTAGTCCGGCCGTGTAAGCATAAGCACATACTCCCTCGAGCTATTCCCAAACTGCAACATATCCCGATCCCTCAACTCGATGTACCTCCCCCCCGGGATTCCGTCTCCATTCACCTTACTCCCATTCGCGCTCTCCAAATCAATCACATAAGGCTTGACCTTGCCCACGCGATCCCCAAACTCATTCCTCTTCTCCACAAACCGGAACTGGATCGCCGCATGCTGCTTCGAGCAGCTCGGGTGGTCCAACGGGAAGTCAACAACGAGTCTCTCCCGCCCGATCAGCCAGCAGCTGCGCTCGTTCAACTCCACCATCTCGAGGAGATCCTTTCCCTTGAAGACGTACAGCCGCCAGGATTCTTTCGCTGGGGGCTTGCGTGCTTCGGCGGGCTCGTGGTATTTTAGGACGACGGTGTCCGTGCCGACGGTTACGGTGTTGCTTTCTGCGGCGAGGCGGCCGGTGTTGAGGAAGTTGGGCTTTTCTTTCTCGGGGGCGGGGGTGGTGTCTGGGAGGTCGGTTTTGTATGCGTCTTGTTGTGAGGGGAGGGGGGCTTTGGAGCGGGTTGTAGGAGTTGGGGAGCGCGAGCGCGAGCGCGAGCGTGAATGTGGGCTGCGGTGGCGTCTGGAGTGTCTGTCTTTGTCTCGGTGGCTGTCTCGATCTCTGTCTCCGTGGCTGTCTCTGTCCCTCCGGCTATCTCTATCTCTGTCTCTGCGACTGACTCGATCTCTGTGGTCGCGATCGCGGTGTCGGTGTGAACGCTCTCGTTCTTCTGGAGAATGGTGTCGGTGTCGTCGCTTGTCATCATGCGAGTCTGCGCCGGAGCGCTCTGGATGTCGGCGTTCGTACTCCTTCCTGTGGGAAGGGCTGCGTGAGTGTCTCCGAGGGCTGTCGCGGTGTTTGCGTTCGCCGTCATGCCGCCGGCGGTCACGATCAGGACTCCAAGAGCCAGAGTACCGCCGGCGCTTGCGTTCTGGGTAGTCGTCTTCTCGTGAAGTCGGCATGATGGAGATGTGGAGGTGTAGAAGATGAAGTTGTTCAATCAAGCAGCAAGAATCCACCTAGAGCTCCGACCCACGTGACACCCCGGGTGTCGGAGATGCGGCGAAACCACCACACCACCATCCATCCCTCAGCCATCCATGCAAGCACCGGAGAAGTACCTACTTCTCCCTCTAACCATGCGGAATGCTCAAGCCCTACAAGTTCGCCCCCTATAATGGGCTACTGTTTTTCAGCCAGATACAGATACCACTCCTCCCCCGCTCTCGCCTATATACTACAACCTCCACCCCCACCGATGGCGACTTCCCAGGAAAAGACCACACCTGGCCCTCCACCCCCTCATTCACCCCCTACGACGTAATTGGCCTCCCTCGCAGCGCCCCCTACTCAAAACACCGCTTCTACGAGCTCGTCAAAATCTACCACCCAGACCGGCCCAGCAACAACCACCCGCTCTGCAAAGACATCACCCCGGAAGTCCGGCTGCAGCGGTACCGCATCGTCGTGACCGCACACGAAATTCTCTCAAACCCCATCCGCCGCGCAGCATACGACCAGCGCGGCACAGGCTGGAATCATGATACCTCCACAATCCACTACCCGCGCACCCCGAGCGAGTACAATCCCATCTACGCAAACGCCACCTGGGAAGACTGGGAGCGGTGGTACAACCGGCACGGCCAGAAGCAGGAGACTGTCGTCGACCACAAGACGTTTGTGACGTTTGTCGTGCTGCTGTTCTTTATGGGTGCTGCTGTGCAGGCGTCGTGGTTCACGCAGGTGAGCACCGGGTATGAGGATCGGTTGAGGGATCTCAATGCGCAGAGCTCGCGGTTTTTGATGGAGAGGAGGAATAATACTGTTCGGCAGATGGAGGGGAGCGAGGCGAAGGTGCAGCATTTTTTGATACGGAGGGATCCGTCGGGGAGTGGGTTGAGGGGGGAGGGGGGCGTTTATCGGGCGGCGCTGGATCCGCGTGGGGGGGATTCGAGTGGGAGGGGTGTGAGTCAAGGGAGTGAGGGGGGGAGTGAGGAGCTTGAGTAGGGATTTTGAGATGAGTTGACGCAGGCCGTTGACTTGGGGTGGGATGGATTCTTGCTTGAAGCATCATACAGTAGAGCTCGCTCTGGATATACGAGTATCCTGGAGTCCAAAGGCTCCCTATAACCTCAACAGATACCTGGTATGGATATCATTGGTACTCCAAACTGACGTCACTGATATGGATGAAAAAGATCTAGCAAATGCAACGACAAGTCTACACTCTTCTGGTAGTGCTCTGAACCTCTTATTAACTCCGAAAAAGCTCTAGGTCATCAACTACCTACGGAGTCATCGATTTAGGTAGTATGGTTATTTGTCGGCAACTGTCAGCTTTTAGCGTGTGGAGTGGAGTAGGCCCAAGTAGTAGTAACTTGTTAATAACTACATATAATAACTATAAGCAAGATAAATACATCCGCAGTGCCCTTCATCTTGCAAGAAGAGCATAGCATACCCCCGTAGAGTGGTTCCGGATTCATCTTCCCACCTGCATCCACAACCATGTCAACCGCCACCCCCCACGTCCTGCTATTCGGCGGCAACGGCCGCGTCGCAAAGGCCATGACCACGATCATGCTCTCCCGGTCGTGGAAAGTCACCAGCGTGATCCGGAACATCAAGCAAAAGAAGGATAAATTGCAGCTAGGCGACCCAAGCTCTCATCTCCTCGACGTCCTCGAGTGTGATCTAGCGAATCTCCGCTCCTCGCAGGACGCAGCGGAGATCATGCAGAAGATACGCCCGAACATTGTTGTCTTCGCTGCTGGTGCGTACCAACCTACCTAGCTTAGCTACCTATAACAACCAACCCAGCCAAAAACCTGGTCGGACGTTTGTCTAAATCAAACCAAACCAAATTAAACTAAAATACTGTGGTATGACTCCAGGCTCCTTCACAACCCCCTACACCATCGACCGCGACGCAGCACAGCACATCTCCCACGCCGCCTCCGAAGCAGACTCCGTGCGCAAACTCCTAACAATCTCCTTCCCCGCCTCGCGCCGAAACCCCGCCCCCTGGTGGACGCCGCAGGACATCGCAGCCTACAGCCAGGAATCCGCCGCGTACCCGGCCATCAAAGATGCGAAGCTGCAGGCGGACGAGTACGCGATTGCCGTTGCGCGGCGGCGCGAGACTCGCGGCGGGCCTCCGTTCCAGGTTATTAGTCTGCGGCCGAGTTGGTTGACTTCGGGGTTGGGGACGGGGAGGGTGAGGTTGGGAAGGACGCAGGCTGTCGGGGAAGTGAGTATTGGGGATGTTGCGGGGGTTGCGGTGGCTTTGTTGGGGAGGGAGGATACGCGGGGGTGGTTTGATCTTGTTGCTGGGGAGGAGGAGATTGAGGGGGCTGTTGAGAGGGTTGTTGGGGAGGGGGTTGATTGTATTGCGGGGGAGGATGTTGAGGGGACGTATAAGCTGGTAGAAGGCTAGATAGATGGGGATAGTAAGGAAGTTTATGGACCTCATAGTAGCCTCAGCAAATTCTGAATAATATGGAGGAGTCCTGGTTGCCTTGACCCGCTTCACTGCGGGGAATCCATGCTCGGTGTGGATTTTCATGAAAGGTAAGTAAGCGGTCCCTCGCCACGCCGTGCTCGCCACGAATTACTGGACTCGAATAGCTCCAAACACCCTGAAAGCGTCCAGCCCCAACTCCGCACAAACCTCTCGGTAACCTCCCACCCCGAGGGATCCCATGGATCCCGCCAGACCAGCATGCCCGTCTCCCCAAGTCCTTTCCGGATCAACGAGGACGAATCCCCCTGCCCCTGCCCGCACATGTCGTGACACAGCTGCTCATCATCAATCCAATCCTGCGCCAGGATGAGTGCATCACGCATCGCAGGAAAGGGAATCAGATCCAGCCACGGGTGGTGCGGGACGAGGGTCTGGATGATCGTCGGTTGTAGATCGGGCGGGAGAAGGAGAATGTCTTCAGGGACCGTTTGCACTGCGGCCGGGCTGGTAACGGTAAACCGCGACTGGGCATCGTCGTGAACAGCCAGAGGACTGTAGCCCAGCAGGAGCAGGTTCGAGTGCAAAGCCCGCAGCACACTCAGCCTCGTCACGCTGAGGCGGAGATCGTTCAAGGGCGAGCCGTGCAGGCGGGTGGCATGAGCATGGAGATGGGCATGAGCATGAGAATGGCTGATGACGAGCGACTCGAGCTGGCGCAGGACCTGCCCGGACCCCTGGGCAGTCGGGCCCAGGATGCGTACCCTGTCGAGCATTTCAAGGGGGTTGCTGTTGCTGTTGCTTGTGGAGGGACGGAGTTGCTGCGACTTTTGGCTCTTTATGGCTCGGCGCCGTTCTCCTGGATTGCTTGTTAGCGTAAAATACGTGAGGAGTCTTAGTCTACTACACACTCCGGGAGCGCTGGTTCAGTCGATTTTGCGGGGTCCTTCGCGTTTTGGGGTCTGTAACTCCGAACCAGTCATCTTCTGCTGTCACCTGGACGCCTGGGAAGACGCGGTGCAGGATGGGCGATTTCGCGGAGGTCGGCATGGCGAGCGGTAGACAAGATTGTGGAGTGGCAGATGCTAATTTCCGGCTTGTGTCTGGCATGAGAAAAGTCAGGAGGTCGTGGAAGTGTGAAGAATGGCGACAAGAGATATTCTTGATAAAGAACATGTGGGGTGGCGCTAATTGCTGACCCTTAAATATGTATCCATCGTCACCTCCAGCTCCACTATATACTACGAGAATCCAACTATGCATTCAACCTCTAATAGCAATAGCACCCTAAACTAACGTTCAAGACACGTCTACCACAAGTTATTTACAGAACTCCGCAAAACTATCTGGCTGAACTGTCTTGATGTCAACTCCAGCCCTTACTAGTGACTGCGCCCAATCGACTCCCGAAACAGCACAACCGGCTTCTCCCTGCTATAGTTCTTCACATCGTCATGCATCAGCTGGCCCTTCTCACTACCAAGCGCCGCTTCACAGGCCTCGATACTTGCCCACGTGATATCCGCCTGCACGCTGTATGGCGCGTCCGTGGGGAGCGCAAAAACCTCCCACGATATAAGGATCGAGGTGTCGAATAGCTTCGAGGCTAGTCGCATGTGGTGGTTTAGGTAGTAGTCGAGGTTGACCTCTGCGGAGCGCGGGTAGAGGATCTAACGAGAGGATGAGGTGGTTAGTTTGTATAAATCTGAACGGGATGGTGGGATGGATAAGGGAAGAACTTACTGTGCAGGTGGCTGGCATTTTCACTAGAAAGAGCTTAAGAGGATGATGCAGGTGTGATGAGGTGGTTGTATATGCTGGGATGGAGAAGGAAGTTCAGCTATTTATATATAATATATACCTGGCCCTCCGGCTTCATGTTAATGCTTATCTTGTGACCAAGAGCAGGCTTACTGCGCCTCTGCATATTTCTTTCGCTCAGCACCGATTAAGGCCGTCGTACCTCCACCGAGCGCTTACACATTAGGTAGCGTGTCTCCGTATTTATTCCCTGTTCTTTGCTCCGCTAGAAGGAGCATTAGAGATTCCCTCTTGTTGCTGACTGTGGGAACTCAACCCCATCTGGTCGATCGATCAGGTGAAGTGGCCGTTTCTGTCATTGTATGAGACTCTGTCTTTAGTCTGCAACATTTGTCCACAGCTGTTCTGCTCACCGAGTGGAAAATCATGGTCACTGGTGCATTCAATACTCCTATATACAAGCTATGGTGTCAATCATTACGGAATGTCAGGACAAACTTGCCAACTCAAACTGTGACTTGGGGACAGTAAATCACTCAGATGCAGACTTTTGTTAAGATGATCCATGTACTAATGGAGCTAGCTCTATGTTGTTTGGAACAGATGATCTTAGTAACATACAGCAGTGGTTTATATCAAATCTTAAGATGCATTCAATGATGGCACAGGTTGTTTTATACAATTCCCGGCTGAGGAAATGAATCTTTTTAATAGAAATGGAAGGCAGACCGAACATATTCGTGGCATTATGCGAGGTGATGACAGCTAGATTCGCCGGATCACAAGAGCTATATACATTGGATAGCACGGAGGTGAAATAAAAAATAAAAAACAAAACCGGTCAATCAGAATGTCATCGCCTGCTTAGGCAGGTAAGGCTCCTCCAGGAAAGCAATTTCCTCCGCCGTCAGCTGCACGCTGAGTGTCTCGACAGCCTGATCCACACGCTCGATGGAGTCAAGACCCAAGATAGGAGCAGTGCCCTCAGAAAGCACCCACGCAGTAGCCACCTGAGCCATACTGATCTTCTTCGCTTCAGCAACCTTGTTGACGCGGCCAACAATCTCTTCCGCGGACTTGTCCTCCGTGCTTCGGAACAGTGCCTTGAGGAATACGTCCTGCTGCTCGCGCTTGTCGGAGCGATCGGTCCAGGTGTGCGCCAGGACACCAGCAGCGAGGGGTGACCAGGGGAGGAGACCGACCCCGGTTGCCTTACAGTAAGGGAACATCTCGCGTTCCTCCTCGCGGTACAAGAGGTTGTAGAATCCTTGCATCGAGATGAACTTGTGCCAGCCGTGCTTCTCGGCGATGTTCTGGAACATTTGGAATTCCCAGGCGGCCATCTAGTAAGAGTTAGTTCCACACGCAGATAGACATCTAAGGTTATGAACCGAGCTGGCACCAATATACCGCACTTTCCCACTTTCAACCACGTTCGTTCAGAGCCCGAATAATTTCCTCCATCGGCGTGTCCCGGTCCAGAGGATGAATCTGCAGCACATCGATATACGTACCCAACCGCTCAACACTGCGCTCCACGGCATCGAAAATGTGTTTCCGGGAGAGCCCAACCCGGTTAACTCTAGGCCCATCGTTGATGCCGAATTCTGCGGCGTTGAGCGGTCCGCGTGACTCGTCCACTTCATGGAAGCACTTTGTCATTATAACGACTTTAGATCGCGGAATCTTGTAGGTTTTCAAGGCGTTGCCGAGAATCTCCTCTGAACGGCCGTTTGAATACGTGTCGGCAACGTCCCATGTATTGATGCCGCGGTCATAGGCGTGCTTGATTAGGGGGAGAGCGGAGGCCTCGTCCAGGAGCCATGGCTGCCAGTTTGGGTCGCCGTAGGTCATGCAGCCGAGGACGATCTTGGAGACTTTGAGGCCGGAGGCTCCGAGTCTGATGGCGGTGTTAGTATTATGGATCTATGAGGAGATGGGTAACAGCTGGGCTTACCTGGTGTACTTCATTCCATTGTCTGCCATGTTGATTGAGTTTGAGGTTTGTGGTTCATTACTGTCGTGAAAACTTGACGGGGCGTCGAGGCCGGCCTTATATACCGTTGATTGTTGTACATTTGCCCATCATCTATGTTTCGGCAACATTCTGGAGACGCTAATTGATGACGCTCTGGATGTGATTGGCAGGTTTATTCGGTAGTACTTCACTGCACTCAGTGCACTGCAGTGGCAATGGTGGAGCCAGAATTAAGCTATGGCGCCACTCCAGGGGTCAGCAATTAGCGTCTTCGGAGTCCCGGAACTCCTGCCAAATCACAATAGCATGGGTAACCTTCCCTGCTACTTTGATATCACAGGAAGAATGCAGAAATATCGCAGACTATAAGCTATTAGTATAAGTCATGTCTCGGCCTTCAAAAGATTCTCTTAGGCTCGCCCGGATCAAGAAAAAGCTAGCTGCCTGAGAGATTCCTGAGCACTATTAACTCCATTTCCGCCGTGATGAGCGTTTCGTATACTTATCAGACAGAATCAGTGTTGACTTGACTATACGAACATATGCCTGGAATCGGAGGTCCTTCGGTGCAGAAATCTTCGGTGGTTGTTGCTAGTGCCTGAAAAGCGTTGGCGAGGTACGTCACAAGCGCCGCAAAGCCGCCACTGCCCTGCCTCGGCTCCTTGGATCGCAAATCTTCTCCGCACCATCTTACTGTTACACTTTTCCCTCTTAATTCCCTCGCTAGATATAGCTCATCACCGGGCCATTGCCCTTTCTCTCGCTCTTCTGCTTCTAGCTTTTCCTTTTCTCTGCTCCTCCACGACACTGTACATATGTTGCCAGCATGAGCGCCCTGGACAGTCCTGCCGCGTTGTTCCAAGCACTTCTATTTCGAGTACCCCTGATCCTACGAACCGCCCTCCTCCATGGCATCGGCCAGTCCCCTGGCGCGGGCAAGCAAGACCTCCGAACCGAGCTGACTGTCGCTATCCTCCGCTCGTTCATCACCGGCCGCAAGGTCCCTGTCGGCAAACAGCAGAAAGGAACACTGCGTGACCCAGGCATCAAAGGCCCGGTATGGGTCTCGAAAGTGACAATCCCCGAGCCGGAAATCGACGTCCAAGATGCCGTCGTCAAAGCGATTAGAGAGCTGCAAAGCGGAGGAGAGACCTACGATCTCCCCGGTGTCGCGCCGGTCGGGGCCGAGTGGACGGGGTACCGCAGTGGCGTCGACAAAAACGCCCCTGAGCCAGACATCTCAGAGGAAGAAAAGTTCCAGCAGTTGAAGAAAGAGAACGACTCGGACATGGTCGTCCTCTACTTCCACGGCGGCGCATACTAGTAATCCCCACCACTGTCCTATCATCTCAACCCCCTGCTAACAACCAACAGCCTCATGGACCCCTGCACCCACCGACAAGCCACCTCCCAACTCTCCAAACGAACCCGCTCCCCCGTCCTCTCCGTCCGCTATCGCCTCGCCCCGCAAAACCCATTCCCCGCCGCCCTCGTCGACGCCCTAACCGCCTACCTCTACCTCCTCTCCCCACCCCCAGGCTCCCTACACACCCCCTACGCCCCGCATCAAATCATCATAGCCGGCGACTCCGCCGGCGGCAACCTCAGCCTCGTCCTCCTCCAAACCCTCCTCACCCTGCACCGCACAACCACCACAATCCCCTTCCACAAAACCCAAACACCCATCGCCCCGCCCGCCGGAACAGCCGTCTCCTCCCCCTGGTGCGACATCACCCGCTCCATGCCCTCGATCTTCGCCAACGCGCCCTTCGACTACCTCCCCACACCAGCAGCCCGGTACCCCTCGGCCACAGAACCCTTCAGCCCACCACCCATACCAAAGGATGAAATCTGGCCTGCGTCTCCGCCGCGCGTCGACTACTTCGTGAATTCAGAGACAATCACGCACCCGCTTGTCTCGCCGCTTGCGGCGCCCAGCGAACTCTGGAAGGGTTGCCCCCCGGTGTTCATTTCAGTTGGTGAAGAGGGTCTCACAGACGAAGGACTCATTACAGCCCGGAAGATGCACCGGGCTGGCGTGGATGTTGTCGCGGAGCAGGTAGAGGGCATGCCGCATTGCTTTGCGCTTGTTATGCCGGGTTCCGTCAGGGGGAGGGCGTTTTATGATGGGATGGGGGCGTTTTGTGTGCAGGCTGTGCGGCGCGCTGCCAAGGGCGTCGTGGGGGGTGTTCAGAATGAGAATGGGAGTGGGAATGAAGAAGATGTCTTCAAGCAGAAAGGGAAGTTGCGGTATCTCGCGTTCAAGAAGGAGAACGAAACGAGTATTGATTTGGGGGATGTGCTGGAGGAGATTAGCGATGAGGAGGTTGATGGTTTGTTGGGGAGGAGTAAGGAGTGGAGGGTTTGGGGGGAGAAGGTTCTTCGTGGAGAGGGCGGTGATAGGGAGAGGGAGCGGGCGAGGTTGTAATTGCTTCTTTGCATGTGATGGATGCATGGTTGTATATATATAGATTAGCTAGCTGCTTGGTGTTATGCTGTGTTACGTTGATGGTTGGATTTGCTGTATATAAATTATCTTACTATTTATTACCTTCCGTCGTCATCTTATATATACATCTGGTTATTGGCCATTTGCTAGTTGCAACGCAGTAGGTACTGTTCTAATGCGATTAAGCACATGTTATTTGTACTATCATGGAGTATGGGACGCCTAAAGGCTAAAGCTCCTAAAGAAAGAAAGTTAAGCTTTAGGCTAGATTAGCTCGGATAAGCTTAAATTTAGCGCCTGTGCCTACTCCCACTCCCTGACTCCCTGGGGGCCTGAGACCCTGACTAGTCCTAATACCTTGCTTCGAGGCAGCTGGTTCCTTTGTGATCTGCCGACATGTGCTACAACGTCTACTCCGCTTTACTCAATAGCATGGTAAGGATGGCCGACACAGTGTCATCTCTCCATTTAAGTAGGATATATAAAAACTAGATGCATGAAACGCCACGAACATTCAATGGTATCAGGTATACCCACCCTTCCTAAGCAGCGAGCCGAGTCGTAGCTCCTAACGCCAGTATGCTAAGGTTCAGAGTAGAAAATAAAAGTCAACGTCAAGACGGCGAATATAATTGCAGGATGCTGGGGATGCGCTGAAGAATATTGTCCGCTACAGAAACTCATCCTCGTCCATCGATACATCGTCCCAGGGATCGCTGCCAGCGCTTGCGCCGGGATCAATGTTCATGTCAGGGACGGAAATAGGGACCGGGTCTGGTATGTCCGGTTGTGGTTGTTGCGGATCTTCTTTCCACGCCCAGTTTATTACGGGCGGGATGAAGCCTCTTGCTGTTGCGGTTGGGACTGCAGAGAAGCCGTCGATTTGAGTGCCCTCCACGTAGACCTTGCCGGTTAGGTTGAGTGTGAGGGGTTCGTCGTCGACGTATCCGTCTGAAAAGCCGAGGAGTTGGGTGAAGAATCGGAAGAATGCGAGGAGAAGAGTCCAAATGGGCAGGAGGATGTCTGAGAGGTGCAGCCAGCGGGATAGCATGGTCGGGAGGGCGTATGGGAAGCGCGGAGCGTCTGGACGGAGACAGTTGCCTTCGCAGTTGTAGTCAACGCGTGGGTGGCAGTAGAGGTCGCACATTGTGGACTCGGAAAAGTACCATGTTGCTGCGATGAGGGCGCACCATCCCAGACGTGTTGGGCGAGGCTTCCACCAGGCAGGACCTCGGCGCCATAGACGTGGCAGGGGAAGCGATGGGCTCTGTTGCGAAGGCCCGTGGCCGCGCCCCTTGCATACTTCGCAAGATTTCTCTGGAATTGGTGCAGACTCCTGGGTTGGGCTTTTGCTAAGCGAGGCGATGATGTATTCGGTGTCGCGAGACACTCGGTTTCCTAGCTGGTTGAGCCCGGACTTGAGATTGGTCATCGTATCGGAAAGTGATTGGAGCTTTCCTTCAATGCGCTCAAAGTCCTTCATGTCGGAGGGTTGTGAGGACTCTAATTGTTCAATCACTTGCTGCTCATATGCAGCATCTTCTTCCTTCGCTTCGGTCTCGTCAGCTGGCTGCTGGTCCACGATCGCCTGGAGTGATTCAATGGTGTCTTCACCCACGTCCAGAGATTCTTTGTTATTTTTATGATCCTGCAACACCGTTTCCAATGCGCTTTTTGGATGGTCCGGCAGCGGCAGCTCCACTGGCTTCCGTTCTTCTTTCGGTTCTGGCGCTTTACTGCTTGGTGGGTCTTGCGTAGGTTCTGCCTCTGGTTCCGGTTGCTTATCTTTCGTCTCAAAGGTTACCCTGCTCGGCCTTTCATTCCGGCTTTCTTCCAGCGGCTTCTCCGCAGTCTGTTTGGAAGGTTCGAAATTCGGTATCGCCCCATCAGGCTCAGTTTTCTCGTTATCGTTGCCATTGGCTTCCTTATTTTGCTTCTCGAGTTCCCACACACTAGGCAGCTTCGAGCCAGACGAACTGTTAACCTCCAAACGCGATGCAGGAGCAGGAACTCGCTGCGTCACAGGGGTATCGATCCATGCACCCGTCACTCGGGGCGTTTTGTCGTAGACATGTCGCGTAGTCGTCGGTTCCGGAGTCTGAGCTGCTTCTTCTGTTTTCTGGCTCGGGCTTCCATTTCGAGCTAATGCTTGAAGCAGAGCATGCGAGTCCCGCTTGGACGGGCTACGCTTAGTGAACGTCGAATTAGGGTACACAAAAATAGGTGTATTTGGAATCTGTTCACCTCCGGTCAGATACTCGCCATTTACCTTTGGCGAAGGGGGCGCAGGAGGTGGCCGTGGAAGCTCGTAGTGTGAGCTTCTGGGGCGCTCTTCCGAGGGCTCTCTGTGTGTGGCAGGCGCTCGTGCGCGCCTCTCCTCCGAAGCTCGAGATGGTGAGCCTCCCGGTTCTTCTACCGCAGATTTTGTAGCGCGGTCATGACTCCTTGTCAGGCTCTTCATCCAGCTGTTGTTGTGCTTTGCCCGACTTCCCAGTATTGACCGCGCATTCAACGACGGTTCGATACCGTCATCCTCTGAGATGCTATAGCTTTCCGAATCTCGTCGCTGTAAATGCTCGGAGGGACCAGCACCGAGCGTCGTCTTGTTCAGTATCGGCGACCGGCTCGACGTAAACCGCTTCAACCGCTCCTCATCTCGTGTGTTATCGCTGGACCGGCGAGAGTCCGTCACGAAACTATGTGAGTCGGTGGCCAGTCCCTGTCTTCGTATACCATTTGTTATCATCTCATTCGATGTCCGCCTGTAACCCGCATCGTCATCGGATGGTTCGAGGTCGGTAAGACTGTTCGCGTCATCGATTTGCCGGTACACGTCTTCCAACTCGTCTGGCGGAGTCGAATTCAGAGACATCGCGCCGGAGCTCTGCCGTCGTTTGCGGGGCGAGCCTCGTCGCGTGTGGGGAGAGTATTCGGTACGGAAAAGCTGATCGTCTTCTTTCTCTGCTAATGGCAGGCGCGGTGGTGAGATGAACTCAAAAGCTCCGCGTAGCGTTCCGGTCTGGCTGAAAGTCCTCTGGTGTCGCGGTTTTGATTCTGGGGGAGGACTTATGTCTTGGAGCGCGCCCAGGCGAAGTCGGTCGCGGCGTGCACGTCGGAAGGGGGAGGTGTGTTGCTGTTGCTGTTGCTGTCGGGGACGCGCCCATGATGTTTGACCACCTTTACGTTCGGGGGTGGACATTGTGAGGGAGTCTGCGCCATTCAATCATCTGACTTAGTGTACTGCGCGCGAGTTAAGGATAGAGGTAGTATAAATACACTGGAGCAGGAAGTATTAATGGTCGGGATGAAGTGAAATCGTGCAGCTTCTCCAGCGCGCCGAGGGGATATTCAGCCCGATCGGGTTAGCGGCGCGGAGACATTAAAAGCAATGTTGATGACGGACTCGAATGCCTTCAACTTTCACTTCAACCTCACTCTACTCTCACTTGCTTATCCCACCAGCCAGGCCGACTATCAGTTGATCTGCACTTAGCGGTATATCCATTCCCCTTCGATCATCCTCGCTCGAGCCTCCACGACTGACCAGCATGTGACCACATCAGATGTATTGATCATCGTGACCCTCCACCACACCCGCTCGAAGATATATAAGCCCTCGCCGTGACTTGACGGGGAGTCACTTTCATCTTACCGTCTAAGACCCTACTCACATCTACCACGCTCTCAAACTCATACCATGGCGAAATCCGCAAGACGATCAGCCAAGGGCAAAGCTCCCGCAACAACCTCCGGAGCCTCAACACCAAGCTCCCAATCCGGCCCTCTACCACCCTTCACCCTCGCCCCAGACTCCCTCAAACCCTTCCTATCCCTCCTATCCCCACAAGAAGTCTACCTCGTACACATCGACACCACCCCCCTCGACCTGAAACAACAATCCCTCATCGTCTCCGCCGTAACAAACGCCCTCATCCTCGCCGTCATCGCCCTCCGCATCTACATGGGACGCAACACATACCCAGACCTCGTAGCCACCGTCATCGGCCTACACCCCATAACGATCGACACATCCGAGCTCTCCTGGCCCGAACTCGGCGCGCTGATCCTCCGCCGCGCCCTCCCCGTCCTCTTCGACTACCTCCTCCTCGTAACCTTCATCCCCTGGCCAATCCGCTTCTACAACGGCCCGCTCACCTGGCGCCGCAAAGTCGGCTTCCGCGAATCAGAGATCATCGTCCGCCGCAGCCAGCCAGCCCTCAGCGAACCCCCCGAACGTAACCGCTGGGTCCGAGATAACGAGGAAATGCGCGACAAGATCGTTGCGGCTGTCACGCCGGACCGCCTCCGGAAGACGGGGTTCCTCCTCGTCGACGCCGACTGGGACCTCGACTACCCGGCTATGATTGCAGCGCATTCGCTGGTAGATAACAAGAGTTCCTCACCACTTTCACTCGACGACTTCCGCACCGCCGTCCTCGTCAACACAGACACAGACGGGTGGATCATCTGGCATGTCGACGACGAAGACACGGAAGAGGGCCGGACGCGCACGAAACAGCGGGACCAGATCCTCGCGTTCAAGGAGAAGCTATCAGATATGGGTCAAGAAGACCTCTTTTTCCGGTGGGTCGAGTTGATCCAGTATGAGAGTACGCAGCCTGGAGGGTTCACAGCAGAAAGACAGCAGAGCGCGATGGTGCAAGCAAAGCAGTTGTTCGAGGATGCGGGGGTTGATTTCACGAAATTCTGGCAGGAGGTTGGTGGGATGGAGGGGTTTGGGGAGGTTGATGCCCAGGGGGAGGATTTGAGTCGTGTTGATGAGTTGGATTAAGCTAGACTACATTACTTCTGCTCTTTCTTTTTGTTGATCTTTCTCGTCTTATATTCTAGGTAGGGTCGGTTGGGATCTATAGATGGTCTTGTTACATTTGGCGTTGGAAGCAAGCATGTCATAATATATAGAAGGGGTTCGCGTGGCTGGCTCGGTTGATGGTTTTCGGGCTTTTGTCTCGATTATGCAATATAAATATCGTTTATATAATAATGGTGTAACTGCAAAACAAGTTTGTACTACAGAACTCACGCTCCCAGTCTATGTCATATGTAATAGCAAAACAACAAGTTAAACAGGCGAGATACAAATCAGGTATAGGATAACAGAATAGACTAGAAATATCGAAGGGTATCATTCAAGCACGACGATGATAGAGACACCGAATCAAAGCGCGAAGGGACGAAAGATGAGCACGAATATAGATATCGTTCTGTAATGTTAATGCGCACAGCCCACATCCCACACTCCGGCAAGAGAAACCAAATCCAAAAAGCCAAAAATCCAAGTGATGATAACGGTGCCATCCCAACCACCGGATGAAAATCACTGATCCCCGCCCTCAAGCCGATAATCAACTGACCACAGCTTCTCCCACGGTCGATACCGGGTTGACTGGCGACGGCTCGGGGTAGACGCAACCGACGAAGCCATCTCGGCATGTGTAGAGGATGGAGACCTCGCGCCGGTGTACTCACCGAGCACACGCTCACGCGTTCGATCCGAGCCCTAGAACGAGAAGCCCTGTCAGCCGTATTCCGAGGAATAGGGTGGATGGGACCGCGGGCTCTTAGGCTCACGGGCCCAGGAGAAGGTCGCGGCGAACCTCGTCAAAGATAGGGTTGGTTGCTGGCTCTCGTTGGTTGGAGCTTGCAGCGTTGTTGCTTGCTGCGGCAGCTTCGGCATCAGCTTGGCGGGTGAGTTCTGCTGTGGAGTCGTTTGCTCGGCTTGCTGTTGGTAGTGGTGCGCGTCGGTTGGATGCTGAGCTGTTGCGGCGGCTGTCGAGGCTCTTCTCGAGGGTCTTGGTGACGTTGCCGCCGGCAGGCGTGCGCTTCAGGCGGATGCTGCCTCTGGCGTCGACGTGGGCTGGGGCAACGGTGCTTTTACCCAGACCTGGGGTTGCTGGTGCGCCTGGCTTTTCTTCCGTTGCGTCTAGTAGGTACCAGCGGAGGCCGTCGGATAGCTCAAACGGATTCTCATCATTGATTGATGCGCCGTCGCTTGCCTCGCTGATTGATCGACGGTCTGGGTTGCCGCCGTTCAGGGACTTGGATAGATCAACAACTCGCTCTTCGATCTTGGTGATTCGAGCGAGCAGCCAGTCTCGAGTCTGAAGCTTATGAGCATCCTGCTCCCGCAGGAAGTAGTGCGGTGCGCCGACATTGAAGGCGGCCCACGAGCGGATGGCTTGGTTCCGAGTTGGCAAGAAGAGAGCAAGGTCTCCTTCCTTGAAGGATCGGTAGGCGATCTTGTCGTGAGCCTCGCTTTGCGTGCGATGATACTTGTCTCTGTATCCGCGGGCTTCTTTCTGCCATTTTCGCGCCAGCACTTCGATGTCTTTCACCCGCTTGACCACTGCTTCTCCGAAAATATCAACATTGAATTGATGCAGCGACTCCATAAAAGCCATGAACCTTTCTGTTTGTTCTTCAGGAGAATTTGATTGCGTCCACTGTAGGAGGGTTGCATCTGGCCTGACAGATACCACTCCAGACTGGCTCAGTGTATCTGCAGTGGCGGAGAGCGCGTTGACTTTAGATGACCGTTGCACAACGATCTCCCCGTCTTGTCGAATGACAGTAAAGCCCAGTTGCTCGAGCATGCGCTCCAACTTCTCCACTTGGGCATACAGCTGGCGCGATAGTTCCTCTGATCTTGTTGTATAGACCTTGACCCTAGCGGTAGTCTTCTTATCCGAGTCCGACAAGGCATCCACGCGTCTTCTCCACTGCAAGACCTCTTCCTCTGACCGACGAGCCCGGGCCTCGACTTCGGCAAGTTGATGGGCCATGTGGGTCAGCTTCTGCTCTTCCTCTGCAACGTGCTCACGAAGAGCACCTGCACCACTTTCGCCTGCAGCAAGCTTCGACTCTAGATCGAGAAGTCTTGTTCGCTCGTCGTTCAGTTCGGATTCAGTAGTAGCCAGTTTCGAACGCTCTTGTTCGAGGTCACTACGGGCTTGAGCCAGCTCAGACTTGTAGTTATCCTCAGCGTTTCTGAGACCCTCGGCATCTGACTCCATCTTCTCAAGCTGCTCTGTAAGAGTTTTGTTTTTTGCGGCGGTCTTCGTCGCGTTATCCTCGGCAGTATTAGCGTGGATTGTCAGTCCCTCGGAAAGTACATCAATTGCCTTGATGATATCGGTAACCTCGGTAGGAACGGAGCCTCCAGGGGACAGGTTCATGAAAGCAGCCTGCAAGGCCTGGTGAACTTCCTGCTCCTTCTTCTCCTTTTCCGCACTACGTTGTTCGAGTTCCTGTACCTGTGACTGGAAGCGATCTTTTGCGTCTTTATGAGACTGCATTTTCTCGAGCAAGTCATTTGCCTTGTGCATTCCCTCGTCTGCACGAGCATGCGCATCCTGCAACTCCAACTCAAGCTGGTGCAACCGCTCGTCGGCTTCCTGTTTCTCGTGATCACGAGAGTCAATAACTCTATCCAACTCTTCCTCAAGCTCTTCGACGCGGATCTTGAACCGTTTGACTTCGCCTTCGAGGTACCTGCGTTCATCACCGAATTCGCGCTGCCGAGCCTCGAGGTTCCCGATGAGATCATTCTTTGTCGACTGAGCTTCTTGCATTTTATCGGTGTTTGATTGTCGTTCCGCGTGATGCTCCCGCTGTAGCCGTTGCACCGTCTCTCGCTCGGTATTAAGTTCGGCTTCGAGTTGGACAACCCTGTTTACAAGGTTCTGTTCCTCCGCTGTCTGGTTTGAAGACATCCGCCTCGACGATACCGAGGACCTTCTAGACATCGGATCAGGGTGCGGCGACGCCGGAGAACTCGGGAAGTCAAAAGAGAAATTGCCGCTTAAGGGGCGACTGATATGGCTTTGTCGATGTAGAAGATCTTCCAGCTTGCGGATTCTACTCTCTGATCCTTTCAACTTGTCCTCGAGTTTAAGCTTTTCATCTCTCAGACTTCGGACCATCTCATCACTATGGAGTAAAAGCGAGCTGCGGCTCAGGTCGAATAGACTACCCTGCTTGAACGCCTTCGCTCTGCGGCGTTGCACTCTTGTTGGAGCATCGAGCTCTTTAAACACCTGAGTCAATTCCTGCACAGCATTGGACATACTGGGCTTTGCTTTGAGCTCTTCAATGTAAGACTCGATTTCCTTCCTCGTGACCGTGGGCCATTCAAACTCGTGACCCCGTAGGTTGACCTCGATGACGGGCGTGGTGGTATCTGTGATAGAGATGAATTCCTCCATATTCCTCACCCACTTCTTCCTTCGACGTTGTTCCTCATCTTGAAAGTCCGACATGTCTTCAGCCAGCCTTAATGAATCGCTCTTCATCTTGTCATTGAACTCTCGTCGCCTTACTGACTCAATCAGAACAGACCCATACACCAACGGCATATGAAACACCGAGTACAGATGGTCAAAAGCATCGCTCTGAAAGTTGAGGTTGACGATCTGGGCTTGCACGTCGGCTAAACGTGATTCGATCGAGGATATCGTCTTTGTGTGTGCTAGAGCAGCCTTTGCTGCAGCATCATACCGCCTGGTGGCGTCTGCCAAACCTTCGCGGACCTCAAGGCCAATTTCCAGCATCGACGGCAGAAGGTCTTTGGTATGATTGAGGGCAAGTCTAGAGATGTTGGCCAATGTCTTTTGGTTGTTCGGTAGAGCAAGAACATGATCGTAGTCGGAATAAATCTTCCTAGATAAAGTTTCCATTTCTTGGAGGAGACTGTCAATGCCACCGGAGCTCGAAGGAGGGACGTCGTCGAGTAACCGCTGTGTGTCTGTAGCGATATCCCCAACACCTTTCTCGATATCCTGAAACTGCCGAGTGAAGCGTGAAGACGCAGCAGAGGCGTCCGAGCCAGCCTTATGCACTTCCCCTACATCCACATAGTCAAGCAATGTCCCTGTCGACCTATCCGCATCCTTCTTCGGTGTCGACGGCCGGCCGAGGAATGAAAAGTCCTTCCGGGCTGGAATGTTTTCCAAAGCAGAGAGGGCACGTTTCCATCCTTCCAGCGCAGATTGTTGCTCCTTTATCAAGTCGTTCGACCACTCCTGCGCTTCTCGAAATCGGTTCTCCAAGCTAGACACATGTGTCTTGAGATTCTCCAGCGCGACGCCAGCGGCTCGGTTGACAATATCCGTCCTCTCATTATGCTCACGAATACCCCTATCCGCAACTTCGCATCGCTCCGTCAACTTGGTTGCCCAATCTTTCCGCGACGAGTATAGGTTCCGCCATGCTTGTAGGTCGTTCTGGTCCGTAAGCGTATCCGGAGGATTGTCGAGCTCAAGGGTTGGAGGTGTTGGAAATTTTGGGAGTTCAGTGGTATCTTGTTCGCTCACGTATCGCCTATCGTAGACAAAAACCTCGCTCTATTCAAATGTTATCAGCTTCAAAGGTGGATGGAAATGTACCGGTCCGGAGCATACCTCCGTGGCTAGTGTCTGGATCCTGACATTCTTCCCCCTGGCAGTCATCAAGATCTGTCTTTGAGGTGGTATCGATGTACTCTGTGTGATCCATGACCGCAGTGCATCCGTTCTAGAAGTAGAATCACTAACGTTAGCCAACAACTGCTACCGGACGGAAACGCCGAGCACATGCGCAAGCGGAGGACATACGTAGAAAACGACACTGTTTCGGCCAGCAGGTGCTCACCGGTGTGAGCGATGTAAATATGCAGCGACATCCCCCTCACCATCCGAGCGAAGCAACTGAGAGTCGTCCGGCGAGGAATGCGGGATGGAAGAACGATAGGAAAGTCGAGGCTCCCTCAGATGCCTGAGACCGGAGGAGCTTCCCCAGCCTAGACTGGATTGGGATGACGCGGGCTCGGAAGCCTACGCCGGGATCTCCACCGCCACCGCCCGCTGGAGCGTGTTGTGCTTTGGTAGGGAATACTTCACGATTCTTATCACAAGATGCTTCTTCTGACCTGCCACGAGGCCTTGCTCGATGTCATCCACGGCCCGTAGCCTCCCTCAACTGAGCGCGGGGGAGGTCACTCTGCTGGATCTGGCAGCTGACGATCCCCGAGACACTATCTCGTTTTCAGACAAAGAGGCTTTAATCCTCCAGCTATATCATCAAATACAAGAGCAAGAATTAGAGAAAGCTATTCTAGAGCAAGGTGAGTTTGAGTCTCCTTCATCATGACTCGCGATATTGACAATTCCAGAAATAGAACCAGTCTCCACAGGCAGCGCCGAGGAACTGGCTGCTGCAGAACGCGAGCTGCTCGACGCGAGAGCTACCTACACCGTCAGAAAAAAGGCGGTCGGCACTGTTCTCATAACAGATCCTATCCTCAAGGCCGTTCATCTGAAAGGAGTAACTCCTGCAGAGCGGTAAGTTACGCCTTGCGCCTGGGTCGCTAGGCTGGACTATCTCTTGACGCGTGTGCTCTTGTGTACTGATTAAAGTAGAAACCTGTTCCGTTTGATCAACCGCCGTGACGCATTATCTCTGGCTCAAGAGAATCTAAGTGCGGTACAAAGCTCGACTCTGAAGCAGCTTTCAACCGTCGAGGTTGAGAATTTGCAACTCCACCAGAAGAATCAAGAGTTGGTGCGCGAGCTTCTCGAGCTCACTAAAGATGACGACTCGTGGAGGGAAGAGCTTAGTGATCCCGAGTTGGAGCATGAGCTGGCGCAACTTGAAGCAGACCTCAAGAAGAGTAAAGCAAGATGGGAGACGATGAAGAGCGTTGCCAGCGCGGTTGTAGTAGGTAGCGGCGTGAATTGGGCGGAAGACGAGGAACTCACGGCCCTTGTACTTGATGAGTCTACTGATTGATGGCTGGCGTATTTACATCAGACATCTGCATTGCCTATGGCGTTGGTTACGGCGGGATAGGATACCCTTGATGAATAGCATGACATATTTTCTCCTATACTGAACGGATGGGATAAGCTTTCCAGTCGCATTCGTCAAAACGGGCTGTATACTGAGATAAAAAGGGCTTCGCTATATGCCAACCTCCTTGAGTCCTTGACCCGCTGCTGTTATGATCCACGTGACATCATGGCTTTGGCCTTGGGCAGTCAGTGGATGCAATGAGAATCCTGCAGGAACCTGAAACTATGAAGCTGACTCTGAGTCTCTGAAACTGGCTATAAAAATAGACTGATACGCTAAGCCCGACTGTACTAAGCTGGCTCAATTTGCATGGGAGCTGGAGCGTTTCGAAGGTGGCAGATGGCAGATGCCAGCCAGACAGGCACGGGTTCTAATTTGGACCAGCTTCGCCGCCCACCATCAACGAGATATAATTGTTGTTATTAATCACACATATCACATAAATCAGGCGTGAACTGGGGCTTACAATACCACTACTAGTACCAAAGGGTTGCTAAGCGGTTACCACCCAGTAAGTTTGGTGGTGTTGTTTGAGCTGGAATGTAGTGGCATTTGCGCTGCGCCGGACGGATTTCGATGAGGACCCTTACTCTTCGCTGCACCACCTTCACCTATGAGAGGCCAGCATCAAGCCCTGATAGGTCGATCCTTTTCTTGAGGTAAGTATACTCGTCAATAATGAAAAGTATAATTTCGTCTCTCGCGGATCAGACAACTCAGGCGGGAAAGACTGGATAAGCAAATTCGCTACTTTCGGTTGAACGCACAGGATATCGCTACCCAAATGTTTGCAGAAAACGCGCGAGTCTAAACTCCAGAAATTAGATGTCTGCTGGCAATTGTGACAGGTAGACTGGCAGGCTACCACCGATCATCACGATGCTTCTGGCTGCTTGCTCGACACCAGGGTAGTCGTGCCATTATTGGCCAAGCAGCCTAGGAGGGAATGCGTTCGTTTCCTGTGTGACTATCGGCAGCGCTGCCTATGGGAAAGCAGAGCTTGACGGAGCAAGGAGGGCCAACCGCGGCGCGAGTGCTCGAGAAAGGTACTTTGAGTAGGCGAGCGAACGCTCAGTGCGGGAGGGGTCCTCTCAACACCAACACATGCAAAGTAAAGTAGTAAGCAGGTGGGCGAGTTCCAGGGCCCTGGACACTACTGGACAGCCGGCGCGAGCAACGAAGGCTGACGAATTTCCCTAAGCTCATGTGGAGAAGTCCATCATGGAAGGTTGGAACTTGGGAAACGGCGCCCATGAAGCACTGCACCTTACCAGGACAAGAAACCGCCTAGCTCTTGGGAAGGGAATCAGGTCCTTTCTTTGTTTCCAGATGACCTGGACGAGTCACAACTGGGCTGTTCATGTCTGGGGGGAGGGTGCGCCGAGGTCTGAGAATTGCGACTGACAGAGCAGAGCTGAAAGACTGCACTAACCGGCCGTGCTCCAAGGATCCCCTCTGGTATCAGCGACGTATGGATCACATCAAGGCCATCAGATCATGGCTGACGGTTATTACAAGGCTGTCTCGCTTTTGTTTATCCGTCAACAGCCTGACTCCTGAGTTACACGCACATCCCATAGTCCTTGGGCTAAAAATGCACGTCCAGAAGTACAGTCACCAGATTTGCGCTCGAATGCTTGGGGCCTTGGGCTGCTGGTTGTTACGGAGTTGTACGGAGCTTTTTGGATGATGTAAAGTATGATGGATGGATCATGGACCACCGTCGCGACTCCTCCAACCGAAGACTGCGACTTGATTGTCAGAGTGCCAGTGCGACGGCTGCCGTATCTATGGTACCACTCAGTCCACAGCCTATCACTCCCTTTTGGTGTGATACTATTTTACCATAAGATGATTTATCCACATAATCCAGGCCGTGGCGTAGGGAGCGTATCATCGCCGTACTGTAATTTTCATACGGCAAGCAACCACCCTGATGTCCGAGAGCAGCTGCTTAGCGTGCAACTTGCTCCAAAATAGACGGAGGTGGGCCAAAATCGAGAGCCTGACTTTGGAAGTCAATTGATCGACTTTCTAGACGTTATTTTGACCGACTTCCCTGCCAAATTTGGGGTAAAGTGCAGCTCAAACTCGCAGAGATCACACTGGCGCCGGTCGCAGGGGGGAGGAGGAAATGACGGTACGTAACCGGTAAGAAACGTTACGGACCATTCTCCAGCAGGGCGGGCAGCCAGTCGCAGCAGGTTGTCTCTGGTCTGCCCTTGCTCCCTTCCCTTCCTTTCCTTTTCGCTGGTGGCCCGCTTCTGCCGTCGGTCGCTCCCTCGCTCTCTCTCCTACTACTACTACTCTCCCCTCTCCCTCTCTTCCCTCTCTCTCTCTCTGCTTTCCCTCACTACACGCTTCTCCCATACATTTTCTCTCTCCCATACAAAAAAGTACACCCGCATTGGTGAGTATACGCAATAAACACTCTCTTTCTCAAGCACTCTCTCTTCACCACCACCACCACCTTCTTTTTCTTCTTCCACATTGCTTGTTTCCTCCTTATTCTCCTTTTGCAATCGTCATCTCCTTCGATTTTTCCTTCATTGTTGCGTCGTTCTGTCGTCGCCCACCTATGGCAGCTCACGTATAGTTCGCAATCTCAACAGCCGGCTAACCATCACAGGCTGAAAACGCCAGTCTCAATAATTAATTTGACACCCTTTTCGACCTTTTCGTCAGGTAAGTTGTTCAAATGCGCGATTTGTCTTCGTGTGAATACCCGGCTTGCGACCGCGCTCTTGTTTGGGTGCGCGCTGCACTGCCTATCCGCCCACCACAACCCGCCACACTCTTCCTTGCGCAAGCTCCCACAACACTGCTTGCTCGCTCTATTTGCTTCATCCTGGTCGCTGCATTTTTCTATTCTGCCTCTCTTGTCAATTACCTCTCTCATCGACAGAATCGTTCGTCAAGCGGACTCAGCTAACATTGCCTCTCAGTTTAAACAACAAAATGCCCAAGGCTCCCGCTACCCGCAAGGCCAAGACTCCTCGTGAGACTAGCAGCCGCAAGAAGAAGGGTAAGCTCTGCTGGCACTTCTTCTGAACCTCGCTAACTCGCGACAGACCCCAACGCCCCCAAGCGTGGTCTCTCTGCCTACATGTTCTTCGCCAACGACAACCGTGACAAGGTTCGCGAGGAGAACCCCGGCATCACCTTCGGTAAGAGAGCAACCAAGCCTACCTGGAGTCTGTATCTAATACCATGCAGGCCAGGTCGGAAAGATGCTCGGTGAGAAGTGGAAGGCTCTCAGCGACAAGGACCGCAAGCCTTACGAGCAAAAGGCCGCTGACGACAAGAAGCGTTACGAGGACGAGAAGGCGGCATACAACGTAAGAGCTCTGCCCGACATCAATAGTCCCCATTCTAACCACGCTGAATAGGCCGCTGGTGATGACGAGGAGGAATCTTCCTAAATCACTTCTCTGAGTCGACTCGCTTGACCCTTGGCGTTGTGTGTTGTATTTGCTTTCGTAATATGTGATAATCCTCTCAAATGTATTTGTCGCTTTCATTATTTCTTTCTTTGCCCTTTGTCAACGGCTTCTGGGATGGGATGGGATGATGGTGGTTTGTCCTTGCTTTCTGTCATGAAGGATCTTCAACGGGAATGTTAGTGTATGGTTTGCTTGAGTTGAAGGAGCCCGGCGCTGATCGGGTCCTTTACAAGCACTGAATACGATTGAGTGAAGCTGCATTGCCATCTCCGGAGAACATCGTAAGACATTGGATTACTGTGCTGAGCCTGGGCTGCTGCGCAAATGCTGATGGCCCGAGCTCCAGCCAGCTCCGACGCGAAAACGTCATTGTTTACGTGTTGACGCGTCGAGCTCCGTTATCTCCGTTACTGCCTCAGGCATCAAAAACACCCCAATCCTGAAGTTACCAAGCCTGACAAATGCTTGCTCATGCTGGACTCGCTGCAGAAGGCAGGACGAGAATTTCTAATCTGATTGATGCACTGTTACTGTTGAGCTTTGAGGCTGAGGTTCTTAAGTGTATTTTCTTGATCTTTGGCCTGCTTGTAAGGAGTACGGAAAGTGACAAGGAAGTAGAGTGAGGGAGGGGAGATTTTTGTGATAGTGGTTTAGCTCTTTTCAGCGTGGATAAAGCTGGAGATGGTCTGTAATAATCCTGTAGTTACTCCGTAGATGTGGTCTACAGTAGTCATATTTTGATATGCTAAGGGTGTACGATTTGTGCCTGAGGTAGAACATGCTGTCCCTCGCCTACCGGAACGGCAGGCTATGTAGTCTTCTGGAATTCTGGTAGGGCCCCTCGTATTGAGGTTGAGATGTCGATATGGACGCCATTGAGCTTTCTTTGCACATCGGATGACTCCCTCCGGCTGCTTTGATACCCACCTGATCTGTAAGCATGTGAGAGAACAGGATGGAAAGCTGCAGCCGGCCGCATGTTGCATTTGCTCTGGTACATCCGTACCCGTCTAGACATGACAATCTGCATCATCCTCTTTGTTCCTTTGTCTGGAGTGAATGGAGGTGGAGAGGGGAGGGGCAGACTGCATGGCGGGAGCTGCGGCTTGTGGGAAGCATTGCATATTGTTTCTGAACCATCAAGATTGGTGTCGGGTGACTGCTTCATAGATATCTTGGTTCATCCTTCTATAATGTATGTCTTCATGAAAGGGTTGGAATTGACCGTCGCTCAGATCCGGCTGCTTGGTTCGGGACGGCAGCGTGGTTGGACCGTTGGAGATCTCCCGGCCAGTTGGACCACGCGATTCACTCATTTGTGTCCAGTTTTACTAGTGGGCTGTCTTCCATGGTACAGATGAAGCGGTGATCTAGATTCTCGCTGTAGCGTTGCGGAATGGACATGATGTTTTGCGCTGCTGATCAACACATGCATTGATCGTATTCGTGCAACGGTGACGATCTGACAGCAGCAGATGGTGGCTGATACAGTTGACAGGCCGAGCTGAATTAAGCAATTGATCGTGAGTAGTCAAGAGATAAAGTCGCAGCCAGGTATCCTGGTTCAAGAAGCAAGAAAGCGTCAGGTGATGGACTCTTTTAAGAGGAGCATTATAGCTGCAGCGGGGTTGCATCCTCAAGACCGCTCAATCATCAAAGCGACTAAAATGCAGCCATGCATTTCCGCCGCCCATTAGACGCGACCACGTCGACTGTCCAAGCCAGTATCCCCAATTCGTCCTGGGAGCCGCATGCCCTGAGCCTGTTCTTGTCCTCGCCGACCCCACCACAGCATTCTCCCTGTTCTAACTTCTGCACGGGTGGGCGGGTGACTTGAATGGGCTTGTCTTGACTGAAATCCTCCTGCTCTTCGTTGACCGACCCTGGTGGAGTTCCCTGTTCTCGCCTCTCTCGCCCGCTTCGCTGGTCGGAGAAAACACGATCAATATGCGTATGGGGGGCGATCCTGATACCACCGCACTTTTCTGACTCCTGCACGAATTATTCCTCCTCCAACCGTGCGTTTCTGAGTTGTCCCGGGCCAGTGCCCCTCACTGTGACTCTTTTCATCTGCTCCCTGTCCTTTCTGCTTGTCTCTTAGAATTTATATACAGCAAAGAAGCTGCTCTGTTGCTATCCGGCCTTTGTGCTCTTGCTTCATCTAGCTGTCGCTTGACACTTGCTTGACACTTGTTTTACCCGCCCGCACACGGCCTCCCCGCACCCCCTCAGGTATATAACGACCGTCGCATTCCATCTGGCCTTGCATGGCCCATCATCCGTAACCTCACAATGGCGCTGAGCGTTTCTGCCGGCAACGCTGAAGAAGTCGCTGCTGGATTCCAGCGCTTCCGCGACCCTCTCCCCGAACACGCAACCGAGATTACCGGCATCATCGGCGACCTATATACGATCAGCAGGTCCCTCAAATCCTTAGAGGAACTATCACGTCATCCGGTATCCGGTGACATTTTCAAAGTTGCACGCCACGATGTCGACCTTGTCAGTGCTAGTTTGCAGTATACCCTGGATGATGTTGTCGACTTCTTCGGTTACCTTGAGAGCCATGCGAGCTCTAAGCGGAGCGCATACAGGAAGACCTGGGCTGCCATGAGCAAATTCTTTGTCGGCGAGTCGGAGGAGACCTTGACTATACGGTTGTCAAAGTATAGAACTTTCCTAGGTGAACTGGAGAACTTGATACGGGAGTGAGTGCATACCGACATTTGTCAATTGAGTCTGGTCTAACCAATCATGTGTCCATCCACAGTGTAGGTCCCAATCATCTGCTCATGTCCCGCCTCCGCGAACGATTCAAAGAATTGCTAGTACACCAAGACAGTCGTCTCACCCGGCGCATGGGCGCATTGTCCGTGACTACGTCTTCAACCTCGAGCACCAACAGTACGGCGCCGAGCAGCCCGCGCAGTGACCGGAAACCTCGCACCCGGCGATCCTACGAACGTGCCAGGCCCTCGCACCTTGCGTCTCCAACACCCACCTCACCCTCATCTGGGTCATTTTTTGATATTCCGCCTCTGGTGCCGCCTGCACCCGGCTCGCCTGTGACTAGCTCGGCTACTAGCTATTCACTGGGGTCAAATGCATTGGCCGACCATTGGGCGGCGCAAGTGTTCTTCCAGCCGCGCACTGAAACCCGGCTTCCGAATAAAGGAGACAGGTATGTTCCTCAGACCTTTATCGCATACTATGCTAACGACCGGACTAGAACCGTATGCTATGGGGATGCACAGCAGAACCTTCATGAATGGCTGGAAGATGAGGGGTTCGGACAGCTACTGGAATTGTGCGTATTCTTACTCCTACTGTGACTACTAGCTAACTTGACAGATCCTTCGGCAATGTCCGAGTGTTCTTCTATCTCAGGGAAGATGACAACCGAGCGCGCATCGTATGCAGCCAAGCTAAGCAATTCTATTGTCTTCCCTTGAACATGCTGGAGATCATCCGGCCTGGTCCGAACCCTTCATGCCTGCAAATATGCCGTCGGCGGCGTAACGGCTTGGAACTATATGTGTGGGCGAACCTCAAATTCGCAACCATTGAAGGTATGCCCGAACTCTTTCGTTCTTGTACAATGCTAACACCATCAGTCATGATACTATTTTACTGCACGTTCCTGGCTCTCCGATCCCAGGACTCAGGAAAGCCCGTGTCACAAATCCGTGACTACGAGCTCCACCAAGAAGAGGAGCTCTTCGGATCGTAAGTCACCTTCTCCGTTCAAAGACACGGCGCTGACAATCCAGACCAATCATGGACGACGGCTTCCAGCACGCCTTGCGCGTGTACCGAGACAAAGTCACTGGTGCCATCAGGCTCCAAGCCTCAGTCCACAAGGGCGAGATGAAACGGTACGCAGTCCCGCTCGATAGCTGATTTGAACTAACATTGTGCAGAGCTCCTATCTGGACTGCGTTCATAACAGATCAAATCCGAACCCGAGGATGGGTTCGTCACGATGGCGATAAAATCGTGTGGCTGCGCGAGCTCCGAGAGACTGTATTCATGTTTCCGGATTATAACCCTCCAAAGACGAAGCGAGGCGAGCACCAATTGGAGTTCATGTCTATTGCCGGTACGATTTCTCTACTTTCCCTGTTGTTCTATAGCCCCTGCTAACCTGCAACAGACGCTGAAGCATTCATCACTGTTATGCTGGAGATTGCTCATGATGTTATATGATCTTTCTTATTTATTTTTTGGTCATTGGAGCTACGCGATAACAGCCGCGTTAAAAGACTACCTAATCAGGGCTGGCTGTGCCCTGCAGAATCATGACTTATGATTGACGCGTCTACGACTGATACGACTGATGCTGGTGATGTCTTTGACTCAGCATTGTTTGAATTTACAGGTCGTTGCTTCGCTTAGCATGGCGCTTTCTGATACTTTGGCGGGTAGCATGAGCGTGGATGGGATTTGGGTAATATTATGCAGTTTGGATTAGATCTAGAATAGATGATTTGCTTGCCGGGGTATCTCAATATGTCAGTAAAAAGTAACAGGCCGAACTCCGTATCCTCCACGGTAAAATGCAATGCAACAGTGGAATCTACCCCTCAACACCAGTCCCAGCATCCCCCAGTCCGAGAAGAAACATCTCCGCGCGCCTTTTCGCCCGCAATTTCTCGATCTCTCCTTTCCTCGCTTCTCGGGCCCTCTCCCTCTCCACCCGCCGTGCTTTCCGAACATCCCTCTCCTTCTCCGTCTCGGCCCTCACATTCAGCAGCTCCTCCATCTGCTTCTTTCGCACCTCCTCATCCTTCGAAAACGCATAGAAACCCGTCCCTCGATTTCGCACCTCCGCCTCCGCATCATAATGTACCTCGTCCGGCGTCATCGACCGATCCCGCCGTTTCGCAAGGTAAGCCATCTGCTCAGCAACAAGATCCGTCGGACGAAACGCCTCGCTCTGCACAGTCGCACCGTAGATTAGATTCTTCGGCTGCGACGGCCGCCACCGCTCTGCCCCCTCCGCCGCCTCATTCGCTTGCCCCTTCAGTTTCGCCGCAGCGGCAGCCTCTTTCCTTGTTCCGCGGCGCGTGCGCCCGAGCTCATCTTCATAAGAGACAATCGAAGCATTATCGTCGGCATTTGAATGCTCAAAACTAGAATCCGTATCCGAGTCCGAGCCCTTCCGCCGCTGCGTGTCTGCCCATTTCCGGTCGAAATCGACCAGCCCTTCTTTTTCTTTCCGGCGGAGGCGCGAGAGGTATTCATCTTTCCCGGGGCCGATATCGTCGTCGCTATCGCTTCCCTCGGCGAGGTATTCCCCCTTCTTTAGGTCCTCGTAGAGCCTCGCTTTCTCTTCCATGCGCCTCTTTGAGCGGTGAAGGGTCGCTGCATCGACGGAGCCGATGTCCTTGGAGGACTGGTGGATTTGCTGTAAGGATGTATTATCGTCATCACGGAGGTCGGCGGCGGCGCGCTTTTGGGCGCCTTTGTTTGGGCGTGCGAAGATGTCTGATTTCGAGGATTTGGAGGGCCGCGCGCGGCCGCGGCTGGAGATGTCTTTGTCGGTGTTTGAGGCGATTAGGGAGGAGAGCGTGGATGTGAAGGCGAGGGTTGAGGAGGAGGGGGTGTTGGAGGTTTGTTTGGTGGGTTTCTGGCCGTAGAGGTTGGGGTTTGACATGTTGGTTGTTTTGTTGCTGTGTAGAATATTGGTGTAGATTGTCGGAGTTGGAGCGGAGGTTAGAAGGCTGCAATTGTATACTGCCTGAGGCAGAAGGGTTGTAATTTAGTAAGCTACCCCACGATGAGGGGATCCGATGGTCGGAGTCACGAATCTTGAGCAATTCTCTCCCTCTTTCTTGCAATAATTCCTGTCTTTCTTGCATCAATCTCAATTAAAGAGAAACAATTCCAGCAATTGCACCATGTCTGCCCCCATCTACCTCGGTGTCATCGGTAAGGAGCAACCACCTCATCCACCCCTCCAAGCTACCCCGCCAACACCACATCACCATACTATATCCCTTTGAACTATATTCCTCCATACTAACACCCCTCCCAGGCGTCGGCGGCGTAGGAACCTCCTTCCTATCCCAACTCTCCCGCCTCCCCAACGCCCCTAAGCTCATCCTCCTCGCCCGCTCAACCCAAACCCTCCTTTCCCCCAAAGACTCCTTCAGCCCAATCCCCTTCGCCGACTGGAAAACAGCCTCCGAAACCCCCAGCCTCACAAAGTCCGGCTCTCTCTCCGCCGAAGAAGTAGCTAGCTACCTCTCCTCTGCCCCAGGGAAATCCATCCTCGTCGACAACACCAGCGACCCCGCCCTCGCAGCTCAGTACCCGCTCTTCCTCAAGAAGGGCATCTCAATCGTCACGCCTAACAAGAAAGGTTTCTCCTCTGACCTGAGTCTGTGGAAGGATATCTTTGCGTCCGCGAAGGTGGGCAAGGCGCTTGTATACCATGAGAGTACCGTTGGCGCCGGGTTGCCGGTGATCTCGACCCTCCGGGATCTAGTCAACACGGGCGATGAGGTTACGAGGATCGAGGGCGTGTTCTCAGGAACGTTGAGCTTCCTGTTCAACACTTTTGCGCCGGCCTCTGGCTCTTCAAGCGCGAAGTGGAGCGAGGTCGTGGCGCAGGCAAAGGAGCTTGGATACACCGAGCCCGATCCCCGAGATGATCTGAACGGCATGGATGTTGCCAGGAAGCTGACGATCCTTGCCCGTATCGCCGGGCTGGAAGTTCAATCTCCCGACTCGTTCCCTATCGAGTCGTTGATCCCTAAGGAGTTGGCTAGCCTACCTTCCTCCGCGGAGGGGATTAAGGAGTTTATGACCAGGCTGCCTGAATTCGATGGCCAGATGACGGAGATCAAGGAGAGTGCTGAGAAGGCTGGTAAGGTCGTGCGCTTTGTTGGTAGCGTTGATGTTGGTAGCAAGGAGGTGCGTGTTGGATTGCAGCAGTTCGATAAGGATAGTGCGATTGCGGGGCTCAAGGGCAGCGATAACATCATCTCTTTCTACACCAAGCGGTATGGAAGCAACCCGCTTATCATCCAGGGTGCCGGTGCTGGCGGTGATGTCACGGCTATGGGTGTTACGGCGGATCTGCTGAAGGTTATTGAGCGGTTGGGCTAGAAGCAGCTCCAGCTCCATATACCAATAACCACGAAAAGTATAGTCGCGAAGAAACAATCATAGAAATAAAAGTATGGATGAACAACCACTGCACCAGGTTAGAGCTCTATATAAGGCTTCCATCCCCAACCATACACCATCCGCCCGATAGGGATAAGAGGTTGAAAAGAGATATAAAGAGAGCAGAATCTAAGACCGTAAGAAAGCCTTCACAGCCTCCCCCCAATACGGACCCCTCTTGTACGGATAAATCTCAGGCACATTCCCGCCCTTCAACCCGTCAATCGCAACCGCGAGATCCTCGCCCAGTCCCTCTTTCTTGATATCACTGAGCGGGTACGTGTATGTGTGGAAGGCGAAGATCAGGGCTTTAGACTTGGGGAGCCGGTGGAGGGTTTGGCGTTCGACGCGGAGGTAGGTCTTTCTCTGTGGTTAATATATAGTATGCAGTATGTAACTAGGGGAAGAAGACGGAGAGATATATATATCAGTAGGGGAGGGGGACTCACGTCTTCGCCCGTGAAGCTCTCAACTGGGATTTTCTCCTCTTCTTCTTCTTCTTCTTCTCTAGTCCTTCCCTCACTTTCCTCCCCAACAGATGCAAAACTAAAACTAGAGGTCGAGGTAGAAGCAGGACCAGGATTATGGTCATGCAACCCCCCAAAAGCTGCAAAAAGCCCCGTCCCAGCCGTCATAATGCTCCAGTTAGTCCGTACCACGAACCGGCCCACCTCCAGCTTGCTGAAGAATCGATCCATGGATTTCTCGAGTTTCTCCTTATACCCTGGGACGGGGGTGTGGATTGCTGAGAGTGGCAGGGAGAGTTTTGTGCGTGTGTCAAAGCCCGCGGGGTAGTAAGTTGTGTAGGCTTGGAGGTGGTACTTTGGGTCTTGTTCTTGAGACTGGGGGGATTGAGAGGGTAAAGCAGAGGGGAGGAGGATGAGGAAGTCCTCGTCTATCCAGGAGGCCATTGTGTCGAGGATGTGCAGGAGGGAGGATTTTTCTTGCTCGAGGTTGGTGGCTTCTTTCTTCTCCTTCTCCGATGAAGCGTGGTAGAGGCGGACCAACTCACTTGCCTGAACTGGGATTTTTAATCCTGTTACCAGGGACTTGATCATCTTCATCCCGTCCTCTTCCTGAAGACGAAACATACTCCCATACCTGGTAGGCAAATAGACACCCATTACAAAGCCATACCACTCATACAACGCCTGCTTGATCTTACTGTTCATCTCAGAATCTGACTCCTGGAGATTAACAGCCCGCACAACATCCGGATACTGCTTTAGAAGGTCTCTCCGGAGAGCGAGGCGCGCGAGATATGTTTTGTCCATCGGGACTAGGTCTGATGGATCGAGATTCGAAATCGCTGTTGTTTGTTAGGTCATTTTTCTTGCCTTGTGGAGTATAGTATGGAACAGAGAACAGAGGACAAACCCATAGTTAGATGGTATTTTGGCTTAAATGGACGCAGGGCGATAGGGTTGGTAGTCTCCCAGTTGAAGGAGGGTGGGAGGGGGGTTATGGGGGGGTACGAGTCTGGTTCTGAAGTTGATTGTGTCTTTGGACTGGGAGTAGAGAAGCCATGGTGGTTATGTTGCTGGTTGTCGCTGTTCTTGCGGGGTGAGGACTGGATGGTGTTAGCTTAGTTGGAGATAAGAGAGAGAAACTCGTACTCGGATATAGATACCAAAAAAGAGAAGAAAAATGGCGAGGAAGAAGGACGTGACAGGGTATTTGGGCAAGAAGGATAATCCCAAGAGTGAATACATGGTTGGTATAGTTGAGGGGGTGATATGGTGCGGGGTTTTATAGATAGTTATAGCTGTGTTATCAGTTGGAGAAGTAAGTCTCTCATTCTGATTGGCGAGCAATGCCGCTTGAAACCAGTATGATTGACTAAAACACCGAGCTCCAGTACCTTTCCTATTATTCTCTTAAGAGTAATCACAGCCATGAGTTAGAGCGCGACCATGGCTTCGATACGGTCGTGGAACTCGCGGGCGGGAGCCCGATCCAGGGGCCCTTCCTGATCGGGAATCAGGTCAGCGACGCTATACCCAGGCGATTCTAACATTTCTGCCGGGAATGGCAACTATTAACTGGAGTTTATGCCGGCAAACAGTGCTCTATAAAGAAAGTGGCGGGTTGCCCAGCGCAGTGCTGCCAGCCGTGCTAATTACCTATTGGCTATTCGATATCGATCACGCGCCAGGTAGTTACAGCGCGAGGCTGAATCTGCAATCCACACTCCTGCTACCTTGATCGAACCATTCAAACTTCATCATTAACACCATCGCATGATTAGATGTTTCCTTGGACATGACATCGACTAAATGCTATAGTCAGGAAGACTACTCAGTCGCCTGGCTTTGTGCCCTTCCTGTCGAGATGGCGGCAGCTGAGGCCATGCTAGACAAGACGCACCCTAGCATATTAACGAACTCCGCAGACAACAATACCTACGTCCTAGGCGAAATCTTTGGCCACAATGTCGTTATATCTTGCCTTCGATCGGGAGTTTACGGCACTACGTCTGCAGCTATATCCGCAGTCGAACTACAATCAACCTACAAATGCATTCGGCTCTTTCTACTAGTTGGGATTGGAGGAGGAGCCCCAAGTGCTAAGGCTGATATTCGCCTGGGGGACGTGGTGGTAAGCAAGCCAACAAGGGAATTCGGTGGAGTCATCCAGTACGACTATGGCAAAACAACAGCCGGTGGTTATTTTGAAAGAACCGGGGTCTTGAACAAGCCATCGTCAGTCCTTCTTACAGCGGTCTCGAGACTCGAATCGGCGCATCGATTATCACCGCCGAAGCTGCCTGAGCTTATGGCTGAGGCGCTGCAGAGGCACCCTAAAATGACAGAAAAGTTCACGTACCGCGGGAAAAACCAGGATCAACTCTTTGACGCGGCTTATGTCCATAGCGATCCAGACGGTACCTGCGCGCGGTGCGATTCCAGCAGGCTCGTGATCAGACCATCTCGGTTAGGAACCGAACCTGTTGTACATTATGGTCTTGTTGCATCTGCGAATCAGGTACTGAAAGACGCCATTGCACGGGACAGGCTAAGTCGCCAGCTTGGTATACTCTGCTTTGAAATGGAAGCAGCTGGATTGATGGACGACCTCCAATGTCTAGTTATTCGTGGGATTTGTGACTATTCCGACTCCCATAAGAACAAGCAGTGGCAGGAATACGCAGCCATGGCAGCTGCCGCATATGCGAAGGAGCTTATCTCTGTGGTCCATACAGTTCAAGGTCACCATACACAGCAGACCCTCTCCAACGGTAGGCTGATCTTCCAGCTCGGTATTTAGGGCTTGCTGACATTTAATTTAACCTGAAGTGACACATCGTAGAAAAGGAGTCCGGTTCGAAGATGATAGATTAGTGCGCCAGATAAGTGAGTCGATTACAGAAATCTCCACTGTTGATACTAGATACTAAGCTCCACACTTGAGGTCGTGGAATACCATTATCTAGAATCTCAACGTACGATCAGGAGAGAGTGCATCGGCGACTCTTACAGAAGCGGCTCATGGGCACCACGCAGTGGTTTCTCGATCATGAACATTTTAGAGCATGGTTAACAGAAGATACTATCTCCTGTTTGTGGTGCTCGGGAAAGAGTATATGCCAACCAATCAATCAGCCGCGTCTGGATACGTTGCTAACGTGCCATGACTCTACAGTCGGCTCAGGCAAGACGATAATAGCGTCAGTATATACCTCTGTTCATACCATAACTCTCAATTAAACCTTACTAGCACGAGTGCAGTGGAGGCTGCAAGATATCGTTATCCTGACGTTCGTTCGCCGACCATCTTTTTCTACTGCGAGAACGATTACGGCGAGACTCTTAAGGCGGCATATATACTGTCCAGCTTTATCCGACAGCTTTGTGAGCACTTGTACGAAGAAACCAGGAGTTATCCCGAGGATATCGAACTAGAGATTCGCAGATTATTTGGTGGAAAGCGTATTGTGCCAGGGATAGGAGATTTACAGAACACCCTTGCTATGCTCCTCCAACACTTTCCCAACACATTCTTGATAATTGACGGTTTAGATGCTCTCGACCAGGCACAGTCCAAAGCCCTATTAATGTGCCTAAAAGCACTATGCTCATCTAAACTGTCGGGCCCATTGCGGATTTTGTTATTCAGCAGAAACCAGATTCAGGGTTATTTGAATATTGCAACATTCATGCCAGGAGTCCGGCAGATTTCAACATCCTGCAATGTCAGGTCCGACATCGAGATTTACATCAATACCAGCATCGCCGATAAGACCCTGTACAGGAACATAACAGATAATCCCATATTGCTTGAGGACATCAAGCAAACTCTCCTCACAGAGTCGTCAGAAATGTAAGGCCGTGAGATATCTGTGCCCAGTGTATGGCCGCTAACCTTTTTAGGTTTCTTTGGGTCTACCTCCAAATGGAGATCCTGTGGGATACGTGTTATACCGATGCGGAGATACGCAAGGCCCTGGCAACCCTACCAAAAGGGTTGGAAGAAACATACGCTCGTTGCGTTGACAGGATTAGCTCTTCCGATAAATATGCCATGAAGGTACTCAAGTGGGTTGCGTTCGCCATCCGGCCACTTCATGTTGAGGAAATGAGGGAAGCCGTCGTGTTGAACTTAGAGCAAACCCAGTGGAATGATGGGATATTTCCGCAGAAAGACGTGCTCATCGGCTGCTGTGCAAACCTTGTGGTCGTGGACTCTTCAGACACATGTGTGCGGTTCGCACATTCTTCAGTAAAACGATATCTCGAGCATTGTCTTGGAGGGGAAGTTAACTCGGAACAACCAGGCTTTGATTACCCGACAGCAGAGCAGGGTAATCTGGAGTGTGGCGAACTGTGCATTACGTACCTCTCCTTCTTGGATTTCGGCCTTCAGCTAGCAACGGGATCAACCAGGGCTGGAACAGTACCGGTCTCATCCCCGGCTCTATATGCACAGCAGGCTATATCCGGCCATAGCCGGATTGCGAGATTCTTGTTCTCACGGTTTGCAGGTCAGAGCTGCGACATTTCTTCACTTGTTCGTTTAATGCGCACCGAGTCAAGTCCAGATCGGACACGATATAAATTCTTGGATTACGCGGTCGCCAACTGGGCCCTGCACACAAAACAAATTCAGAGCATGTCTGCAACATGGGAAAGATTTCAGACGCTCGCCACATCTTTCAACGAGACCTGGAATTTCCACCCTTGGCTCACGGGTGGTCGCTCCCGGGACTCGCTTATACATGGGCTGTTCAGCTGGGCCGTCAGCGAGCAGCACGAGCCGCTTCTCGCCCTTGCAATCCGAGCTGGATCTACAGCCCATAATATCTGGGATCTGCCACTGGTGGGCGAAAGCATTCCTGCCCTCCATTCTGCATGCAAACGGGGCCATGTTGGCATTGTTCGGTTTCTTCTACAGATCTGCGATACCACGCTGGCAGACGCAGATGGCTATACTGCATTACATCATGCAGCTCAAGAAGGACACATTGACGTGTGTGACTTGCTTCTGAGCACAAAGAGGGTCAAGGTTGATACGCTATCAACGTCGAAATCTACACCACTCTGGTTGGCCGCCGGCAATGGGCACTATGAGATTGTTGTCCTTCTCTGCGACCACGGGTCAAATCTCAACATTGGTGCCGGTAGCAAACTGGGACCTCCGCTTGTTGCGGCTATTTGGCAAGGCCACTTGCTGATTGTAAAAGAACTACTTGACAGAGGAGCCTCCACGGATTCTACGCTGGATATACTCGACGATGCTGTGTATTTTGGACACGAAACAATAGTAGAGCTGCTGTTGGACCGGGGCGTCAGGACGAGGCACAGGCATCAGCGGGGTGACAGTAGGGAGACTTCGCTATTGACTTCACTATTGCTAAAGGCTGTCGATGGCGGGCACGAGGGCATAGTGAGACTGCTACTCAATAGGGGTGCTCGCATCGACTTACCCTTCTATGACACCGATACCACAGCATTACACCACGCCGTCAAAATAGGAAATAAAGAAGTCGTCCAGGCCTTGCTAGATAGCGGTGCACCTATCGATATAAAGAATTCAGATGGCCAAACACCCTTGACTACAGCAGCTAATATTGGACGAAATGAAATCGTCAAGCTGCTTCTTGAAAAGGGTGCCAGTTTGAGAGTAAGGGATGCCTCATTGTCGCCGTTTCACGGAGCAGCAGCCCACGGGTATACTACGGTACTGGAGACGCTGCTTGATGGGAGCAATCGCATGCCTAAGACACCTAGCCTTGACGAACTCTTAATAACTGCAGCCAAAGTGGACTTTGTTCAAAACTGGCAAAACAGTAAGGGCTGGGTCTCCAAGAAGTCATATCCAATGGATGAAGAGAATGCACTCGACCTACGAGTCCAGGCTGGATCACCGACGGAGGTCGTCAGCTTTCTACTGGATCGAGGTGCAGACTTGAATAGCAAGAATTCTCTTGGACAGAATGTTCTATGGCTGGCAACAAGGGCTGGCAATGCAGCAGTAGTGGCGCTGCTACTTGACCGAGGCGCTGACCCAGATAACACTAACCAAAAAACGCCCGGTCTGCTCCACGTCGCAATTGAGTGTCGCCACGACGCAGTCATAGAGACGCTACTTGACGGAGGGGCCTCCCTGCATACTGTGGATGACCTTGGACGTACGCCACTTGCAATTGCCGTGACCCTGGGCAATGAAGCCATTGTCACACTGTTACTGGGCAGAGGCGCTTACGTCAACACCAAGGACAGATATGGCAAGACACCGCTAGACGTGGTCAAAGCCGCCAAATACAAACACAAAAAGACAATTGAAAGGCTACTTCTAGCTGCCGGGGCAACAAGATAGAGTTCAAAGTCAGTCTTAATGCAGGTAACAGGATTCTCTCTAGCGCTGGTTGGTTATCTTGAATGACCAAATGGTCTTTTTAACTTATATGCCCAATAAGACAATGTCGGAGTGGGCCTGCTACTAGCCCAGTCGGATCACTGTATATAGTAGTAGATAGATACTCTCATAGAATATTCTTGTACGTCCTTTCTTTCTGATACTAACCCCAAGACATAAACCAAACCCATCACGGCGTCCCCTGTCTACTCTCGGCCTGCACAAACGTCGACTGCACCGTAATCCCAGACCCAGACCTGACCTCCTCCGCCTCATACTTCCCCCCATTGCCCCCAGGCACACTAGTCACATAATTCGTCAACCCAATTTCATCCTCCTCCGTGCCCTTATCCCTATTCATCCGGCTCGAACTATACTGCTTCGAGTTCGAGTGCGAGTGATACTTATGGCTCACCCACGGCCGCTCCGACGGCGCACTCTTACTCGCACTCGCACTCCCCCCAGTCCTAGACTGGCGAGACTGGTACTGCGAGCGATAAGAGCGGTGCGCGATGCGCGCGAGAGGCGCGAAGTGCGGAAGACACGCGCACACAATACCCACAGAAGGCTCGATAGTCGACCAGATGAACACGGGGCCCATGAGGAAGGTTACGTCGGCGGTATTCATGAATTCACTGAGGTAGTGGATGCGGACGATGCTAGCGACGCAGACACTTTTGTCATCCCCAATTATCAGTTAGCAACCAACCCCAAACCCAAACCCACACCATGAGATCACAGCTATAGCCATATATCAAGACCAGACCTAGAACTTACAAGACGCCCACGGCGAGAATCCCACAAATAGCCCCCTTCTTCCGCCTTGTCATCTGCAGCTTCACCAATCTCGGAAACGGCAGCGCCAGCAAAATCGTATCGTTAAGCATATTGATAATCCCCAGCGCCAGGAAAAAGGAGTTGATGTTTATGCACTCGCCACTTGTCCCGCTGAACTGCGTCCAGAAGTGCGTGACGGGGCGGCAGGCGGTGGCCATGGTGATCCAGATGGTGAGCGGGTAGGAGAGGGTGATGAAGAGGGCGAAGGCGAGGGTTAGCTTCATGGTTTGCTCGAGCGGGGAGAAGATGCGTTTGTAGAAGAAGAGGATCGAGAGGCGGATTGCCGTGCAGGAGGTTGCGTAGAGGAAGGTGTAGGAGTAGAGGAGCTGGATTGGCATTTTCTTGCTTAGATGGGTGGATTAGAGAGGAGGGGAGGGGAGGTGGTTTGACTGACTCTGTATAGGGCCATTAGGTCGGAGAGGGATATGGCCCAGACGTGTTTTCCGGAGCCGACGTTGCCTCCTAAAGAATCAGATCAGTGACTGAGGAATAGACTTGAGGATGAGAAGAGAGATGCTCACCCGCAACACTAATCCCCGTCGTCGCACCTATACAAATCTTCAACCCCTTGGTTAGCAAGACCTCACTCAGCAGACAATCCAGCAGGAGACCCACCAAAGCCGCAATGATGGTCCAGTCATCATACAGCAGCGCATTCCGAAGAATGACTCGCGCCGTGAAGCGAAGAATCACCGCAACCGCAGCCAGGCAGAGCATCGCAATCACAGCCCCATTGTTAACAGACACACTGCTCTCGGCGAGGTCGACATCCGGTGGTGGCGGACCGAACGCAGCGAGGATGGCCGGGTCTACAGCCATAGCTGTACAACTGCGTGAGGGTCACAGGCCAGACACAGTTGCAGGTTGGGTTGGACATGAGAATCGTCTAATGTAATACCCAAAACGCGCCTTGGGGGGCTTCCTTGTCTTTAACCTGAGCGTACGCCGTGTGGACTACTCCGGAGTAGCCGATGTCGACGTCTAAGCAAGCCCTGATCCACCGAGCATCCCGTGTCCCAGTTGCAGCCGTCGGGCTAGTAATACTCCGGAGTAGTGGTTAACTGACACTGGTGACTGACGACTCAATTCTATGCGTTTTATGCAGGCTGGGGAATTCCCGGAACGTCTACCCACGGCTAGCTGGCTGGCTGATCCTTCAATCCTTACAGATCGTCGTTCTTCATCAACGACTCGGAAATAAGATATGGGTCCTGGCTGCAACACTGCCTTGGTCGCAAGCGCACTAACTCTTTCTGATCGGCATGGCAGGTGCCAAAGCTCTCGGCGTGTAGGGCTAGACAGGGGTCCCAGACGGTCCGGCCCTAACTACCGGTCAACGGCGCGCCGGGGGATGGGGCCAGACAAGCCGCTGTCGCAGTCTATACAGCCTTCTGAATCATGTAGTCTTTTCCCTCCCCGAGTAGTGTGATTCAGGGCTAAATACTCCGGAGCGGCCATTCATTGCCCCCCTGACTCGCAAGCTACAACCAACCCTCTTTCCCACTCTCGATTGCCCACACCATTGAGGACACTGACGATCGACTACAGTATACAATTACAATGTACAACCACAGCCTCACAGCCCTCGAGCGCATAGGCCCCAAGGGCTACCTGCGCTACGTATTCCCCTTCCAGCTACCAGAAGACTACGACCTGGACGAAGTCGCCCGCGTCCTGCAAGCCGGGTACGACGCGCTCGCGGATCGGATCCCCGAAGTCGGCAGCGAGGCCGTCCCCGACACAGCATGGCGGCAAAAAGGCGTAATGAAATACCAGCCCTACGACGACCGAACAATCGCAATCAAAGACCTCCGGAGTTCATACCCGTCCAGCTACGCAGAGCTCAAAGCAAACTCCTTCCCTGTCTCCGCCTTCGACGCAGATACGTTCTGCCGCCGCTCTGTCTGGCCTTCTGCCGGGGAGCGCCTGCCGATCTCCCTCGTGCAGGCGAATTTCATTCGCGGCGGGTTGATCTTGACGTGGTGTATCTTGCATATGGCGGGTGATGGGCGGTCGTTTTATATCTGGACGCGGATCTGGGCAGAGGAGTGTCGGCGCGCTCAGGGGGGTGAGATTGCTGAGCCGTTGCAGCTTCCTGACGCTGTATGGGGTGATAGACAGCAGGTTATGGGACCGTCGGGGAAAAATGCTGGCCGGATTGAAGACCATCCGGAGTATACGCTTCTGCCGTTTACGCCGGCTGGGGCGCCGCCGAAGATGGCGTCGCCGAGCCATCGGGGGCAGGTGTATTATTTCTCGCGGGAGGCGCTGGCTGCGTTGAAGCAGGAGGCGTCTCCTGGTAATGCTACTGAGGGGTCGGGGCAGTCGTGGATTTCGACGAATGATGCGCTGTCGGCGCTTGTTTGGCGGACTGTGATGGCTGTGCAGTCGCCGTTGGAGACGCTGGAGGGGTATCCCGTGTCTGTGTTTAATATTGCGATTGATGGGCGGCAGAGGACGAATCCGAAGATTCATCCGGATACGTTGGGTTGCTTTTTGGAGTATGTTGCTGTGTCGGTGCCGATTCGTAAGATGCTGGGCGAGCTGAGTATTGCCGATTTGGCGATTCGGATCCGCAAGGCTATTATTGCGGCTAGTGATGAGTTCACGGATGATGTGGTGGCTTTGGTGGAGCAGCTGGAGGATGTTGACCGGCTGGTTGCCACGGCGTTTCTGGATGTTCCTGGCTTCAACTGTGTTCAGAGCTCGTGGACTGGGTTTGAACTGTATGGGCTGGATTGGGGTTTGTTGGGGAAGATTGAATCGGTGAGAGTGCCGCATGTGGGCTGCATTAATGGTCTGCAGGTCGTGCTTCCGGTGCTGCCAGATGGGGGGATGGAGGTTGTGGTGGGTGTCGAGGAGAGCTGTTTGGAGAGGCTTTTGAACGATCCTTTGTTGAACAAGTTTGGTGTTCCGAGGTGATCTAGATGGGTTATGTAGTGTCGCCGAAGCAAGATACGACGAATTTCATCATGCTTAACCTCGACTGTGGATAGTCCTCCCAAGGATAGAGAGCATTTGCAGGTGCTAGGTATCGCAGCCCAACTGGTCATTCCTACCCTCTCAACGCCGATTCCAAGCTCCGATAGCAGTATGCATGACTGGATTAGTACGCTATGCTGGAAATATAGTACAGAGGGTATCAAAGAGCCAGCTCGACAAGCAACAACGCTCACAGACAGCAGTCACGCTATAACAAACCTCGGTGTCGATCTTCCTCACCTCATCCACAAGCCACATTCCTCAGGGAGGTTACCGTTCAAGCATCCACACCAGAAATCCCATCACAACGTACTCAACTCAACTCCGTGTCCCTCAAGCCCCAGCTCCACCTGCCGCTCGAGCCCCAGCCCTCCTCTTCAAATTCAACCCCCCCTCCCCCCCTCTCCCAACCCCCGCCATCCCCATAACCATCGCATCATTCTCCTTCCCCTCAACCTCCGCACTCAACCCAAGCCGATCCGGAATCTCATTCAAGCTCGGCGCCCTCGGCCGCTGTCTCCCTCTCGCCCTCCCCCCAACCACGGGGATATTATATGTCGCGAGTCGCCAGAGATAAAGTGCGATGTCAAAGACGATGAGCGCCATCCAGGGGACGATCATGACGAGGCCGAGGAAGATCTATTTAGGGATGGGAGTTAGCGATGGTTATATTTAACGGACCGAAAGAGATGGGAGCAAATGGGATGAGATGGATGGCTGTAGAAGGTGAGGTGAGATGGAATGAGATGAGGGTGACATACAAAGCAGCGCACGATCCAGCTCTCGAAAGCGACGAGGTGTGCGGGGAGGAGCGAGTACCAGGCCATTTCTGGGATGTTGAGTCTACCGGGTTGGGGAGCTCTTTCTAGGGTGCTCGGCGGGTTCGGAAACTCGGAAATGAGCAGTCTACTGCTTTTTTATTGTAGAGAAGGGTATATGTATCGCAGAATAGCCGAAGGATTCGAGTATCAGGAACTACCTATCTATCGGCGAACTCGACAGATTCTTAAAAGCAGCTGTCGCTCGGCTTGGTGGTGCGTTGTCGCGTGGCAGGCAGCCACGGAGATGCGGGGAAGGAATCAGCTCGGCGGGATGTAATGGGTTATGTATGCAGTCAGTGCGTCGCGGGCATGAAGAGCGACTGGCAGCCTCATCGTAAGGCGGGTGTAGCAAAGAGCAGCAGCTGTTGGGACTGTAGGGAGTAAGGAGTAAGGAGTAAACCTTTGGCTGGCCAAGTTTCGTGGAAGGGGCGATCGGCAGCTCGGGAGAGTTTTGGTGCCTGAGGCGTGACATCATAGGGAAGTTGCATAAATCCATACTTGAATACTACTGTAATAATAATGTCTCAACTCTATGATTATTATAGTATGATGTCTATGAATATACAGTGGTATCCAGCCAGTATGTCCAAAATCACAAAACCTCCCTCCAGATTCGCCAGTAAACAGGAAGAGATCTATAAAATCGAGTCAAATCACCTCGCCATCCGATATTGCTCATATGAGGTGAATGCTGGGTCGTCCTGATCAACAGGACCATACCCCCCCGGCCGCCAAGGCTGGATGTTCATCCCCGCCGGCTGCTGCGCCTGCGCGAGGAGCGAAGTCTCACTCTCGTTATCGTGCTGGTATATTCCCCTGCTCAAGCCGCTGTCCGTTCTAGACGGCGGCGGGCGGAAAGCAGGGTGGATAGGCTCGCCGAACCGCGAATCGTGCTGCTCGTATGCTTGCAGTGTCGGCAAGGTTGGAACAGATGGTGCGGGGGAAGACGCCCGCGACGAGGTCGGAGACCACTCAGCGAGATGGCTGCGCGGTGTGTGAGAGCGTTCTGTCATGAGGTCTTCTGGCCGGCCATAGATGCCTCCGCCGAACTCCTCTCGGAAATCTGCACGGTCTTTGTAGTATGAGAAGTCGAGGTGGTGTTCCGGCACGACCTCGAACGGAGCGGCAGAGACGTCCTTCATGGGCTTGCCAGGGTGCGACTTGGACATTGGGTCCATCACAATGTCCGAGTACTCTCCTTCTAGCTCTGTCGTTCCCAGTCGGCCACGGTAGATTTGCTTGAGCGCTTCTGCCGCCTTGGCGTGCACCATGGGCGTAATCAACTGTTTGTACAGGGCCGGGTGGCCGAATTTCGTGCTGAGTCGGTCTCCAGCCGACTTGCTCGACTTTCCAACAGCAAGAGCTTCAGCATCGTTTAGGTTCGCCTTGTTGTAATATGTGCTGTCGTGGTCAAACGTCCTCATGCAGTACCACTTGAAGATCAGCATCAGGAACGGAAGTGGCACGACGCAGAATACCATGGTCCACGTTCCTCTGGCCTTGGCCACCAGAGCAATGATTACGTTGGACAGAATGGCTGCAAAAACAACCCGGTTGAACAGCACACGCCAGTATTGACCACCGGATTCGTTCTTGGTGACAAAAATGTACATGAGCATATACTTCTTCATCAGCGCGTCCAGGCCGAAGTATAGAGCAGTGACTGGCAGGACAATCGGCTGCAAAGTGGCGAAGCAGACGGCGACGGTGGCATAGTAGAGGAAATAGTTGTAGTAACTGGCGTAGTCAAACGACGGCGGCGCTGTCCACTCAATGGCTTGACGGGGGGTTGGAGCAAGAAACGTTTTGGCAAACCACACCCAGAAAAGGTTAACCAGCTGCACCAAATCAATGGCCGCACCCATGTTTCGCTGCAATAGATAAGTCACCCAGAAAGGAGAGACTTGACACATAGCGCTGACAGCTTTCTGGTAGAACTGGCCATCTTGAACCGCCTGCCAGGGGTCCTCATTTTGGTTCCGCAACTCAATGACTGCCGCGACGAACGTCCAGACGGCAGAGAAGAGCGAGAAAACGATCAGATTGTTGAAGACAAAAAAGGAGTAAAGATGACGGAGAACGTGCTGCTCGCGGAGAGTCTTGGTCACATCACCGGTGCTGATCGCCAACCGGCGGAAGATGATCGGCAGGATAAGGTAGAATAGCGAAGTGACGGCCGGTGAAAGGATACCTTGCACAGCGGCCCAGACGTGAGAGTTGGCGTCGAGTGACCTTTGAAACGCAGGCCAAACCAGGCCCAAATTCGACAAGTTGGACAGGAAAATGGCGATCAGAGCGTTGGGCGCGATCCAGACAATTGTCAGCGCAGTGACCCACAGAAACATGACAAAAGTCTTCCATTTCCGAGCCGACTTGGACAATGACAAATTCTCCCAAATGAGCTCGTGCGGCCGCGGTGCGAGACGAATGGTTGTTCCGCGAGGATGCTTGTTGCGGGCCACATACGCTACGGCATGCGCATGCTCGATCTTATCCCAGCTCACGAAACCGTACGGCTCGGCGTTGCGTCGGTCAATCGAGCTCCGGACATGACGGATCTCCTCCTCAAGTCTTTGGATGCGGTCGGTGAGGAAATCGATAGCATCGACCTTTCCACTTCCATGCTCAGCTCTCATTTCTCTGGGTGGACGCATGACCGGTCGGTTTGGCGGAAGTCGATCGGGGTTCTTTAGGTATTTCGCTAGAACCGACTCAAGATTGCGAACCAATTCCTCGTGTTGTTTAATCAGTTTTGGAAGGCCTTTCACGTTTCGTCCGACAGACGATCGAGGGATTGCTGCCGTGGGGTTGATTTCGTCGGCTAGCCGGAGAACTCCTTCGTCGGTGCGCACATCCGTAGGGATGTCGGTAATCTACCAAGGTTAGCCGCTTCCATGGCTACAAAAGTTTTACCTACCATGAGAGTTCGAGCGTGCAGACTACGCTGGTAGTCTGAACTTTCAAAGTACCTCCTCCGCAGTGCCAGCACAGCTTTGTAGTTTCTCCACAAAAAGTATGCAATGATTATGTCAAAGGCCCAGGCACACACGACCTGGCTCCAGATAACGTTTGTATCAACGTACAGAGGCGTCATCGTCGCGAACGCGCCAGCATTGTTGGTGTTTCGACTTCGAGAGAGATTGAGCGGAATCATCACGCCGCAGCCGATGATACTGAGCAGGATGAAGATGTTGCGGCACATCTTAGTGAAGCGAATGAAGATGGTAGCGTCGAGACCGATGCACTCAACCAGCTCTGGTTCTTTCGTACGGATAACAGGCTTAACCCATGAGAAGAAGCCTTTTCCAACCGGCGGAGGGGTATGTCTGCGGTCGGCATGTTTGAATTTTGGAGCGTAGACGACGCTATGACGGGGTCGAAAAAGGGAGAAGAGGAGAGCGAGGATGATGGCGAAGCCGGCGGAAGTTCCTAATGAAGCCCAGACGGCGTTTGTTTGGAACTGAAGGGTTAGCACGCTGTATACTCGCGGAAGAGAGTTATCCGCGCACTCACAGCCGACTTGAAGGGATCCTGGATGAGTTTCAGGAATTCCTCGGCGCCGTCTCGCCGCCACAAGTGACTATGATCCATAGTGTAGCGAGAGACAAGGCATGGATCAATGAGAGTAAAGAGGTGTAACGAGCGAGATGATGAGGAAGAAGATGGAGACAAAGAGACAAGAGACAAACGAGAGACTGAGCGAACGACTGGATAAAGATTGATTGATTGATTGATTGATTGATTGATCTCGATGGAAGATCGGATTTGCGCAAGCGATGGAGAAGGAATACGTAGCGGCGGGGGTCTAGAACGCTTCGCAGCTCAGCCCAAATTACGGGGCTACAATCGCTTGACTCCAAGTAGTCTGGACGCGATGTGGCTGATGAGGTCGATTTCAGAGCGCAAAACGCAGCAACTTGCAAGAACAAAAGATGGAAGAATCAAATGGCACTGGACCCTTTCCTGGGGAGTTTTAAAAGGCAGAGTCACGGACAGCAGCAGAATTGGGAAACAATAGTGGAGGAGCTATTAATAACGCCTGCTAAGCTCCTCTGAGTATAGAGGTCTCACTTTTTTGTTGTCCTCCCCATCAGTTCCAAGCAGAGTCTTCCACCGCCTGCCCGACGGAGAAAGGAGGTGTCTCACTCTCGGCCATGCTCAACCGCAACTCCGCCAAAGAGAGGCCAACCACGGTACAATCTGCGTGGCAAAATCTGCTTCAGGGCTGATCACGCATCATCAAAGCAACCGTTATTCTTGTAGCCAATCATGAGGCTCATGTCTGTCGAAATCTTGGCTGTTGATCGCCTCGATGCCTTGACGCCTGATGACAACCACATTACTCATGACACAAGAGGAATTCCATGACCTCGACAAGCCATCAAAATCGATGGCAGATATTCATAAGGTAGACACTTCAGTATGGAACCGGGGCGTGATTATATGAAGAGCACACGGGACTCTGTCTACCGCGTTTAGGTCATCTGTTCCTGTCAGCATCCTCAAATCAACAAGAGATCGTCACGTCAGGCCGGAGCTGTCACTTACAGGTTGGCTGGATACCATCCTTCAGCAGCATAAGTTTATTATTGAGCTCCTTGGACGCCTGTTCGTACGGAATGATGCACGCCGGATACTAGCATAGGTCAGCAAATTCCACATGGTTGTACACGCTGGCCTTCCATGCGTGTCAAGCGGCGCCACTGCATTCTGTGCTCCCAGGACGAGGACAGCATCTAGGCTATTTTCAAGAAAGCTTTCCGCCATGCTTTGCTGTATGCTTGCCGAGGCGGTGCTGGTGAAATACTGAAATGCCATACGGTTAGCATAAGCGCTATTTCGAGATCATCGTGCTGCAGTCGAACAATACGATGACCCTTCTTCTTCTCTAAAGCCTATATGGCAGACTCCAAAAACTTTGGGCAGGTGGGTGGAAGGGGTGTTTTGGGTCTTCAGAGAGAGCTCCTCTTGTCAAGAGCCGGGTTTGTGCCATCGAGATGCGATAGCTGTGGTATCAAATTTCCAAGGATCTGCGTTGAGGAACTTCGACATGAAAAGCTCAATGTTATTAAATGTTTGTGTCAGTTGCCTTGCTGATAACTCTATTCCCATAATTCCAGGCATGACCCCGAGTACCTGTCCGCCGAGTGGGATGCGATTCGCTGTCGGCTTGAAGCCGTAGAGACCACAGAATAACAGACAACCCCCCTAATGCCATTACCCGTACTGAGGATAACTCCTTGGAGTAAGATGAGGACCTCTTCACCGTCACTTGAGCCTCCTGCCCTTATGTTGGTGTTGTGTGTGTTCAAAGTGCGTCCGTATATGTTGTAAAAGTCAGCACTCTATTTCGTTAGCTCAATCACAGATTGGGACAAAGACCAACCATAAGCGTCTGTGGAACATTTATCTCGACATATAAGAGCCCTCAAGTTCAAGCAACACTCACGAGCGTCGATTTCAAACTCTCCACTCCATTGTTCAGGAAAGAAAGTATCCCATGGTCGAACACACACCCCGAGGTAGAAAGTATGCTTGGTGCCTGTTGGCAATCCATACAACGGGCCAACGGGCTTTCTTCGCGCTTGATATACTCGTCAAAAGATTACGCGCGCTCGACAGCCCTGATGAGGATTTCTCAGTCGAGCAAGAAATTTATCCCTGGTTAGACATGTCAGTCAAAACAGCAGCAACGTGCGAGGCGTACCAGCTGCTGCGCGATCGCTGCCTATTTACGAAACGCTGTTGCAACAGCCCCGGAACTGATATCTCTCCATACCAGCCGCTGGAGAAGCTGCCTTGAGGAACAGTTTTTTGTTATATCCGCTTCCTCTTGAGAAAGACGGAGTCTGCTTGTAGAAGGCGACTATCAGTGAGAAGTGCAGCTTCGACTCGTTACTCAGCCCCTAGTTCACTGCGTCGTTCGGCAACGAGAGCTTTCCAGGACTGAGTCGTACTCTGTGGTCGAGATTCGGCCAGCTTGAAACTGGAGAAGAAATTGGGTTAGAGATTGTGGACTGGCAATGCACTACTTATACTTGGGTCGCAGGGCATATCGTGTCTATATTACTCATTATTTGCTTTCAGGCTCTAACCAGTGGGCTCTAATACCTCAGGTGATGTACTCTAGAGTAGCTATGACTGACACTCGCTGATGGGTGCTATAAACTACACCTACGACTCCACACGTCTGTCTGCATTTCCGGGCTTTAATTGCATACGCTCGGGTCCAACCAGCCAAGACTAATCCCTAAATCGCTGTCAAATTCACTGTGGCGCCTTGACCAAACGTTCACGGGTTTGTGCTGACTTGGAGAGATCCATGGATATTCTCCTCAATCCATCGCACCCAATCAACCAACCCTTTAATTCATTCCCAGTCCTATCCCATCCTTCATCCTAGTGTACAACCCTCTACACGGAATTCGAATTATCTTTACAAGAAAACGCCCTCCCGCCACCACCCCCAGCAACACTATAAGAATTCACAATCCCAACAACCGACCCATATGTCCCGGCAACCATCAAAAACATCCCCAGCACCACAAGCAGCACGCTCCAAGCCACCCCAAACACCCACATCCATCCGCTCCTCTCCCCCTTGCCTATCGTCCCTGCTCCATGGCTCTTGATACCCGCATCTCTACCAGTAGCTATTGATCTCTCCCTCAAGCTATAGTTATCAAACAACCACATACACCCCATGGGCACAATACAGATCGCCGGACCAAGCAAAGCCCCGATTAGCGAAACCAGCGCATCAAAGACCGGGATCGTGCTGGCAATTACCCACGCGATTAGCGTTATCCCGGAGGTGCACGCGAGCCAGGTGAGCCAGTGTTTCGCCGTGTTGGCATTCAGGTGTTTCGAGCCGCGGAGGAGGGTGACGAAGATGTACTTTGAGGGGATCTAGAACAATCCAGCAAATACGGCTTGTTAGTCTAGGGTGTCTTTTTCTCTCTCTCTCTCTCTTTTTGTGTTTGTCTCTGGAGGGGTAAGTAGAACAGGGTTAGGGTTAGGAATCAGGAGAGTCTCACATGCGTAACAATAGTCATCGTAACAACCAACCCGGGCAGCGCAAACGCATAGCTAACAATCTTGATCACGCCCCCCGCGGACCCTAAGGCCGGGGATGAGACGTAGCTCCCGCAGTAGAAGTAAATCACGCAACCGATCACGGCGTAGGTGGCTGTCACGGCGGATTGGCAGATTAGCACGGCGGCGGTGTATTGTTTCGGGTTGCGCATTTCGGAGATTATGGAGAAGAAGCCTTTCATTCATGATCAATCATTAAATTTCGTTAGTTACTGGATTTATTCTAGGAGGCGGGAGATAGGGAGGAAGAGAGGGAGGGGGGAGGGGGTAGGGCATACCCGGTGTTCCCGAAAACGCAAAAAGCAGATTCGAAACGGCTGCGATACCCTGCGCAAATGTCGGCTTGCCTGCGGCTTTCCAGTCTGATTTCCATACTCCGTCTGTTGTTGTTGGTGGTGGTGCTGCGGCGGGGCGGTCTTGGATGCCGACTGCGATTGTGACGATGATTACTGGGTTAAGATGTTAGCATGGGGTACATGACTTGAGGTTAGGAAGGATGAAGGGCATTATAGCATACTCGCAGTCATTATGCACGGCAGCCCAATCCACGCAAGCCAGGTGATTCTCCCTAGTGTACGGATACTAGCGAGTGCAAAGCCGACTATTGCAGCTACGGCGACAAAGACAGCGGTGCATGTAGCGTGGTTCGAGACGGCGTTGAGGCCAATTGAGATGCTGAGGATTGCGGAGCCGCTGTTGAAGATGTAGTCTGCCAAGTCAGCGTTGGTTTCTCTTCCTTCTAGAACTGAGATTCTTCGGGCGTAGGGGACATACAGAGACAGAACGCAGTAGCAAGCACAGCGCGTCCAGGTAGCCCGAACATGATCGACCCCGCGTCGTCGAGACTATACACGTCTCTGTGTTTCAGCTTGAATGACCCAATTACGTACCCCGACCATGTTGTGATAGTCGCCATGATGATGAGACAGGCAACTCCGAAGCCCATGCCTAGTGTGTCTAATGCAGATGGGATGGCGAGCACCCCGAGACCGATCTGGGTTTTCATCATGAGGATGATTGTCCCGACGAAGCCGACCTAAGGGATGTGATTAGCAGCTATGCAAGCTATTACAGCTATCTCAAGAAGAAGAGCGTAACAAGGAAGCAAGCACATTGCGGTAATTCGGCCCCTGCTCAGAGATCTCCCCAAAGACATCATCTCTCGTGTGCTCGGGTTGTTCAGGGACAGGGTCGAGATCTTCTTTGTGCACGGCCGTGGCCATTTCGTTGTCAGGAGCCATGTTAAGTATTTTCCTTCTCGCTTCTTTGCTTCGAAGAGTGTGCAATGTCTACAGGCGGGACCGCTGTAGCCTTTTATTCCCCAGCGCTGGCAAGACCATGGGTATTGTCGGAAGTCTGGGGTCCCCGCAAATGATCCATTTGGTTGTGGTTGTGGTGAGGCTCCACAGGTCCACTCGGAGCTAGGGAGTAGTAGAGTACGGTATTCAGTTTCATTATGTCGCCATTCGGCGAGGTTCCGATCCCGGCTTACGCTTACGATTTAGCGCTTCGGAGGGGAAACCCGAGAGTTTCGGCTTGAGTGATTATGTGCAGGATAGCCTCGGCTGTCGGCGCAATTGTTGCTCTGAATATGGTTTCCTGGAGGGGTAAATAGATCCTGAGGTGCCTGCATACGTCTACAGGTTCTAGGGTAGTAAGCCCTAACTAAGCTTCCCCCTTAGCTACAAAGAGAACAAGAAGATAGACATAGTCAAAACATAGTCAAAATATCAAATCCAGAGAACCAAGCGAAAGCTATACCAAGACTAGATACATACAATCATAAACACTCTCCACTCCATACACTCCATCCACTCCCACCTACTCAACCTCCTGAATCTCTTCCACCATAGACTCAATAAACCTCCTCTGCTCACCCAACCACCTCTTCACCCCCTTTACATCAAACTGTTGCTTTGCAACACCCCTCTCCCGCTCCCGCTTCCTCATATCCCGAATCCGCTCCTCCAGAATCTCCAACCGATACTCCACATACTGGCTATACAGCTCCTCCAAATCACTAATCCCGCGCACCCCCACAAGCACCGTCTCATCCTTGACCAGCGGCGATTTCGGCCGGAAGCACGTCACCATGCTGATTCGTTCACGTCCGCCGTGTGCTTTCAGCGCTTGGTGCTCGATGTATCGGCCTTGCAGGACGACGGCTGTGCCCTGTTGTGTTGCTGTCAGCGGCGAACTTGTAGTTTCAGAACGTAGTTTGGATCGAATTGAATAAGGGGAAGGAATGGGATGGATCAGGAAGAGATAAATAGCTCACCATAGCCGGCCCGCGAACCTTGAGAATCTCCCCGTTAGGTTTCCGCAGCGCTGTCTCGCCGCCGACCATACCAGTGCAGTCTGAGAGCATGGTTACGCAGATGAAGGGGAAGCTGTCGTAGTGCCAGGCCACGGCGGGGAGGTCTTCGTCGGAAACAAGGGTGAAGGATCTGTCTGTTTTAGCGTTCTCGTCCCGGATGGAGATGTTGATGTTTGCGATTTCGAAGTCGAGGGATGGGATTAGCTGTATGCCTGCGACGGAGGAGATGTAGGCAAGGACTTCGGGGGATTTCCATGCTGCGTAGGTGAAGGGGGCTCGACTAGATCCATTAGCACTTGGTTGTGACTACTCTAGTTCACGAGTGATGGTCTGAGGGCAGAAAGGAAGGAAGAGAGGGTGGGTATACTCACGCAGGTCCCATTCCATGAACCATATTCCTATTAAAAGTCGAGGAATACTGACATTCTGCCAGGACCCTCTCGTCAAAGATCTCGGCCCTCATCTGCGCGATTGCTTGTTCCGTGAAGAGCGGAAAGGGCTCAGAGGCGGCGTTGGGGGAGATGCCCTGGCCCTTAAGGCCGATCTGCTCCATGGTGTAGATTGATTTTGGAGGCTGGAAGTTCAGGTGTCTTTCTGGGTCGAAGGTCTCTTTCTTGGAGACTTTGGCATTCTGGATGAGGGACTGGGGGAGGATGGTGGAGGGTCGAGTGGCCTTCTTTGTGGCGGGGCCGATCACGGTTGGCGGTTTGGTGTCGTCGATGAAGGATGCCGAGGGGGCCATTGTGGTTCGGTTGATGTGTATTTGGTAAAATCAGCTGTGATAGAACTGAGATGAATGTGGTTGGTGTTATAAGAGATCGCTGTCTATGCTTTCTGTAGATTGTTTATATAACTCATAGATAGGGGTCTACTACTCCCCCGTCCTCGTGCCATACTTCTACCCCCGCATGTCTTGTGATCAAACAATGACTGCTCGTGTTGCCATTTCAGGAACTCGGCCCATTGGGTAGGCATGCTAGTTCAGACTCATGTCTCGGATTGAACCCGATCTCTAGACAGTGAGTCGACGTGTTCACTCTATCACATTGGCAGCTCTCGGGTTCGAATCCTGTTTCACGACCGAGATAGAAGGGTCTAGAACACCTGCTATAGATCAGGCCAGCTGGACATCTGGTAGCTATAGGGATCGGGTTGAAGCCGATTGATGAACCTGCGTGCAGCAGACCACTCCCACTCGGCTCGGGTTAGGTTTCCTATCTCCACCCGAGGCTGATACTGCACCTGCATGAACAACATACCAAATCAGACCAAACTATTGCAACAGCAAGTAGACTAATCGGGATCTCATCCCCCATGAGATAAGCGCAGATGCTCGAGGTTGAACTATAAGAGTCTCGCCCATACACAGTGACCAAAGTCCATCAAAACTCTTCTATCTCACCGTTCAACCTCTAAACCAACTACACCCAAAATGACAACCCTCGATCTAACCGCCCTCGCCACCACCCTCCGCGAAGCAAAAGCAACCTCCACCCCGATCCCACCCCCCTCAAAATCCCACCCGGGCCTCACACCAACCCAAGGCTTCCAGATCCAGCAAATAAACTCCACCCACGCCATCAAGAATGGGGACCGCCTGGTCGGCTACAAGCTCGGCAACATCGCCAAAGTCATGCAGGCGGCTTTCGGGCTGGACCAACCGGACTACGGCTTCTTGCACGCTAGTCTGTTCCTGTATGAAGGGACGAGTATTTCAAGAGATAAATTCATCAAGCCCTTTGTTGAACTCGAGCCTGCGTTTGTCCTCAAGAAAGATCTCAAGGGTCCCAATGTCACAGTCGCAGATGTGATTAGTGCCATTGACTACGCTATCCCCGCGATTGAGATTATTGATTCCCGGGTTAAGGACTGGGAGATTGGATTGGCGGATACGCTTGCTGATAATGGGTCTACTGGTGGTATCATTCTTGGTGGGACACCAAGGAGGTTGACGGATCTGACGCTGAGTGATACGCGGGGGGTGCTGAGGTTTAATGGGGAGGAGGTGATGGTGGGGAATACGAGGAATATATTGGGGAATCCACTTGCTGCGACGGCTTGGCTGGTGAACAGGCTGGCGGAATATGGGGTTGAGCTTTTGGCTGGGCAGGTGATTATGCCGGGAAGTTGTTTGGAGGCTGTGCCGATGGAGGAGACGGGGAGGTGGGAGTGTGTCTTTGAGGGGTGGGGGAAGGTCGAATTTGAGGTTGTATAGAAGATTAACTGGCAGTCTTGTCTTTGGCCTCTGAAATGGTTTGCTTATGGTTAGGTCCTGTGCTTTATACAGTAGAACGTGGTGTTCCAACCTCCGATCATTTATTCTGTTAGGGCTCAGGTTGTCAAAGGTGATACGGGGAAGGCTACCCTACCCCCATGTGCGTCTACGGCCTTGCATTCAGCACACTATCCTTAGCCTCCCGATCTCAATATTCTCGATTATAGACCAACCCTATATAACTGGGTAGGCTGTGGTAGATCTCGGAGACAAGAGCAAACCGAGTGGGGATTCCGAGATCGGGTTTGGAAGCCGAGGACTATATAGACACTGTGAACATCTAGATTGCGTCTCTTTAGCATCAGACTACGTGACGATTTGGAAACAATGCCGCATCATAGCGTATGATAATAAAATGAATCACAAGTTAGAATGAACAGTATTAATCCTTTCCGTCATCACCATCTTGATATTGGCATAGTCATCGATTCCATATTTGCTACCTTCACGGCCCATGCCAGAGTATTTGAACAAAAGATCAAGAGATTGGCAGTCATAGCAGCTGAATTCCATATTGATAGAATATATTGTGCTTCTATGGTGATATCCCGTAAACCCTATTCTCCTCTAAAGTTCTACCTTTCACCTCCAGGAATTCTTTCCATGCTCTACACAACATATAACTCAAACTACCTTCCCCAACCCCCCACTCATCTCCTTCATAAACGGACTCCTCGCCCTAACCTCCCTCCCCCAAACAAACATCAGCATCGGCACCACCGACAACACCAACGCCACAACCGCAAGCAGCGTACTCGCCCACTGAAACCCCAGAGACCCATACAAGCTCATCGTCGCGAGCGGCAAAAACGCAGAAAAGACATTCTCACCCGTCGCAACAGCTCCCATGGCACTCCCCGCATACTGGCTATAAGCATCAACCACGTAGTCCGAAACACCCGTCGCAACAAGTACACTACCCGCGCCGACCATAGCAAGCCCAATCGTCGGCGCGATCCAGGGGAGAGACGCGTATGAGGTCCAGGCGTAGATGAACATTCCGCCGGAGACGCCGAGCACGCCGCCGGAGACGGCCATGTAGAGTCTTGCTTCGGGGATGGGGCGGCCTGGGTTTTCGGTGTTGCGGGGTGCGGAGGCGAAGTAGAGCTTGCGGGAGAGGAAGGTTAGGGACCAGCCGAGGCATTCGCCGAGGACGATTGCGGCTTGGGCGAAGCAGGCGGTTGTTACGGGCCAGCTGTACAGATCCATGAAGACGAGCTCGGTGGATTGCGTGAAGAGGAAGAGGGTGCCGACTGTGAAGGCGGACCAGAGGGTTGAGACGAAGAGGACGGGCTCGGTGCAGAAGAGGAGCACGGGGCGCTTGGCGCTGGTATAGATTTTTTGGAGGCTCAGGGAGGGGGTTAGGGTTGTTGGTTCTGAGGTGAGGCTTCCGTTGGGTTTCTTGTTGTTGGCTCGGGACTGTTTTGCAAGGATTGCTGAGCCGCGGGATTCACGGAAGAAGAGGTAGTAGATTGGGAAAAGCGCAGCGAACCAGATCAGTTGCACGTAGCTTAGCCATCTCCATGAGAGGGACTGTAAGACCGCAGCTCCCATCACTGGCCCCATGTTCGTGCCGGCCATGTAGCCGAAGATGTACAGGCTAACAGGAACCGACCTTGACCATTCGGTATCCCAGACATTTCCAGCAACCGCGGCAGCCGTATTGGCGAGGATGGCGGCACATCCACCGGCAAAGAAGCGAGTCACGACCAAGGTTGCAAAGTTTTGCGCAACCGCCTGGGGTATCTGGAACAAGATGAAGACAATGTATGTTGTAAGGAAGACTGGGCGAGTTCCGAACTCCTCTGCTAGGGGGAGAATGAACAGGGCTGAGCATGCGCCGCCGATCGCCCATGTTGTGACAGGCCAGTATGAATGCGGGAAGACCATCTCGTCGACATGGAAGTGCTCTGTGAACTCAAAGTGTCCGACTGTAATCATCGTTCCGTTCATCATAGTGAGAAAAGTGGCGAACGCGGCAAGGAGAGTTACTGCCCATTTCCGTGAGGTTGGCCAGTTGTATGGGTGGTCAGGGTCATCTTGCTCGCTCCAGGATTGTGAGCTCGTGTCGTCCGCATGGGCAGCGCTTTGCGGGTTTTTCTCTTCATCGGCAAACATCGTGAAGCTTTGGTATTTTGTATGGTGTCGTTGTTGCTTGTTGCAGTCACTGCGCTTCTTCTCAGGTATCGATCGAAAGGCAAGAGCTGCATGCCGAACTAATATCATCAATCCTGTTCTTGCTTTATATAGTGCCCAGCATATTGTTTTACCATCTCTGATGACTCCATTTCTCCGTATATTGGCCTAATTGGGACAAGGGTCTTTCACAACGAGGGTATACTTAGGGATGATCATAACGAATAAGCGTGTGGCATTCCAATGATGATCCCAGCAGCGATCGCCCTCGGAAACCAAACCGAGTTGGACAGAGTCTAGCCAGAGAGTCCATTAGGAGACCGCCGTAGGCTCGCATTCGCGAGCCGAATGCAGCATCAGCATCCGAGCGTCGGTAGCCTGCGGCAGGGTGGACCCACAATTCTAGGACCAGCCGAACAATATAAAGTATGGGGGGTACCTAACAGCATTACGTGAACGTACTCGAACGGATCCTGATACTCGAAAGAAAATGTATACCTTTCGATGGGCTTGGTGAATCATTTCTTTGGAGGCAGTCTTCCCGAGCATTGATGTGAGGCCAAAATAAATGGCGCGATCCATTCTCCGGGAAGGGACAGACCAGAGGCACTGCTCACTTCTATTGTGCCCTAATTTCGATCGCCCGTCAACCCAACGACATACCCTCCATCTGTTCTCCCCCAGATCAACCACCCTAGTCCACTCACGACTAGGACCGCTCCAAACACCACAGAGGCGTAGTTCATATTCTCTGACGTCACAGGCATATAAGGCGGGAAGAACAGGAACACAATAATCAGTGTACTATAAGCCGCAGCTATAATGTTCAGAATTATGCCATATTTCCCGAGTCTAAAGGGGCCATATGTGATGGGAGGGCCTGAGGCTCGGCGAATAAGGTGGAAGAGAATTGGAATCAGGTATGAAGTGTAAAGACTGACAACGGAGAGGGAGACGATGGCATTGAACGCGGTTGTAGAGGCAATGTTTATTAACCCGAGTGCAGCCATGAAGACAGTGCTGAATATTATGCTGTAGAGAGGAAGCGTCGAGTTTGTTGTTACCTAAGTGGGTGTTAGCTTGATGGTTCATGCTGAGCTTTCTATTCTCAAGCTGTGCTAAAAGCCAGGATGGGTAACAGACCTTGGAAAGATATCTCGAATATGGAAGGCCGTTATCCCTCGCAAAAGCCCATGTCGTCCTTGATGTAGAAGCGAGCAGGCCAAATGTCGAAGCAATGGCCACCGATATGAATGGTGTCATCAGAGCTGCAGTTGCTGCCGTTGAGCCAGTCGTGTTATAGAAGATCTGAATGATTGGAAAGCCGGACTTGGAGCTCAATACGCTTTCGATATCCCCAAGACAGAAGAGAAGGGCGAACAGAAAGCCTAGCCCAAGCATGCTATTCAGCAATATGGTCCCAATCATCACCCTGGGCAGGGCCACTGGTGCATTGTGCATCTCTTCGCCTGTAGACCGTTAGGTTTCAGGTCCGCACGTTGGGGAAATGTCGGATAATAGTGCTGGAAAGACATACTCAAATGACAAGCCCCGTCATACCCGACAAGGACATAGGCCGCACTCATCAACCCCAGCAGCCATGCCACACCATCGCTTTCCCAGCCAGAGTTGTTCTCAAACGAGGTAAACACATACTCTGCACTGTTATGTGGAGCCAGAACCACAAGTGGTATCAAAACAGCGAGGAACGTCGTGACATGGAAGATCAGTATCCCGTTCTCGATTGCCGGCATAATTTTGATACCGACCGTATTGACCAAGAAGGCGAGCAGTAAGATGGCCCAGTATATCATTGTGCCATGCCATCTCGCAGATTGGTAACTCGGATAAGTAAGCACGACTAAACCTTGGACCATGGTGGCGCCGAGAAAGGCCGCGCTGGCAGTGAATGCCTGCCATCCGAGAGTCGTTATCCAACCTGTAATCCAGCTACCGAGGCGGGCATACTGCGGAGGTGCCAGAATCGCGGTCCAATGGATCTGTCCGCTGCTTGTGGGACATCTGCAGATATGGCTGGTTAGAATGTTTCTTTCAGATTGAATAGGGATGGAGAGGCTTACAGAGATGCAAGCTCCGCAAGAGAAAGACAAGTCGCCAGTGTACCCACCAGAGCAAGAAAATAGCCGTATAGCAATGCCACTGGCCCACCAGCGACGAGACCCCCGGCAAATACTCCGCCTATAGCCTCCCATGTTGCCATAAGGGTCACACATACTGCGAGAACATTGAATGTGGAGAAGCGTTTCTAGACTGGGTCAGAGTGCGGCACGGAGTTTGATGAATGGAGATGGAAACTCACCTGAAGTTCGCCGCTCGTCCCAGCAGAGACGGAAATATTCCGTTCTAGATTCCCGGGGTCGATAGGCTTCTTGGGGTCTGCCATGGATTCGATTTGATGATCAAAGCTGAGGGTTAAAGACATGACACCGTATGTAGCATGGTCTTTATACTCGCCTTTCACGCGGCGAACTCTTATCTTAAGACCGCGACATTCAGGTGATCGCCTATATCTGTAATCGTTCCCCAGGATCCAGTACTGACTGTATCCACCAGCCACCAAAGATAAGCGATTCCCACTCCATTTGAACTATGGGTGCTGTTCTCCGAATGGCCAAATGGCCACTGGAGCTATACTGAAATTGGACAGGTAGTGCGAGCCGCAGACTCCCGTCTTGCGGGGGCGGCTGCTCTAAGCCTATTCTTGACATTTAGTACGAGGTTGAATGAGGATCTGCTGCTTTCTTATCAGCAGGCTCACGTTTCGTGGTTGAGGCCATACCTACCTGGTAGGCTCATGCTCTCCAAGCTTCCTCTTCTCCACACTACTCCATCAGTATCCATAGATAGTACATGATGCCGCACACCGTGGGTAATCGGCTGAGTTAACAAGCATCAGGTGCCAGATACCATTACCAGCTTCAACCAAGAAATGTTTGGAGTTTCTCCTCCGTCATTATGTCGGTCCAACTAACTATCTGTGAACACTCATCCGCGTATAGTGTGCCACTATGACTATCCGCACGCATCCAGACTCCCTCCACAATCCTCTTAGCGTGGTCCACGGAGTCAAGTCCGACATATAGGTGGAGACTCGCTATCATGTCTATTGTCATCTTTCTCCAATGGAATACGATAGCTTCGTTGCTGAATAGGGACATGATGGCGTCTCCTGGAACCAGGATATCCAGTGGCATCATAGTCGGCACGGCCTCCCTAGCACCTTGCAGGGCACTGCCTGCGATAATTAATGGAAGTAATTGAATGGCTTTTGTCCTTGATGTTTTTGGGATCGACGACAGCAAAGTCAGTATATTGACTGCGAGGCTGATAAGCAGGGTTTGAGTCCGGGGTGTCGAAAGAAACTGATCAGCGTAATACTCTTTCGTTCGGGTAGAGTCTCCGGCTTGGAGCATCTCGGAAAACAACCGGTATATCTCTAGGGTAATAGAGAGAATGTATACTTGTGTGATTGTTTGTAAATGCTGGACGGGCGTGGATGCGTCGCCTGTTTCTCGCACACGGTCCCCGAGTGGTACTGGATATGCGCAGACCGTCTGTGAAATCTCCCGAGCTTTGCGTAAGAGCAAATAGTAAAGATCTCCTTTGTATCTCACTGTAGATGATACAGTAGCAAGACGTCTCAGGAGAGATAATTGTCGTGACATAGTGCCTACCTTTGCCAGGTAAATGAATAAGGGCGTGCTCACGCCGGACAACGGGTTAGGTTGTTGGACTAAGGAATGCCCAAGTTCACACACAGGCCATAAATAGTCAACTTCTGACATGTCTTGATCAATGTGGAAAGATGCCAGTGCTTCCCAGTAAGCCATGGCCCCAACTATAAAGCTGGCTTGCGGGTTCAAGGGTGATGGACCAACATATTGGGCCCTGGTGTCGACCATCCATCTTTTGAAGAGAGCACGAGCTCCATGGAGGTGTATCAAGTCTAATGACGAAACCTCGTGCCATGTCTGGTTGGATCGCAAATGTGAGACATATCACAGATTGGGCTTTACAAGGCGTGGGCTTACCGATGTCATTCCCAGAATTATAGTACCGAGCAAAAGAGCAGTCGTACTAGATGTACAAGACACTCCAGTCGCCTCAGCAGTTTCCAGCTCAGATATATGCGTCACTAGGCAGGATATAGCTTGTGAGCGATGCTCTAAGGAATATGCCGCCCTTTTCTTCTCGTGTTGGTGCAGATGAGCCGCGGACATGGCAAGCACGGAATGTAGCAGCGCGGGATATGACGGCATGAGCTCGTTCACGAGATATCGGAATGGGTTTTGCGGTGAGTCAAACGCAGAGAGGATGCTGCACACTCGAGAGAAATAGTGTCTCAAGAGTCTCTCTGTTGGACTTTCGAGATGAACAAGCGGTGCGTAATATGGATCCCCTTGGTAAATGTCGTGCATTCCAAGGTGGCAATGCGCGATTGAATTCTCTGAAGTGCCCAAAACCTCAGCTATCGGTGTCTGCTGCCCTTCCTGGAGGGGTTTGTAAGACGGTTGGGCAACTCTCGAAACACTTAAGCTCCTATGAAGAGACTCGGCGGCAGTTTCTCGGCGACCTTGAAAGGTAACAGGGCGATCGACAACAGAGTCACTTTCAGCGTTCGACCGTATATTCTCAGATGCAAGAGCACTTTCGAAGCTAGCGGCACCCTCGGTAAACCAGTTCGAGTCTGATCGTCTATGTCCTGGAGATCCAGCCTCGTCATCTCGCAACATCTCGTACTTGTCCGACCATTTCACATCCTTCTTGTATCCAGGGCAATCGAGTCCTAACTTCGAGCACCGTACGCAATGAGGGAGTGTTTCGTCGCACTTGACGCGCTGGAAAACTTTGAGCAACCGTTCAGCGCAAGTGTGTTGTGGATAAACTCACTCTCCGCTTGCAAGTTTGGCAACCAGCTTTGGATGGAAAGAAACTCGGGTCAGTCCGGGGAGGTACATCTCATTGCCTAGAAAAGTTATGGCTTACCGCGAGACTTGATTTTTCTTCGAGGGTTTGGCATTTTGTTGGAAGTAGTCTCGTGTGTGGAAGATTGTGAGGAGAAATCAGAGTGAGGTTATCGTCGACGCGGAAATACTCCGCATGAAGCCCCCACTTCCTCCAACTCTAGATAGCAAAAGGATATAGCGTAATGTTTTCCAAATTATGCTGAGGGATGTTGATGGACGAGGAGGTCATGGTAAGTCAGCTTGATTGTCTCTGCCGTTTAAATGATATCCTCATCAACCTTGTTTGCAGCTCCTTCTACATGGGATTATTGTTTCGGGTTTACCAACAAGTCCCAACAAGCTGCAAACACCAGCCACGCTTCCGATCTTCATAATCATAAACAAGAAGGCCAGCCAGTAGGAAACCTCTCTAGACGCCACAAGCCGAAGAACCACCAGCTCTCGCGCAGAATTATGCCCAACCAAGACTATTAGGCGGATAGTATCAGATCGCGACCTTTTAGAGATTTGAGTGGAAATCACCTTATGCTGAGTTGGGATGGGTAGAGGTGTGTAACAAACCACGTCCACGGGGTCAGCTAGTATTCCCTCTTGGGATAAAAGACAACTCATGTATGGAGGATACAGGAACCAGACTAGTAGAGCGACCTGTGCGACTGGGATTCTCAGACTCCTACTGCGCACGCTGGCAGCCCTGAACCTTTTGAGAGCTGGAAGATGACCAGGAGCCATGGCGTCCTCCACGCGTGCTCTGGCCAGGGCTGTTGCAGCTGGATCTTCTGTTTGGCTTAGTTCTCCAGCCAACATGCAATTGGTATTAGTTATTACCTATTCTGTCCCACCACATTATTGAGTTTCAGGGTTGATGACCTACCCAGGCGTCATCCATTAAAGAGAACTCCGCACTACCTTGATACCGGCTGTAACAACTCCGAGCCCATCAGCGGAAGCTTCGGCGCATCTTATCTTATCCTGCTTTCAGCCGTAGCGTCTGTTGCTCCGTTTTTCTGTTTCTGGGGCGTAGCAACGCTCAAGGCTGCTCGGCGCCACCGCCATCACCATCGGCTTTCCGGGTCTGAGTATATATATAGCGAACATCTTGGCCGGCTCTCTAGATGTGTAGACCCCACCAGCATTTCTCCCGAGTATTGGAGGATTGATTCCCCTAAATCAAGCACAACTTCTCACAGTATATTCACTCTTACCTAAAATGACTCTCTCCGCCGATGCAACTGTCATCAAGAAAGAGTAAGAACTCTGCCTGCCTTTACTGATGATGCTAAAAGACCTGCCACCTAATAAAGACCGTCCCGACGGGACCATCCTACCTAGATGGCAGCCACAAGACACGTCCGTTCCAAGGTACAGCCCATCACAGTCGATGCAGGAACATGCTCAATCGCCAGGTACGTAACAGATGCTCATAATTTATGCTTCATGCTTCAGTGCTGACTAGAATTACATGCAGTACTGACGGTAGGGCCCGACACAATCCACTCTAGCGAGTGCACGACTGTCTCTAGGATAGGCGTTGTTCGCTGGGTATATGATGCTTAAGGCTGTCTCAAAGTTATTACAAGCGCGGCGTTGCGTTTTGTATGGCTTTGAGATATCTGTCTACTTCCAGATTCTTTTGCTAAGGTGAATGGCGCAGTGCTTTCTTGAGTTTCTTGCTTGATTGATGTCCTTGAAAGTGATGGAGGTAGTTGTCTTCTCTGTCAACACCACTGCTATATATACCCTCAACTATCATGATTTCACAATTCTTATTCAAATCTCCCAAATCAGTATACCAAATCACATCTTCGAAGCAACCACCCCCGCAGCATCCGTCTCCGCAAGAACCGTCGCATAAGAACCAAACAACATCTGCACCCTCCTCTTCGGCTTCGGATCCCAGCAGAAAAACCGCCCTGTCGAGCGCATCCGCTCAAGATCAACCATCACAATCGACTCGACAGGCATAATCTTCTCACTCCAAAACAAAAGATACAGCTTCTTTGCAACCTTCAGCATCTTGCACGGCTCCGTGTCCGCTAGACCCTTCTCGGTTCCGCTTAGGCAATGCCAGGTGAATGTGCCCTGGTTGTGGTAGATGTGCTCGTAGGCGTCTCGGGGTGTGTAGCGGTACAGAATGTGTTTGCCGATTAGGTCCTGTGTTGGTTGGAAAGGTGCGATGGTGTTGGAGCTGTCACTGTCACCGTCAATCGAGGCGTGTGAGAATTTGGTCCGGGTTCGCTTTTGGTTGTCTTTGGTGTGGAAGCCTGAGATGCCTGCGATGGCTTGGCCGGTGCTTGTGTTGAGGATGAGAGTGACTTGTTCTTCGTGGTCTGGTTTGTAGAAGTCGATGAAGAAGATGGCTGGGCGGACTTCGAGGGCTTTGTATTCTGCTTTGCCGGACTGAGCACTTTCCAGTATCTCCCACTTCAAGGTGTTGTCGTCGGAGAATTGGTGCGCAATCCGTGTGCCATCGTTAAAGGTAAGGACTAAGCGCTTGCCATTAAGCTTGTTCGACTCAGACATCAAATGCTCGCCATATCCCACGGCAAGGGCCTCGAGATCCGGCCATTCCGAAACGGGAATATATCCTGGAGTCTCATTAGACATGATCGCGCTGTGAGGTTTTAGCAATGTACATTTGATCGAATATAACCGACTTACAATTGTTATTCGTCTGCACAACCCGGCAGAGAAAGCGCAAAGAAAGTTTTGTAGGGATGCCAGGGTCTAATTGACCCAACCGAGTCATTTATATACACCTTCCATCACCTCGTCAGCAATTGCTTGCGACAATATCACGCACAAGATCACCCATGGGCCCACTCTTTGCGTACATCTGGGCTGGCAAGATGTTGTATTCTCCAAAAATTGGAGCCAGGAGGGAACAAGACTCAATGCCAAGCTCGTACTTTATGTCCAAACAAGGATTAGCGCATTTTGCCCATCTACGGAGTACTTAGGTATGCTACGAGATCAAGGTAGTATGGGCTTGATGGAAGCCAGTGCCGCTTCTCAAGAGATTAGAGTATACGCGGCATCTACAGCTACTGAAAGTAGCCGGAATGAAAATGGTACTCATTCAGATGTGTTCCGTGTATTGCACGGGACGTTCAAGGTTGTTGTAGAAATCCTTAATCTTCAACGTCGTGATAGCTTGTTTGATAGGCAGAGACAAATGTAATTTAGTTAATTGCTAGAATACAACGACCTAGTTCGGGCACCAACAGAAGAGATATTCGGGTCCTCTTTAGAGTCCACCGGCGACCTTCCGAAATAATATCCTGGAGGCATACCTAATCTCAAGAACAAGACAGTGCTGCGGTAGTCTTCACAGTTGGAAAACATAAGCGTTATTGCCTTGCAATGCGATCGCAGAGCCTTGATCAGTAGCCGTCAAAGACTTGACTTCTGGATAAAACGTGAGACGGAGTTCAACCCTTTTGCGACGAACTCCACGTCGCGGAGGAAGTGTAGCACGTATTCCCTCCGCTAGAACAAAGCACCGATTCAGAGGTGTGGCTTCGGTGCCTGGGCAACATCGGCGTAGTAGGCTCTTTGCCATAGTGATGGACTCTTCATCATCAGCTGCAACCAGATCGTGGCCTGTTACACCACGCCCTCCCTGGACATAGGAACTGGATAACGCAGTCAAAGTTGAAGGGTCGAGGGCGATCTTTTGGTTGTCACTGCTGACCCACCCATGAGGGGTTTTGGAGTGCAACAGCACAACATCTGTGGACAAACGAGTCATAGAGGTTTCTCGCCCAGTGTTGTATGATAAGGTGTGCATTATTGCAAACGGTGGCCCCCGTGTTTCAGAACTGAACCACAGGAAGGGATTGCTTGGTTGGAGCACAAGAACGATGCATTCGGTACATGGGATGGTGTGGAACGAGCACCACCAAATCCCAGAATAGACTGTACAAAAGATCCGTTTCCCAGTTTCACCATCGAGAATCTGTGCCCACGTTTCGTGTCTGGACGCGAAAGTGTTAGTATATGCACGATTAAACCACATCATACTTGTGGCAAGAAATTCCTTTCCACCGTCTGTCCAGAGCATACGGCGAGATGGTGCGTAGAAGGCCTTCTGCTGACGGTCAAGCAGAGAGTGTTTGGGTGAGCTATAGAGGAGCCTGCCCGTCCGAAAGTCATATGCGGACATTTGATAGCTGTCTTTGAGTGCCTTTTCACAAAAGACGGCATTCTTTCCAATTTGTACTGGAAATGCCTTTCCAAGCTTAAAGTGGCGTTCTGTGTCCTTGCGTACTGTGTCCTTGGTCCAAAGAGTCTTTCCATCATGCGGGGAATATACAACATATCTAGAGCTCTTTAATAAGTGACTCAATATGGGAATAACGAGGTAATGCGCACCTTGCGGAATATATTCCGTGGAAGGTTCCCTCGAGATGCACAAGAAGAATACCATCCTCGTTGATGAACAGTTCAAGAACCCGCACAGCTGGTGAGTCACTATCCACCAAGCATGATGATAATATCGAATTTGGCGAGCTTGAGGAATTGTGCTGCACTTTTCCAAAGCACTGCCAAAATATGATGTCTCCCACAGGTATGAGATTAGGTCCAGGCTCAGAATTCGAGGACCATGCGACGTACTCTCCCGCCGATGCGATATGATCGACCAAGAACAGCTGCGTCACTTTAGAAGGCCGCCCACTAGAGGCCAGGTACTTGCGGCGTGCTAATTATAGCGGCATTAGTCAATCCCACGGGTAGGGTCACTGAATTACCTACCATTCAGCCTAAACACAGTGTAAGCAGAAACTCCCGTAACACCATCAAGATGGGCAGGGCGCCAACTAGAAGGAAACCAAATGCGAAGGCCGAAAGACATGATCCAACCCGAGATCATGTTTTTCCAACCACGGCTCACCCTCTCTAGTCTCACAAGCTCCTTGGGCCACAACAAACTGAAGATTATATTGACGATGTCTTCATTCAGATGTGTAAGAGGGTCATGACTGGGCTCAACATTCCGGATTGACCTTCTGGGCGACAAGGTCTCAGGTTTATCCTTCGTTGGGAGCTCTTTCTATTTGCGGCGCTCTGCACCGTGCTTTTGGTTCCTATTAGAAGTTTTGATCATTGAGGCTGCGGGCTCTTGCTTTGAGAGGCGGTGTTTGCTGTTCTGGCTGGGTCGCTTCTTTGCCGGCAGCCTAGACTTTGAGGTCTCCTTTGAAGGAGTTTGTTTGCGTTTGCGTTTCCGGAGCTCACGACCGGGCTTGTGGTTCTGATCAGAAGTCGTTGACGCTGAAGTCGTGGGCCCTTGCTTTGCAGCAAGCTGCTCCCTGATTCGGTTGGATCTTCTCCTCGCTGAAGACTTAAGACTTGAAGCTGCCTTTGAAGGAGGCCGCTTGCCTTTGCGTGAACCAGCTTTGTTTGGCATGGTGATGATGGGTGTTGATGGTGATGTGGATGTTGATAGAGTGTTGAGGAAGTCAGACAAGGGAAATTGTTGAAGGAAGTAAGAGATTAGGGGGACAGAAGGAGAGAAACTTGTCTGTGGAAGAAAAATTAGAGATGTTGTTTTATGTGAGTTTTGAAGGCAAGCTCTGTGGACGGTGTGAACCTGAGGCCAGTGATTGTTCCTGCTTTTCCCTCACTTTCCACCTGAGACAATTAGGTAGAAATACACTCAAAAGCGCGGTCAACCTACTGGTTCATGTGAGCCAGAACAATCCATTGCCTAGAAGTCCCATTAACAAGTTCAGTTTGAGCTCGCACATCTAAAATGTTGGTATACAGCTAAGAGTTCAAACCGCCCAGCTACTACTCCATCTACCGCCCCCTAAAAGCAGGCTTCCTCTTTTCAGAAAACGCACGAAGAGCCTCATGTCTATCCTCCGTCTCAACGACCCCATCATACGCTGCATTCTCCACCGCCTCGCCGCCCTCCCATCCGTTCACTGCCTTGAGTGCCTGCTTAATAGCAATAGGCCCACCATCACAGATATCCATCGCGAGCTTGATACCCTCACGGAGCACCTTTTCCCTTGCGCCTCCCTCCTTCTTTTCCTCCTCGGGCAGAATTTCAACCAGCCGATCGCAGAGGCCAATGAAGTAGGCTTCAGGACCGGTAACACGGCGGCCGGTGAGAATGAGATCCCGCGCACGGGTCTTTCCGATCACTTCGGGGAGGCGATAGGTGCCGCCTGCACCTGGGATGATTGCGAGCTTTGTCTCGGGGAGAGCGACGGAGCTGTTTGAGCCGAAAACTCGGAAGTGTGTGGCTAGAGCGAGCTCGAGACCGCCGCCGAGGGCTGTAGACGAGACGGCGGATATTGTGGGAATTGGAAGAGCGGCGAGGTCACGGAATGTACCTCTCAATTTGGCTAGGAATGCATTTGTCCTGTGAAGATCGGTGATGGTTAGCTTTGCTGACCACAAGGCCAAGAGTTAAGAACACACTCTTCCTTGGTCATATGTAACCGCTCCTTCAGATCAGCACCAGCGCAAAATGCCGAGTCCGCGTTGCTGCCAATGACCAGAGCTCTGGTCGGCCCGTTTCCACCCTCGGCGGAGATTGATTGGACGTGCTGAGCCAGCGATGTGAGGAGGTTTCTGGAGAGTGCGTTGCGGGAATTCGGTCTGTTCAAGAGGAGAACACGAATGTTTCCGGAGCCGGGCGCAGGGACATATTGGGTCTGTAAGACAGAGTCTTCGGGGCTGGTGCTGTATCTGGCGACTCTGACGCGTAGTGAGACGGTCGGCAAGGGCCGGGTTGGGAGCGCGAGGCGCGCGATGCGGGGAGGCATGGTCGACAACAGGGCGGCGATAAAGCGACAGTGATCAAGCACCAGTTCGATTGAATAGGCCAATTGCTGCCGGCGTGCACTTCGGGTTCGACTATCGACGAAACAAGGAAGAAAGAAAGAGGAAGCTCTTAAAGATTGACGGCGGGAGGCTGTGGGGAAGCCGAGTTGCGGTGCGGGGAACCTTTCCCGGCCGACAATAAGCGATGCTAACATGGGGCATGACTATGGGTTGATTCTTGATTGTTTTTAGATTTTTATTTATATGTCAGTGTCTATATACATTGATTATGGTGCATGATTTACAGATATATGCATCAGGACCCAGATTTTGCTTTTCTGTCATTGGTTTTGCTCATAGCGTTGCTGAAGTACCTCCTGACTTCTTCATCGCTGGGCCAGGGTCCCCAGGTTTCTGTCGCCGTGACAATCTCGTAGGCCTCTTGCAAATATGGATCGGAATGAGCAGAGCTACTACAGTCACTAGCGTGCTCCGTCTGCATTAGCTTCTTTCGAAGTCGGGAGTAGCCCTCAAGATAGATGCGTAATGCAACTATCGTAGGCCGCATCTTCTTGTCGCCAGCTAGATATTCGCCAGAAAGCATCTTGAGCGTCGATGCATGCGAACTCATCCAACGCAGAAGGTTCAATAGTCCATCTAAGTCTTCGGCTGCGCCTAGAGCTCTGACAAACGCATGCAAAAGGGCAGGTGGCGGGACGTGAGGTAGAACAGGTATTGTAATCTGCGACTCGGTTCGCTCCTCGAGTGACGATTTGAGGGACTCGAACAATGGCGACGTCCGTGGGTCAACAAGGACAAGGGAGTCGAATTGAGATTTTAGCAGAATCAGGCCATCATTGATCATGTCTTCATGACTCTGCTTAGCAATTTCCAGGAGCGCTGCACTTGCTGGGTCGGTTTCGTCCAAAGATGTCAAGCCCTGTTTCAAGACATTTGGCTTCTTCCATCTAGTCGTCACTGCGGCGTGGAAGCTCTCGCAAAGCATTATAAACCCCGCAGAGCCCAGCTCAGAGTTGCATTGATCCATCCACCTGGAGACCTGCATTGTCTCATACCACGCAAGAACCACCTGCGTGTCCCGGCTAATTTCACTGATAGGAACACGATTTGAACGAAAACGTGTCAGCATTTGGATCCACGCAGAGGAACTTGGTGCATTCCGCTTTCGCAAAAGTCTAACTGCGTGTGCAAGGAGCCTCGGATACCAAGAGCGTTCCTTCCATTCTCGGTAACGGCTGGTGTAAGAAAAGAGAGTGGGAATGTTTGGCAGCGTTTCCCAATTATTCGATGCGATGGGGAAAACGTCCACAAGAGTGATAGGGCTGTTCATCGTCTTTCGCTGAGTGAGCCTGGAGAACCTGCACAAGAAGTGGATAAAGGCGGCGAAAAGGTACTCCGGTAATTCATTTAAAGCCTTTTGGGACTCGACATCCAAATCCTCACCAATGCTGAACAATGATCGAAGCTGTTGGTTTGACAGGTCACTACTGTTTAGGCAATCTATGCCTACTTGGAAGGTTGGCGCGTATTGTAATAGCGAGGCCAGTAATCTACCACTCGGGCGAATTCCTTCAGAAAGCATCTTCATGAGGAAATCACTCAACGATGGCGGCTCTGTGCGGGTATAGATCCAGTCTCGGGAAGAAGTAGGTTCTGGGAAAATTTCCAAGCCGTCGCCGGGCAATGCAAGCTTGCTTGGACGACGTTGAACTCTCGAAACCATCCTTTCCGACAGAAGCTTCGTGGCCATCGCAGCGTAAACTTTAGAATGGGGTGCAAGGCCACGGTCTTCATACGCCGTGAAACACGCCCATGCCTCTCGCAACGTTCTTGTGGCTTCAATTCGCGCCGCCCAGATCGCAGGGTGGTTTTCGTCCCTTTCTTTGCGATCCCAGAACCCTGAAGCACGCATCAAGGTTCTGGTTTGGATCGTAGGGCTATTGTCTGTATCCCAACCGGCCAACACGCCCAGGACTTGCTCCCAGAGTTGACGAGGGTAGCCCGCTTCTGTCATGTGGTCCAATACGTGCATCGCTCGGCTTTTCGCTCCACCCACTCCTTTATCAAAGTCGATGCCCGCCTTCTTCTCCTCCCATGGTGGCCACGAGGGCGCCTTCAGCTCACCGAACTCCCGTTCGGCCGTTGTCTTTTTATGACTTAGTTGTAGTGAAGCCATCCCTCGGTACCCTAGTCTAGTTACAGGCAAGGCGGGTTGGATTCCCGCCATTGCTCGTAGTAGATCGAACTGCGCTTGTTGGCGTACAGAGACTGAGACGAAGGGACGGGGCCCGGAAGGAAGAGAAATCCGATATAGACACATATTGAGTGTCTTCGCCATCTCACTGTTCCTCTTGTATTTCGCGGTGCGCATATAGAAAGCGAGCGCTTGGGTGATGGGGAGCTGCATTTCCGGCCACAGCCGCTGAGCATGGGAAAGCAGGTACGAAACGAGGCTCGCACAAGCTTTGATAGGGATTGCAGGCTCCTCTTTACTTTGCTCGTAGATGTGCAGATCGTCGGCATCCAGGTGTTCGAGAATAGATCGTAAAGAGTAGTCACATGGAGGCAGCCGCTGACCGGTGATGATATGCAGACAATATATTAGGACCAACCGGAAGGTCTTCAGGTCAAGATCATCCCGTCGAAGAAGCATTTTCGGAATGAGATACGGCATCCTTGCGCGAGAGCCGCTCCGGTCGACCGCTCGATCTGCCTCTAGAACGAAAATGCGAAGGGCAGCCTCATAGGCAGTGCTACTCTTTGCTACCCACGCCCAGGCCGCCACGTCCGCAATATCAAAATTCTGGGATTCCAGAAAATCATAAAATTCCCCACGCCCTAAGTTCTCTAAGGCATTATTGAGCTCCACTGAAGCGACATCATGCTTGGATATGTCTACATCCTTCCATTTCTCAAGAACAGGCTCGACAAACTGGATGTAATCCGCTATTATCTCGTGCAAGGATAGATTCCTTCCTCGCTTCAGCTTCTGTCGCTGACCAAGGGTCAGTGGAGCGTATATGGGCCGTTGGTGCGTCTCCCCGGTCAATGTCCAACTTTTAGCATGGGTATCAGATAGCGCCATGTTCTGCAGAGTATCGATCAAGTACTCAGACGGACTCGGCGTTTCTTTTTTGGTTCGCGATCGCTTCAGACTGGGGTTTGGATTTGCATCTAGAATACCATTTCCCTCAGATAAAGATACCCATGGCTTTGTGGCTCTGGTCGGCGGCGTGGATGATCTATTTAATCGAGACCACGTCAGCCGCGATGAGCACCAGAACTCGCATGCCGAAGGGTCATCGACATCGTCCATATATGAAGATTGATCGCGGGTTGAGGCATCGACAGCCGGATTTAACGTAATCGCAGAGATTGGACGAAAGTGCGTGCTATACGAGCATCCCTGTGCGAAAGAGTACGAGTTAATCCCGATTCTTGAGACTCCAGAGCATAAGGTTAACCAACCTTCCGGAATGAACGGCTGCGGATTTGCGCCGCTCTGAGCCGCCCGGCCATCGAGCGGTTCGGGACACATTTGCGGACCGATGACATCCATAAACATGGGTACCGGCTTGGTAGTTGCAGGGGATGGAGAGTTCGCCGCTGCTGAAGCTTGTATGGAGAATGTTGGATTCTGGCCTTGAAACTGGGGCACTTGGAAAAAAATCAGTCACGTGCAGAAGTAGCTGTCACGGGTTGCGCTTTTGGCCTGGCGCGGGTGAGGAAACAGTTCGATCCCTCTCTTGCCAGTCTACGAGTCCCCTCAATACGCGCCTTTAGACTATTCTTCCACTGTTTTTGTGGCTAATTCAATTGCTACACCAGATCTGTCATTGCGCATGATCATTTTATTCCCACTGTTGGGTTGGTTATCCACCTCGTCGAGTTCTTCCCGACCGCGCGCCAGCTCCCTCTGTTGGGCTATTGGCGCATCCGCTTCGGAGATCAAGGGCCTCGATCACGAATTTTGACCTCGGAGCTTTAGATCCCTTCATCTTCTCCGGTTCCTCCCAACTTCAGGATAAAAAGACCTCATAATCACAGGCTCTCAGTCGCGTCCTGCTATTTTCCCCGCCGCTTGCCTTAACCCCCTTGAAGACGACAGCGGGCCCTCGTTCTCGCGTCGAACCTGCAGCTACACACCCGGCGCGACTCCAAGATTATGAGCGCAGACGGAGGTGGAGACACGGCGATGGCGGCCACGAACGGCGAGCGCTCTACTGCGACCCCTGATCCATCTATACTGGCGACCCCGGGGAAGCGAAAGCGTGTGTCGAGTCAGGATGACAGGGCTGCTCATGAGGCGAATACCGCTTCGCTAGCGGATGAGAGGACAAAATTGCAGGAGACATTACGCAACCTAGTCGAAATCTTGAGCAAGTAAGGGCGACCTACTGTTCCTCAGACAATCGACTAGCAGAGATAGCTGACCACAATCAGGAATGATTCCGAGCTCCAGCTTCTGTCCTGCCCCCTTCCGTCCTCGTCCGTGAAATTTCGCTCAAAACGCGCGAAGCTCTCTGGAGACCGGGATGAAGCGGCCAGTATCCAAACTCGAGTCGCGTCAGACCGGTACAACACCCTTTCCGAATTTTTGAGCGACATCGAAAAAGCATCCACGGCCGTGATAGAGAGAAACAAGACACAGACCAGTGGTACCCCAACTGAGGGAACACCGGTGACAGAAACGGTCAACCGCATAGCTGCCTTCAAAAAGCTGCTCAACAGCCTTGTTCGTCAGGCGCATGTGAGCTCGACCAACGTCAAGGCGGAGACACCGGGAAATGGTACGGAGGAATCTGCAAAGCCCTCCCCTTCGCCAGTAGAAGTTCGGAATGATGGTGTGGTTCTCACGTTGTTTGGCAATCCGGCCAACCCCAAACAGCTTTACTCGAGCTTACAAAAATCGGTCAAAGTCCCGCTTTCGTCGGATGAAACAGAAGAAAACAAATACGTGGAAGTGCAAACACCCTTACCAGAGGTTGGCTTGCCTACCGGGATTACTGCCACCAAAATTACGCCTTACGAGAGCGAAAAGAAACCCAAAGTCGCGAAACGAACATTTGGTGAAGTCTTTGCTCCAAAGTCAACACTTCCTCAGCTAGAGCCACCACGAAGGGGTCGATCATCATCTCGTGCTTCCCATATTAGCTGGATTGACCCCTTCGACAGTGTGACCAACTTTAAAGGCTTCCTCGGAGACCGAAATAATTACTCGTTTTCTCAGCTTCCTTCCGGCAATTGGCTACAATATGGAGGAGTGACTTCTTCGCCATCTTTCTGGAGCCGCCGTCAAAAGCCACAACATACTCCGCAACACGGTGAAGAAAAGTATCACGAGGACCCGATCTTGTGGGCGGACGAAGACGCCTCGATACTCCAAGGGGTATATTCTTCCTTTGCCCCTTCTTTCGACAGCTCTGCGGCTGTGGTGCAGGCAGACTCCAAGAATCTGGTATGGTGGAACAAGCGGGGTGCGAAGCGCTTGAATGTCTTGTTATCAATAGCAGACGGTGAAGAGCTCGAAGAGTCGACGATTCAGCCAGGGAGCATAGGTGATCTAGATGATAGCGCCTTGGAAGAAATGGTCAAATCCTTCAATCCCGACGACTACACTGATGCCTCTATTCCACCAGAAACGGCGAAAGAAGCTCAAACGGACAAAGACACCAACGACCTGCTGACCGAGGTTTCGGACTTGCTAGAAACTCTGAGCTCTTATCAGAGAATCCGCACTCTTGAGCTGGCAAAGCCAAGTCAAACTCCCGAAGGAGATGAGACATTATCCGCTGAGGAAGGGCCCGATCAACCAACCGAAGCAGAAATGGACGTATACGAAACTTTGAGATCCAGCCTGTCTATTCTGGTATCGCAATTACCGCCTTTCGCGGTGGCCAAGCTGAACGGAGATCAATTGGCCGATCTGAATATCAGTCAAAAAATCCTGGTCGAAAACACAGACTATCCAGGCAGCATGGAGAAGGACGACCATACAATCCAGCAGGAGAGGGCAGCGGTTGCCGCAGCAGCCCCAGTGGCGAATAGGACATCAACACCCTCACGCCCACCCAATCCTCAAATAACATACAATCAACGTGCTTTCAACGCAAACACCCGGATTCAGCCGCAAGGAAGCTTCCAAGCTCCTCAGCCTTTCTATCCGCAACGACAACCATCAACTCCTGGTGCTTATACCCCGGGCAACCCGCAGCAATTCTCTGGAGCTCGCCCTCCAGCAACACCTGGTCAGCGGCCGGGTTATTATCCGGGGTACGCTCAACCTACACCGCAGTTCAACCAGGCCACTCCACAGGCGCCACCCTATCAAAGGCCTGGCCAGAACGGTTATAATCCATATGCAGGCCAAGCAGGTCCTGTTCCTGCTCAAGGCTCTCCACAACAGTACACCCCACGAGCCGGGCCGTCAACACCCTACAATGCAGCTCAATACGGACCTGGGCGCAGCGCCTCCCCACAAAAGCCACCATCTTCCTACGTACCTCCACGAGCGCCATTCATCCCCCCAGGCTCCAGCCAACAACAGCAACAACATCAACAGCAACAGCAACAACGATTCATGCAGCCTCCACAACCACAAGCGCAGCCTGCTCCGTATGGCAACTACACCCCCAACCAAACACCAAGCACATACTCCAACTCGGCAGCTGCAGTGACCTACGCCCGCAGCGCAGCCGAGCAAGCCGCCCTGATGGACCGAAATAAGGTTCAACTCGCGGCGCAGGGGTCCCCTTCAACGCCGCAGCCGCAACTATCAGTAGACCACCGCAGCTCCCAAGATCGGAGCGTGACGCCTGGTTCCAAGCAGAATGGTACTCCAATACCTCCATGAATTACTTTCTTCTAATTCTTCTTATCGAGATGCTTCAATCTTATTTCGTTTCTTCCTTTATAATCATCTTCCGGTTTACGTCCTTCTATAAAGATGGTAGGGGTGTTAGGTAAAGGTCTTGCTTTCCTTGCGGGATTGTGTGCTTGCTGCTTTTTTTGCTCCCTTTTGGTCTATCTCCTTCTTTCTCCCTATCAGTCTTCTTCTTTTTCTTCACCTTCTAGCTGTTCTGTACGGCAGTTCTAAGTTCACCTGATCATAGGGGAGAAAAGATCAGGTTTCGAGTCCTTGCGGTTCGTGGTTTATGGTTTGTGGAGGCTGATGGCGGACGTTTGTTTGCCTACATATACTCTCTCAGAACCTGCAACTTCATTCGTTGTATTTTCGATCCCTGCTACGAGGCACTTCATCCTCGTGGAGGTTAGTATTGGTATTATTATCACATTTTATATTTCCGATAAGTTCTATATTGATTTCCATCTTGTCGGAAATATCAGTAAGTAGCCTGTGAAGAGCAACCTAGAGTGGAGGTAAATGATCAAGTTGATCTTTCTATCAGCTCCTTCATATATCCTGCTAGATGCAGCTTCTTGTCCCTAGACGACGATTAAGTTAATCTGGGGCGTAGCTAACTGACAGTTGTTCCTAAGGTGGGCGATTGTGAGAGGGGGGTGGGGGTTTTTTATATATCAGCTGCTCCATATTTATATCAAATCTAAAGCGATTTCTGTCATTGTGCAGGTGTACTATATGGAACCTGATAGCCGAGTAGCACCCCACAGCCTTGACTGCTCAAATAAAATAGCATTGCACTTTCAGGAAATTGTCGCAAGAAATAAAATTCCAACAACCTTTAGCGCTGCTGGCGCTGTTGGCTCCATGAGGGGTAGTTAGGAACACGCATGCGCCTATCATACTCCGTACGTATCCAACAAAGTATCACTTGGCGAGAGAACAGCCATCCGAACGATGCCCCATCGGCACCAAACGTGGACATTCTCATTTCGAACGTGTTGATTGGCGTGATGATTGATAACCCTGGTCAGTTCGTCAGCCATCCATCTGCACCTGCAAGGCTTCCTCGTGACATTACGAGGGTAAAGGCCTCCTCAGCCGCGCGCGCGCTCACAATCTCATCATCAGCGACCCACGCTATGACAGAGCCGCTATGACAGAGCCGAAAATGGTCGAACACGCCGATTACACACTTGCTTGGATCTGCGCCTTACCACTAGAGTTGGCAGCCGCCGAAGCAGTCCTTGACGAGCACCATACCGTGCCCTCCACCGGCTCACAGAGCGAGTATAGCCTCGGGAAGATCGCCGGCCACAACATCGTTCTGGGATGTTTGCCATCCGGAGCCTACGGTACAAACTCGGTGGCCGGTGCCGTGGCACGTCTGCTGTCACTTTTCCCAAATGTTCGATACGGAGTTATGGTGGGCATCGGGGGCGGAGCGCCGGTTAGCGGTACAGGCATGGACATTAGACTCGGCGACGTGGTTGTGAGCAAGCCGATGGGCACGCTGGGGGGCGTGGTGCAATATGATTTGGGAAAGTCTGTCGGCGATGGGCGGTTACAGCGAACCGGCATGTTGAACCAGCCCCCGGCCATTCTGCTGACTGCCGTCTCGAGGCTCGAGTCGGAAATGATGCGGAGTACGGATGATTATATATCGAAGCAGATGACAAGCGTGTTGCTGAAGAACCCTGAGATGGAGGTGAGGTTCTCCAGGCCCGCTCAGGAAGACCGTCTTTTTCGCTCCACGTATTCTCATCCAGATGAAGGGGCCTCCTGTGTACGCTGCGATAACCAAGAGCAGGTCGATCGTGCCCCTCGGTCAACAACAGAACCTCAGATCCATTATAGAATCATTGCTTCCGGCAACCGCGTGATAAAAAGCGCCTTGGACCTGGATGAAATCTCTCAGAAGTTCAATGCCATCTGTTTCGAGATGGAAGCTGCAGGGATATTGAATCACCTGCCTTGTCTGGTGATTCGTGGCATCTGCGATTACTCTGACTCGCATAAGAACAAGGAATGGCAGGGATATGCAGCGTTGGTCGCGGCCATCTGTGCCAAACGGCTTCTCACACTTGTTCCTGTGTCCGGGTCCTGTGGGTCACAAATCTCCCAAATAAAGAGCAAGGGCCATGTGATGATCCCGTTCTTCGCGATTCTTGGGCCGAGGGGGCGTGGTCCGCGAGCTCAAGGAGCGAGTGCTTTGTAAGGATACCACGAGGTCTCGGAAATGTGCCGTCTCAGGGTTAGGGGGCGTAGGGAAAACCCAGGTTGCTCTTGAACTTGCATATGCAATCCGGGACCAAGATCCTGCGCGCTCTATTTTCTGGATTCCCTCAACGAAAGTTGAAGCCGTGGAACAGGCATTCAGGAAGATGGCTCAGTTGTTGAACCTAGGTGAGGGAGACGCAGAAGATATAAAATCCAGAGTCAAAAACTATATAAGCGCGGGAAAAGCTGGCTCATGGCTGCTGATTATCGACAACGCGGACGACCCTGATAGGTGGGTACCTTCCGAGACGTCGCAGGGTATGAAGGCCTTTCTACCTTCAAGTCAGGGAGGGTTTATCCTTTTCACGTCACGAAATCAAGGGTTAGTCAGTCAGCTTGTGGGTCCAGATGTTATTCAACTCTCTGAGATGGACAACATGACTGCTGTTGATCTGTTGAAAGCCTCGCTAATTCGGAAGGACCTGGCCGAGGATGCAACCTCGACAAGCGCGCTTGCCAGCAAGCTCTGTGGCCTACCTCTGGCTCTGACCCAAGCTGCAAGCTTCATCAACGAGAATGTCAGTTCACTGAAGACATACTTATCACTCTTAGAACAACAAGAGGAAAATGTAGTCGAGCTACTCGGCGAGAACTTTGAGGACGAACATCGATATCCAGAAACTGAAAACCCAGTATCCTCAACATGGCTAGTGTCCTTTCAAGGGATTCAAAAAGCTAGCAATCTTGCAGCGGACTACCTCTCATTCATGGCCTGCATCGATTCGCGAGATATCCCGCTATCTCTTCTCTCGCCGACCAAAACTCAGCTCGAGAAGGAGAAAGCGCTAGGGATTCTCAAGGCTTATGCCTTTATCACCGAGCAAAAAAAACAACCAACTAGTAACCATGCATCGGCTTGTCCATCTAGCCACTAGAAACTGACTGCGCAGAGAGCACCTCCTTTCAATACGGATACTGGACGTAGGTGATCGTCTTAGTAAAATATTTCCATCTAGCGACCCCGAAAACCGAGCTCTATGGCGCGAGTATCTCCCTCACGCTCAAGTTGTGCTTGAACAGAGCGAGATCGAAACAGACGGGAATGCCAAAGACGATCTCGCCGAGCAGGTTGGGAATTGTCTCCACGAGGACGGACGAATTAATGAAGCCGAAGCTCTCTTGCTACGAACTTTGACAAGCAGACAACTAAAGCTCGAGGAAGATGATCCAAAGCTTCTTCAGTGCATGTTCCAGGTGGCCGCAATACGTAGAAGTCGGGGGCGCTGGAAAGAGGCTGATAAGCTTCTGGTCCAAGTGCTGCAAACGAGAAGATCTGTACTAGGTCATGAGCATCCTGATACCTTGAATAGTATGGCTAGCCTCGCTCTCACCTTCATGGGTCAAGGGCAATGGAAGGAGGCTGAAGAACTTCAGATCCAAGTATCAGGGCTACAGAAGGCTACACTGGGCCTCCAGCATCCAGCTACACTCTTAAGCATGGCTAACCTCGCGGCAACATTCTTACACCAAGGACGGTTGAAAGAAGCCGAATCTCTTGAAGTTGAGGTGCTGGCTTTGAGAAAGAGTATACTGGGACCGGATCACCCTAGCACGCTAAAGAGTATGTCGAATCTTGCATCAACTATCCGAGATCAAGGGCGATGGGAAGAGTCCAAGGAGCTGGATGCTCAGGTGTTAGATTTAAGAAGGGCTATTCTCAGGCCTAAGCACCCCGACACGCTTATGAGTCTAGGCAATCTCGCAGCATCATTATGGGATCTGGGCCAATTGGAGGAGGCCGAGGAGCTTTTTGTCGAGGAGTTGGAGTTGGAAACAGCTATTCTAGGGCCTGAGCATCCGAATACCCTGTCGAGCATGGCCAATCTCGGGTCAATCTACTATGGTACTGAACGATGCAAAGAAGCTGGAGAGCTTGAGGCCAAGGTTTTAGAGCTAAGGAAGGCTATCCTTGGTGATGATCACCCAGACACGCTACTTAGCATGGCTAACCTTGCAGCAACCCTCCATAAAGTCGGGAAGTCCAAGGAGGCTGAGGAGCTTAGCCTACAGACGCTTTTACTACAAAATACCAAGTTAGGTCCTGAGCACCCAGAGACTTTGATGAGCATGGCCAATGTGGCAGCCCTTTACCGAGACCAGGGACTATGGGAGAAGGCCGAGGAGTTTGCCGTGCCGGCTTTGGAGCTTCGGAAGGCCAAACTGCGAGCTGCACATCCACGCACGGTGATGAGTATGTACAGCCTCGCTGTCATACGAAAAGGGCAGGGGCGCTTCGACGAAGCTATTGCCTTGCTTGGGGCATGTGCAGAGCTACAAGAGGCTCATCTTGGAGGTGACCATTTAACTACCATCGACACCAGGTCAGAATTGGAGTTGTGGAGACAGGATTTCCAAGAAGCGCAGAATGTTGAAGCGAGTCTTTCCCCGCGGGAGAAACCCCGACGGCTTTTTGGTTGGAAACAGAAGCCATCTGGAACCGAGAAGTCCAGCCGACGATTCTCATCCTTCTTTCTACCCTCGAAGGCATCTCAATCAAAGCCAGAAGTGCGGTGATAATAATGGAATTCACCGGGCCGATTCCTTTAATTCGCCAAAGGAAAGCAGAGCAGAGGGGTGTCTCATTAGCGCGAGACCTGAGAGAAGAAGGTTGCAGCGGGAGTCGGCCAACTGCCCGTGGTGGATATATCTTTCCCCAGGTTTGGATGCCCACGAAACATATAACAAGATGATCATCTCAGTGATCCAGTCAATAACGTATTCCAAGTCTGGATGGCCATTGTATGCTCATTGTTTAGAGATGGGGTAGGATAGGTACCGAGTGGCCGTTTAGGTCATAACAGGAGATTTCGTTCCCTTGCACGATTCTTTATGAGGTCTAAGCTCTCTTGGTCTGTGTCGATTTGTGGAGAGTGGACTAAATTTCTTGTATCAATATATCTTACGTGGACCTACGTTTAATGTCTAAGATGTGTGGAACGGACAATCATGAAAATAGTAGTAATCAATAATCGAAAATGATAGACTAGATATAACCAAACTAAGACTAGAAGAGGACAATGAAACGCTTTATGATACACCGAAACCGTCGAACCACAAAACCTCGAGTTATGTGTTCAAGAGAAACCTAAACAAAGTGCATGATCAAAAGACACGGCATGAAGGTAACTGCGCAAAAATAGAAAACGAAAGTCCAATTCCAAATCATTCCCAAGCACACTGTCATAGCCAAGTGACATCTGTGTTCAAAATAAGGTTCAATCCAACTCCTTCCATCCATCTAGTGTTCATCCGACCAATTCTTTGCAAAGTAAAACAGGAGTATCAAGGTAGAGAGGCAAAGCATTTGGTGCTGCGTGAGATCTCGAAATGGTTCGTCAAGCCGTGCATGTTGATTAGAAGGTAGGTACGCGAAGGGGGTATATGTCGTAGCTTAGATCATGAATACAATCAAGGCATTAAGTCGATAGAGATCAAGAGATACAGAGCGCGGCCAAGGCCATGAAGCCGAAGTATCTATTACGGTGTGTGAGTATATGTGCATTAAGAAGGACATGGAGAGACTTACAAGCCAGCAACTCGCCATCCGTCCTGGGATTTAACGAGATGTTCGGTCCCTGTAGAGTAGTGGGATGCAATAGCCGCCGCGGCGCCACCAACGACAGCAACGATGAGAATCCGTCCGGCGAATTCGTTAATCATGCTAAAGGCTAGCAAGGGGAGGATGATCGCTGCAGAGGCGATGATGATGGCGGAGTAGACGGGTGGTGTCATTTTGGAGTCTGCTGATTCTTGTGGCGTGAGCGAGACGAGGTCCTTCGGGTTGTCGAGGAAGCGCATTTCATTTGTGGCGATGGGATGGTTTCCTTTCATCCATTTCCGATAGGTGTCGACGTCAGGTTGTGTGGCGCGGGGGAGAGTCTGGGAGACTTTGCTATAGGCAGCGAGAGCGTTATCTGCAGTCAAAGTTAGTAAGATATGATGAGGTTACGCCTGATCCTAAGTGCCTACTATATTGCTCTGTTTTCTGAATCAACGCCCCCATGACCTCCTCACGTCTATAATGCAGTGACGAGTAGGCCTGCGCTTGGACGTCCATGCGACGCGAGGGAGGCATCACCTTGGTTCCCTCTTGTTCTGCGGCACCGCATCGCTGCATTTCTTCATAGTCATCCAGTACTCGCAGCTCTTCCTCTAGCTGCGAGATTTCGTCCTGGAGATATAGAAGTACACGATGATTAACGTCTTCAAAGCGGCGATAGAGCGGAGGGAGACTGTATTCCTTGTTCTCCGCAGACGCACTCATCCGCCATGCTAAAAGGCCGTAACCCGTAGGGTGGCGCGATGACTTCGTGCTGCGCCTGATTTTCCGACTAGAGCGATGCAAGTCTTCCTCCGGGCTATGCGGAGGGGAAGGCGGGAACGATGATCGACGTACAGCAGTGGACGTCCTAGGGTAATAATCTTCAGGGACTAACTCAAGATTCCGGTGCTCCGGTGGCAATGAGCCGTCCTGAGATCCAGCAACGCTAATCCCCGCATCGGTAGATGGTCTGCGGTGACCTGTGGCCGGCCTAGAAAGCTGCAACGGCGCAGAGGTCGGAGAAGCATCGAATGCTCCAGGCGGTTGAGACTCTTTAGATTTCACCGACGATGTACGGTTGCGATTCTGCACAGGGACCGCTGTGTTTGGTTGGCGAACTGCAGGAGGCGCCGGCGGTGCTTGAGGGGCTTGAGGAACCTGAGGAGCTTTTGTCTTGGTACTTGGCGGGAACGGAGGACGTAGGTCATCATCGTCCGAGGAGGTGACATCCGAGTCGCTATCAGGTTCACTGTCGGTTTCTTCAAGGAACTCAAACACGTTTGGTGCACTAGTTTCTTTGCTCTTTGGCTCGGCGGCGGGTGATGGCGCCGGCTGCGGTTTCGAAGTATAGCCAGAGCCGCTAGGCTCCGCACTCCGAGGTGCGACTGGTTGAGATTGGGAACTGTCTTTCTTAGGCTTTTCGAAGGAAGGCTTGTTGGAGGTTCGTGAGCTAGTAGAAATAACGGAAGCCGCCGAGGACTTGGTCGACTTCCTCGGGCGGTTGAATCCAGTATAGGACGGCATGGTGATGAGGGTTAGGGTTCACGATAGTGGATCGGTTTAGACAACAATCACAATACGAATTTAGCGCCCTCTCAATAATTTTCAGGCCATGGAACCTGGAGCAATTGACGGGGTGGTAACATGAAGAAATAGGCTTGTGAAGGTAGGAGAGAGCAAGGTGGGCGCATATCAAAGGGAGGATAGAGGGCCGTGAGGAATTCCAGTGCGATGGCGTCGAAGAATGTCGGACAGAATGCGTGATTCCTCAGGCGCCTCGATTCCTTTTGTATTTTTTTTTGTCTAGGAATCTTTTAATTCAATAGTTCGGCAGAAAAGAAGCGCCAACGGATTAAAGCTGCGAGAGTGGAGAAATAGTTTATGTAGGCGCCGAAGGGTTGGGTATAGAATAGAGGCGGATCGGATCGCCCGTCGATACGAACGGAGGGTTCACCTCCTCTGAAAACTCAGGCCGAAAGGGTCTGATATAAATAACCAGGAGTTTGAAAATAGCCTAGATAACAGGAGTCAAGCTGACACTGCCCCAGGATGGCTCTCACAGTTTCAAAGATACGAAGATGAGGGTGAGCCTGTGAGGGTGAAGATCATGGAGGGGTTCGATTCGTCGAGACGCGCCTGACACAGCGCCAAGTGTTACAGGTCGCGCCGGCTGGTCGTCAGACACTCAAGGCAGATCTGTGAAAGTGATAGAGATGAAGGGATGCAAATCGGCTGGAGACATGAAATGGAAAGTTCGAAAAGCGGATCGTCGAAGATATATCAGGTCGGTTCATGTTGGTGGATGGAGTCTGCTGCAGAACACCCGCTTGAGTACAGGCGATGCGTTGTCTGATGCTCACTCGCTACTGCCAGACGCGCATCCCTACCGGAATGCACAATCTGACACTTCATACAGCATCATATTCGTCTCATCCCGAGGCTCGTCCCCCTTCATTGTGGACTAAACCTCGACCTTCGAATCCAGCCGCCCTCACACCTGCCCTTGTTGACCCGACGCCTTAGGCCGCAATCGCGGTGAAGTTACCAAACCATACCCGTTTTCCCCGCCAAATACACATTGATAAACATTATCGGCGTTATTTACCGTTTTGTAGCTTGTGCACGTAATTTAGCCCACCAAGCTCTCCACCTGTGCTGGTTATACAACTTTCACCAAGGCTGAAGATTTGTTTCCCCTTGATCACACGCACTGTTGTTCCATATGCTCCGATCATGTCTGCGCAACTGCTCGCGCGCAACCGTTCGCCCCGCGTCCTGCCCGCAATGCCTACGCCCTGAGTATGTCCGAATCAAGGTCCCCCAGAGCTCTCTCCCAACTCCCTTCACTCCCATTCGTCGCATCCAGACCTCCACGGACACGCAAGACCGAATTCCACTCCGAAAACAACTCAAACAGGATGCAAAGGCTGTGAAGGCTCGAAAAAGGGAGCGACGGGAGCAGGAGGAATTTTCTCGGGAGAAGTGGGAGTTGACTGTGGGAGTCGAGATTCATGCACAGCTGAATACGGAAGCAAAACTGTTTTCAAGTGCGCAATCCCTTTGGGGACCCGGATGAGACTGTCGCTGACTTTTGATTGTGACTAGAGGCCTCGACGTTACCTTCTGAACTCCCGAATACGAACGTCGCTCTCTTCGATCTCGCTTTCCCGGGCAGTCAGCCGGTTGGTTTCACAATGTGATGAAGATGGGCATGGCTAACGATACGCTGCAGCAATTCCAAGCGGAGACCCTCCTTCCTGCCCTACGAGCTGCCATCGCCTTGAAGTGCGAGATACAGCCCGTCAGCCGCTTCGATCGGAAACACTACTTTTACCAGGATCAGCCGGCAGGCTATCAAATCACGCAGTACTATGGTATGGCAAGTCTTTACATGGTGAACCACGTGCTGATGTAGCTAGCACCCTTCGCAAGAAATGGCTACCTCGATCTGTTTAGCCACGATGGCATTGCACCTGAAGATGGAGAACAGGTTCGCATCGGCATCAAACAAATACAGCTCGAACAGGACACCGCCAAGTCACAAGAATACCCTCCCTCTACTCAACTCCTCGATTTCAACCGCGTTTCCCACCCGCTCATCGAGATAATCACTATGCCTCAAATCCACAATCCCGCTACAGCTGCGGCTTTCGTCCGTAAAGTCCAGTCGATTCTTCAAGCATGCAATGCGGTTACTACAGGGATGGAGCTAGGTGGTCTGCGAGCGGACATCAATGTCTCAGTTAGGCTACGAGGTGAAAACCCAGGCGCTCATCAATACGGAGGCATCGGAGGTCTTGGCCAGCGCACCGAAATAAAAAACCTGAGCAGCTTCAAAGCTGTAGAGGACGCTATCATCGCAGAGAAGAACCGTCAGATTGGCGTTCTAGAAAGTGGTGGGGTTATTGAAGGCGAGACTCGAGGCTGGACAATCGGAAGCACCGAAACACGGAAGCTTCGAGGAAAAGAGGGCGAGGTTGACTATAGATATATGCCCGATCCGGACATCCCGCCTCTCTACATCGGCGCCGACCTTGTGGCTCAGCTCACCGACTCGATACCGACTGACCCGGATGAGCTTATGGATATTCTAGTCGACCGGCCATACAACCTCACAATCAGAGACGCACAGCCACTCGTTGAGCTCGATGACGGGGCACGACTCGAGTACTACCAAGATGTTGTCGACATTTTAAGTGCTCTTCAGCAGGACCTCGGTCCCAAGGCTCAAGCTAGTATTGGCCGCGTAGCAGGGAACTGGGTCCTTCACGAACTGGGCGCCTTGCTGACCAAAGCTGACGCAGAATGGAATGCGCAGAGAGTTTCAGCAAAAACTCTTGCTACTCTTCTAGACAAGCTGCAGCGACAACAGATCACCGGCGCGACTGCCAAGCAAGTTCTTGCCATGGTGTTCGAGGGAGACCAGCGGCCGATCCCCCAACTTCTAGAGGAGGAGAACCTGATCCTCCGACCTCTTTCTCGGAAAGAATACATTGCTTTAGCAGAGGAAGCCATGAAAATGAACCCTGAGATGGTCGAGCAAATCCGGAGCAAGAAGCAACTTGGCAAGCTGGGCTGGTTCGTAGGGCAGATGATGCGCAAGGGACAAAAGGGGCGCGTGGAGGCGCAGAAGGCAGATGCGATTCTGCAGGAGCTCATCCTGAAGTCGTCTCAGAGGTAGTTGCTGTATATCACCAGCACCACCATTGTATAGTGGTGCCACTGTAAGATATTTAAGTGAAGTAGTTTGTATAGATATGGATGATGTCATGGCAACAATACTACAAGATACCCAACACCACATAAATTCCTCCAAAGTTTCTCACAATGTCGAGTCTCACCGTAATCTTTCAGATTGAAATAGATTGCTAATGAAAACCAGCGATAGCGGACGGTGGAGTGGGATGGCAGCCGTCTTTCTCCTGGACCTGTACTTAGGGGAAGAGCGCATTCCCTAAAAGCAGGTCTTAGCGATGCCCCACGGCAGGGCCAGCAACATAAAGTATCTCCCCGTTCTTCCCTTGTTGGAATGTCTCTTTTTTTTCTTTCTTTCTTTCTCTTAACAGCGGATAGATCTCTTTTCTTCTTCTTACAACTCTCCTCTCCCTCTCTCGCCGCCACAGTTGGTAGAGTGTTCTACGTACAAGTACTGAGGTTGAAGGTAGGTGGTTCAGCTCCACCCACCGACGGAGACAGAAAGACTGACAGACACTATTTTAGTCCTTCTAGAATCTTTTAGCCTACTTTTTTCCCTCGCCTTCAGATCTTATCTATCAGTCTATCGGTCTCCATAGACGTCAATACCGTCTCTTTTTTGCATCCCCAAACTCCTCTCAAAATGACCCAGCCATCAACCATCCAGCAGAGGTTCCTCTCTAAGCCGACCGAACTCGGCGTTGTCGCTGTCGGCTTTAATGGCGGCCAGGTACGGATACCCGCGGCTCTGTCGATCCTCGCATTGCACTGCATCCTTCCCACGCCTTGCTGCAGGGGTAAGCTAACATGTTCTTCTACGTCCCATGACAGTGTAAGCTTGGCGTGGAGGCGGCTCCAATGGCGCTGATTGAAGCCGGTCTGCTTGATCAGCTGCGCGACGATCTGGACTACGATATCCACTACGATAACACCGTGCACTACTATGAGAAGGAGATTCCGGAGTCGGACCCGGACCACCGCGGGATGAAGAAGCCTCGCGCTGTGAGCGCTGTCACAGAGACGTTGAGCTCGCAGACGTATGAGCACTCGAAGCAGGGAAAGTTCACCCTTACGCTCGGCGGAGACCACTCGATCGCGATTGGAAGTATTTCGGGTATTGCGCGCGCAACTCGGGAACGGTTGGGACGGGAGATTGGTGTCATCTGGGTTGATGCGCATGCTGATATCAATGTTCCGGAGATGAGCCCGAGTGGAAATATCCATGGAATGCCTATGGCATTCTTGACTGGGCTTGCGACGGAGGAGAAGAAGGATATCTTTGGGTGGCTGAAGGAGGATCACAGGGTCAACCTCCGCAAGCTGGTGTATATCGGTCTGCGCGATGTTGATCGTGGGGAGAAGAAGATTCTGCGTGAGAACGGAATCAAGGCGTTCAGCATGCACGATGTTGACCGGTATGTCCTTCCACCTCCTTCTGGCATTGTGTACTAACGGAGCAGACACGGAATTGGTCGCGTGGTTGAGATGGCCCTTGCTCATATCGGAAACGACACTCCCATCCATCTGTCGTTCGACGTCGATGCGCTGGATCCCCAGTGGGCTCCTAGCACAGGCACACCGGTTCGTGGCGGTTTGACTCTGCGTGAGGGAGATTTCATCTGCGAGTGCGTTCACGAGACCGGAAACCTCATCTCCATGGATCTGGTCGAGGTCAACCCGAGCCTGGAGGAAGTCGGTGCGTCTGAGACCATCCGTACTGGCTGTTCGTTGGTGCGCAGTGCGTTGGGAGATACCCTTCTGTAAGCGATCGTTGCTAGAACGTTGTCAGTGACTTGAAGGCTGTATATCAAACTTAGACAAGAATAAGAATAATGAATTATGAAGAATCATCATAATGACTTTGTTGACGTTGGGAATAACAGTTGCGATGATCGGTGGTGGAGAGACGGGAGAGCTCCCTGCCACCGGATTTAAAGACTGACGGACTATAGAAAAAGAAAACAATTCCCCCGCCTCCCCATTTTCCACTTCACACTCAATTCCACCCCGTCAAACTCTCGTATTCGATTTCTTCTCCATCGAATCGTCATCTCCTCTATCTGAAGAATCTCAAATTCCAGCACTCCCCCTCCCAGAGCCCAACATCTCAACACCAACCCAAGGCCCCGCTTATGTAACGCCGATCGACCAGCGCATCGCATCGCACCGACGACAGATCAACTGCAACTGCTTCACTCCGGACAGCGCAGATGCGCTGGCTTCGGCTGAGCCCTCTCTTTCAAGCCTGATTTAGCACCTGGCTACCCTGACGCGCACACAACTACGGTATTGACACACATCGAGCCCACTGTACCTAACCTGGCCTGACTTGCTCTGCCCTAACCTCGATTATATACTACCCAATCCTCGACATACAAAACCACGCCGGCGGTCACAACTGATATGGGACGCAAATTCCCACTCATTGAATAACGATAATTGTCAACGAACGAACACACCATATATACTACACCCGGAGATCAAGACACTGAACTAGGAAGAGAGGAATAGGCAGAGAAAGAGAGAAGGACAAAATGGCCCGCCGCGCCCACCCAAAACACTACCAATGGCCCGAAATCCAACTCAACATCTGGATCCTCACCGTCCTCGCGGCCTCCTGTATCTGCCTGGGCATCTTTGCGTGGTTTATCTCCGTACAGTCGGAACTAGATCTGGGGATACCTTGGTATGCGACCCTCCCAAACCCCTCTATTCTTAACCCCCCTCCCCCCAATCCAACCAACCCCTCACCAACGATCTCATGATTGACGAGTACCAGGCTCTTCCCCTTCATGCTCACAACATCGTCCCTCGCGCTCTTCTTCATAATCTTCGTCCTCGTCCTCGCGGCCCAGGGCTTCCTGCTCCCCGGGATAATCATCGTGGGCACATTCATCCTCTTCGCATTATGGCTCACAGGCCTCATCGAGACGTCCCTGCAGATGTACGGCGTTGTCGGCAATATCAACGACAATTGCCAGATCTGGGTCTTTGGTCGGCGAGTCGGCGGGGATAATCTGGATACGATGGCTTGGATTGCGCAGAGTAATATTTGTATGTTTACCCAGTTCCCTTTTCTTTAACGTCCCCTTTTCTGAAGGGGAGGGGGGAAAGGTTGAGGAAAGTGGTTATTTGTTATTTGCTAACAAGAGCGTCCATACAGGTAACTGCTGGCGCACGGCCTTCGCATTCGAGCTCGTGAACACGGTGTTTTTTCTTTGGATGATTGTTATGGCTTGGAAGGTGCATCGGGATGTGCATCATTGATTGGGATGGGATGAGATGAGATGGTTTGGTTTGTTCTATGCTGTCTTGGCTTATAAAATGAATCGCGACTCAATCTCGACAAGGTGACGGTGATGACAACGGGATCCATGTGATGATGCTTATGCGGATATTGTATGGAATGTGTGATGGACAACAGGATAAGATATGACTTGGATGTTTTCGATGGTTATGATGCATACAATGGCGTTACTTGGGATGAAGCGTTGGTTTTGATATATATATTCTTTTCCTGATATATCTATTATCTTGATATCTACATTTGTATTTCCTTCCTCGCATTAGGAATAGGATCAGTTCCTACTGCGGAATATGTCCCACCCGCCTAACCAGCAGGAAACGTAGAAAGCTCTAATAGGTCACTCGAAGCATTCCATTCGTTCAATTCAATCGTATTTGCAGTTTTCTAGTTTCGACATTTAACGCCAAGATGCGGCTATTCCTATTCAAGAACGATGTCAATCTGAATCCGAGCCTTTATCTGAATCTGAATCTGAATCTGCAAGTGAAGAGGAAAACAAACAACGACCTCTGGAAAACTCAAAACTCAATCACCAACGCCTCGCTATGCGCTCGAAGATTCACACGATGCACATCCAGAACCCGTAACTCGCGACGGAGGGCAGAAAATATACACAAGTGTAGCCCTAACAAGAATAGGGGAGAGACAAAAATCCCCAGGGTGGCTTGGCAAGATAAGGTACAGTCCAAGTAGGTATCAAGTAGGTACCAAGACGGTGGCAGTGGCGAGAGATGCGTATGATGAACTGCATCTGCGTCGTCAAGTATTGTCCGCCTCGATCTCTTCTTCCGCGTTGGAGTCAAACCCGCCGTCTTCGAATGCCGCCATCATCTCCCGTTCTAGCTCGTCCTCGTCTTCGACGGGGTCTTCGGGATATGCTGAGTCTGGATTCTGCGATGCTGCGGCTTCTTCCTCTGTTTCTGGGAAGGAAACTTCAGGTGTTTCTGCGCCTTCGCGAGGTTCCACCGCAGTGACGGTTCCCGGAGATGAGCTGCCGGCGGTGGCGACCTCTTTCAGCCCCGTGGTGCGTTCGTACGATCGTTTAATGCGTTGCGAGAGCCGAGAACCGGGGACGTTTCCTGCTTCAGCTTGTGGGTCTGACGATGTATTCTCCTCGTCATCTGTATCTGTGCCATCGTCGCGTTTGCGTTTCTTGCCGGGAGAGGACGTGGGAGGGGCTTCGTCGCGATCCATCCAGGATGCTTCACTGTCGCTTTCGCTGTCATCATCGCTGCCGAGGAACTCCTTTAGTTCTTCGTGCACGGCGGCTTCTTCGTCCTCATCGTAGCCGATGGGTGACATGTCGGTCAGGCCAGAGGATTTGAGGATGTCGTCGTTGAGTTCCTCGTTGTCTGTCCAGGAGTCGTTGGTGGCTTCGTCTGATGATGAGAGCCAGGAGCTCTCGGCGATTTCCTTGGAGCTGGGTGAGATGGGTGGGCCGCGCTCGCCAGGGTGGACGGGCAGTAGATACGGTGTCTCGTCTAGATGTTTCCACTGCAGCAAGCAGTCTATAAGCCATTGCTTGGTCACAAACTTGATGTGTGGGTAGCGGGTTGCTTCTTGGAACTTGGCGGTGCGCTTCCCCGCTGTTAAAAGGTGGGTAGTCCTCTTGGTGACCTTTTGAGCGAACAGGACGCCAAAGCTCCGCGCGTGGTGGGTGATCTCGAGGTTTTCAATGTCCTCGGTCAGCTTCCATAATCCGGAATGCACGATGACTACATCTCCTAAGATACGGCGTTTGATACCGGGCAGAATGTCCTTGACGTCTGGAACTAGCTTCAGATCCACGTCTTTATCCTTTGATAATGCCTTTTCGCCTCTCAAGGCTGCCACTCGTCCTCCTAGACCCCGCGCTCGTCTCTTCTCGTATTCATCGTAGAACTCTAAGTGGACCTTCTCTAGACGGTCCGCTAATTTGATGAGTTCCTGATCATTGTCGATCAGTAGGTGATGGCGCTGTGACGGGTGATCTTGCGACTCGTCCATGCTAGCCTCGCTTGGCTCTACCGACTCGTCTTCAGCATCTAGCTCCTTTTGCTTTTGCTCGAGTGGACGGTCTGCAAACTGGTGCTTGATTTCCTCCTCTTGTGCGTCAGACTGTTCCTGTAGCAGTTTAGGGTTGTCCCCGCCGCCCATGGTGACGAGCTGCTCCAGGGTTGATACATCTGCTACATCAGGCTTCTCAGTAGAGCCATTGACATGGTGTTCAGTTTCTGCGACCGGTTTCTCCTCCTTTGGGGCTTCCAACTCGTCCTGCCTTTTCGGCAGAAAGCTCGAGTTGATGTCGCCAATGCCCACGAAGAAGTCGTACGGAATGACCTTGATGAGATTTGGGCACCAGCGCCAGACGTCCCCGCGGTCGTCGATGATGACAACCATTCTCGTATCGACAGGGAAGATTCGATGAAGGTTTTTCACAGAGAGACTGCCGCTCTCATCACGACTAAGGATACGATCACCGAATAGCTTGCGATCTGGGTCTATAATATTGGCGATGGCCTGTGCGTATGATCTTGTTCCCATCGTGTAAATGTGGAGTTCATACATTTCGGACACGTTCTGTAAGAATGACTCTAGCCCTGGTCGTAGTTTTATATAGTACCAGCAACCGCGCATCCCAGGGCCATCATCTACCAGTTGGAACTTTCGTACATCGCTCACTGCGGCATGGTTCGGATTATCCGGATTCTCCATCCAGTCGCCAATAGTAGGGTCAACGGCGGCGTGTATGATTGTTTGATCGAGGTCGACGACGAGGGATAGCTTTCGGTCCCCTAATAGACGTCGCTTCGCATCTTCCTCTACCCGCATCGCCTCTCTCTCACTCACGGTAAGTGCGGTGTTGTCGTGGGTCATCTGGATCGGAGCACGCATAGAATCTGTAACGTCGGTATTGTACGTCGCCCTGAAAGTCTTTTAGAGAGCACTGGTCAAGTAGAGCTTGATAACGTACTCGGTCATATCCTTCCCACATTCGGCGCAAAGGCCGCCATACTGTACTTCGTGCGCACATGGTTCATCAATCTCAACAATCTCAACACTACTCAAATAAGCTTCGACACACTGGCGCACATGCCTGTAGGACTCACGGCTCATCAATTATGTCCCCCTTGCTGATCTTCCACTGCACAATCGTCCCATCAACAGTCGACTCAAACCGAGTCGGGAACGTCCGCTTCACATCAACCTTATTCCCCAACCCATCCCCCTCGGTGACAGTAGTCTGGTAGACATACCAGAACAAAGCCTCGTCCCTCTCCACCTCATCACCGGGCTGTTTCAACAACGAGGTAACGGTGATGGGGTAATGGAGACTCGGCGGTAAACGAAGAAGCATGCTCTACCGCGCTCGTGTTGCTCGGTCTATCCGGACCCGTTTCTTCGTAGCTATCGGCGGCTGATGAATGAACCAAATAGGGTCGGGCGACGAGAAGTAGAGATCGCGATGAAAAAGGTCGTGTCCGAGAGCTAAGGAGCCATGCCCGTGGACTCGTTGAAATGTGCGAGCCGTTGCCGAAACACCTTCCAGAGCGAGAGTCAGGACTTGTGCGTATATGTTTTATAGTACCAGCGCAGCGGGGACTCGAGTCGATTATATCAGTCGAGATTGTGCGGAGAAGGCGAGGTACATGAAGAGTCGTAGCTAGCTACGAGCGCACGCGACGGGAAAATCAGGAAGAAGAAAGGTTCGCAATCAGAGAGGAGCCTGTCGCGCTTTCAAGCACATGGAATGTGAGTAGCAAGCTATTGGAGTTTAGAAAGAATGACCCGGGAAGACTAAAGGTGGTGTTAATCAAGCACAAAGTGGTGATGGGATGATGAAAGAGAGCTGGAGTCGTCTCTAACCTAGGTAAGGCTCAAAGACGGTTGGTGGCCTGCCCGCCAAGGCATCAACCAGGGATCTGAAGGCGGTGGAAGCTTTGTTCGTGCGGGGCGATCCAGACTCGGCCCACCTCATACTCTCTCAGCTATACTCCATAGACTACAGTACGTCTTGATTGATTGTAGGGCTTTGGCGGTCAATTCGGATTCGGATTTAGATGCTACTTCGTAGCCAAAGACTAAAACTAGCTGGAGCAAAAAACAAGAACGACCGAACGGTAGCATTATCACAACGAATCGCGTGCACTTTCAGTTGAGGCGTCCCGCAGAGAGCTGCTCACAAAGACCTATCATGAAGCAAGAAATGGACAACTGTTGCCATAGGGTACGTATATATGACAGATGTTGGGGATTTACTTGGCCTTGGCGAGACCAACGGCGCTGTTGCCGAGGTCATACACACTGTACCACCGGCGGAGGAAGGCATCGCCCAAGATAGCCAGAGGACCAACAGGCTCGGGGAAGTCCATGCCCATGAAGGCACTGATGCAAGATCCCTGAACCTCGAGGGTGTAGTCATAAGGACCGATGGTGAAGTTGTGGCCAGTCAGAGTGAAGGTGAGGTCAGGAAGAGAGTCGCGCGTCGCACAGTCAATGCTGTACTGGCCGGTGAAACCCTTCTTAGCTCCAATCTGAGCATTACTTTTTGGATGTCAGTATCACTTGTCAGGTAATATATAAATTGGGGATGACTCACATCATCTCGGCAAGGTTGGAGGGAAGGGCGATAAGAGAAGTACCGGTGTCGAGAATGACACCAGTGTCCTCTAGCTCAGCGACCTCATCGCCAAGAGCAATAGCGTCAAGGTCAACCTCCCAGTAAGCCTTGCGGCGGAGGGGAATCTTGATCAGCTCGCCCTCGTAATGGTCCTTGTCAATACCACCGAAGGTGGCTTCGGAACTGTCACCCTCCTGGTTGGCGTCTCCGAGATAGAAAGCAAAGACTGGATCATCGAGCAAACCCTGTTCAATCATCTGGTAAAAGGGCGGCACGATGCCGTTGACGGAAATGCTGTCAAAACCGAGACCAAGGATACCATCGAAGCGGCCAAAGGCAAAAGCCAGGCCAGGCTCGCTGGTGGCCTCAGCAAAGTCCTGCTTCTCAACCTTCAGGTCACCGATCTTCAGAGTATCCTGGGATACGAATCCGCTTAAGCTGCCGGATCCGTATCTGATGGCGAATTCGGTGCCGTTCTTCTTGTATGTGGATGAGGAGGAAGAGTCAAACTTCTGGTGTAGGTAACATGCGATGGAACCACACTCTGAAGATGGAACCCACAAGTTGGAGCTACCGGTGTCAAGGACGACCTTAAAGGACTGAGGAGGGGTGCCGAGTTCGATCTCGGAGAAGTCTAGATTGAGTGTCAGGACCAGTCAATCATCAAAGATTACAAACAACATACATTGTGCGTTCATGAAGTTATCGACGAGGACATCGTGGCGCCCCATATCGTTGGCGGGCTCGTCCTCAAGGACATGCTGCTGGAACTGGCCCAGGTACTTCTGGCCTAGGGCATTCGCATGGTCGGCGATGTTACGAGTGATCTAGTGACGTTAGTCACACTTGTCACACTTGCCGCCGTCGTGCTGGTAAAGATTGCTCTGTATACTTACAAATTGCTCGGTCAAGGGGACCTTGTTGAGCTTGAGCTTGTGAACCTCGGCGGAGGCACAGCCCAGCAGCACGGACGCTGTGAGCAGGGAGGACTTCATGATGGGCGACGGTGCGAGAACCAAAATGAGCGATGAGACGAAACGAAAGAATGGGCCTTACGAATATGATTCAGGACGATGATGGAAAGGACGGAGAGATGTAGGAGGGAGTTGGAGAAGAGAGGAGAGCAGGAGAGGAGAGAGGTGAGATGATGCAGCGCCGCGGGTGACTTGGTTGCGGAGCGACACGGGAGGTAGCCAATCACTGGGGCCCCGGCTGCGTCATCGGCCTGGGCATCTTCAGGCCAGGCAAATGTGAAGATACGGGGATTCCGGAAGGGATCCCGTTTACCCAGATGTATCTATGCCGCTATACTGAGCACGATAGAGCAGACTTGAGACTTATCCGCTTGGTTCTCCTTCGTCTTTTCTCTGTACCCCGTAGCAGTCGCCATACCAAACAAAGTGGCGATCGCGCACGCAACCTCTGCTGGAGCCTGATAAGCGCCGAGAGAGATACCTTATCAAGCTAGCTCGCTGCAGTGGCTGGGGCACTTAGGTACAGCCTCAGGCGTCGGCCCGGATCGCCAGGCACCCAGCCCAAGGTACGAGCGAGCACATCATGGTTCTACAACACTAATTAAAATTGAAAAAGACAGAAGAGCGATACAGACTAGCTAAAGTCTTGGTGATACAGTTTATTTCTACTCTCGCGCTATGCACAGCCTTGACCACCGCATCATGATAAGCAGCAACCCCTAGTCTACCGGTAGAATTCAAGCCTTTGATATGGTTAGTGCCGTAAACTACTTTTGTACAGAGGGTGACATACCTGTCTGCTTCTTGGCCGGTTTTGACTTGAGCAGCATAAGCATCCTCAAGATCAGACTGGATGATGTTGTATCGGTTCTTGCGAACGGCGCGGAGACCGGCTTCTTGCATGATAGCGGCGATAACAGCGCCGGACAATGGCTCATTTCGCACGATGAGAGAGTCCAAATCGACCTCGGGTGACAAAGACATCTTCGAGGCGATCGTAGAGAAAATCAAGCGGCGCTCTCGCCTGTCACGGAGAGACGGGAATTCGATCTTGCGATCTAAACGACCAGGACGCAGAAGAGCTGGGTCCAGAGTGTCTGCTCGGTTGGTAGCCATAATCACCTTCACATTACTCGTCTGTTCAAACCCATCCATCTGATTCAGGAGTTCCAGAAGAATACGCTGGACCTCACGATCAGCGCCGGTTTGTGCGTCGAAACGCTTTGTAGCAATAGCATCAATTTCATCAATGAAAATGATAGCCGGTGAGTTCTCTCGTGCCATTCTGAAGACATCTCGAACCATACGGGGACCCTCTCCAAGATATTTCTGCACGAACTCTGAGCCGTTGACTCGAATGAAGCTAGCAGTGGTGCTGTTCGCAACAGCCTTGACCAACATGGTTTTGCCGGTACCCGGCGGACCGTATAGGAGAACACCACGAGGAGGGTCGATACCTATAATGCGAAAGACGAATTAGACACAGTTGCAAAAATGTAGATAAAAAGCCGAGGTTATACCAATTTGTTTGTAAAGGTCGAAATGCGTCAACGGGAGCTCAACGGCTTCTCTAATTTCCTGCTTCTGCATGTCAAGACCACCCACATCCGCATATGTCACATCAGGTTTCTCGTTCTCGCCCAGCATGGCAATGGAAGAGTCCGCCTCCGGAGGTAGGATGTCGACAAGAGCATTGGAATGGCGATGCAAAGCAACGGACGAGGAAGGCTTCAGCTTTTCGCGGTCAAGGGTGGAGAGAATGCGGACGACATAATTCGAACCGGTCGACGACTGTACGATACCAGTACTATAAGCAAGTTAGCATAGGCCCTGGCCACTTTTGACTGCTGACATTCGTACTTCTGATCGATCGCCTCCATGAACTGGCCAATAACCAAAGGCACACTCTGTATCCGCTTGATTTCTTCTTGTGCGCGAACAAGTTCCCTCTTCAGGCTCCTGTCCAGAAGGTTAGTGGCCAGAGTCTGAAACTCACGGTAACAACAAACCTTTGCTCATCCTTGATGTATTCCTCTTGGAGCTTAATGTACCTGCGTTCGATGCGTCAGCGAGAACCAGCTTCAGTTTCGCTTCTCAACGTACTCCAAGTGCCTTTGCAGTTTTTTCAAGGTAGCATATTCATCACCGTCGTCGGCACCTGTTCCTTCGAGAGAATCTATGTTGGGAATCGTATCCAAGGGAGCTGATTTCGGGTACGAGAGGGCGTTGGTCGGGTTCTCCACGGCGACGTCTCCCATTATGAACGAATCGGGTTGAACGCTTAAGTCAGGGTAGTAGTGTGATAGTCCAAAGAGAAATAGATGATGAGATAGTGGTTAACTTTGGAGAGTTCAAAGAGCCTTGCTTGTCTGGAGCTTTCGCCGGCAGCAACAGACGCACCGCTCACGTAGCTCACTGGTAGCTAGTCACGTGACTTTAATAATCTTGGCATCTCATCAGGCGTGGCAAAGAATTAATCGGAATTCAAGCTTCAGCAGCACTACCTTGCAGCAAAAAGAGATGTCCGAGACCCGATCATTCCAGTGGACGCAACACGATAATTTGAGCATGATTTAGCATACGTGTTATAGGGCCCAGCGTTGCAGCAGAACTTCTTCAGCATCCCAGGAACTCTCTTGTTCTTGACAGGTACTTCTAGGTGATTGCATTTCCAGAGCTACCCTACAGAATACTAGTAGACTATTTAGCCTCCTTTGTGCAGGCCGGAAACTCGATGTGTAACCGTAATTTCCTCGGACCCTGGGTTTAATCATTCGACTGAATCAACTCGGCTCCTGTTGATCGTTGGTCCGGCAGCAGCCACCGAATGTCAGAAGAGTCAAATAATGACGCAGAAGAGTCAATAGACCAGACTTTGGGTTTTTCAAGCACAAAACGAGCACTCTCGATTTTAGTTCCTCTGAAGGGCGGCTGCAGACTACATGTCCCTGTGGGCGAAGCATCGTTGCCATCCCCCCCAGAGCCAATCCTCCTAAGCTGATCCATGTCTTCAAAATCAGCCCAATCGTTCTCTATCCTAGTGGAGCAGTATATGGACGTGGCAGGTGGGACAGCAATCCATGGGCAAGGCACAAAAGTCATTTGCAAGCCCGTGATCAATGAACGAAGACACGGACGGGCCCAAGGATCAGATCGGGATACAGCGAGGGGGCTGTCAAACTGTTCGAGGGCCGTAATTGCTCATCCATACCATTTGACGCACTCAAGATTGGGCGGATCATTTCCATCAGGTGGGCAAGCATGAGCCGTTTAAATCATCTTGTCACCGGCCAAACTCCATCTTCTTCTCTTCTTTCCTCCTCCCTTCCCATGCTGAATTGATTCTATCAGACCGTTTCTGTTGCTACTCTACTGTTCTCGTCGGGATCCGGGCCTTTCCCGTGCTCTCTTGTTTCTTTCATCATCCGATGACTAGCTGCTACGAACGAACCTTCTGCCCTTGGTTTTCCAGCTGAAAGGATCGCTGTCAACCTTGATAGCAGAAATTGTCTTCCGACAGTCAATCTTGCCATGATGTTTTGTTCATGAGACTTGCAGACCGAGTGCTAGAAACCAGTTCCGATGAAGACCGGCCATGAGGCTCAAGACATACTCAGCTAATCAAAAGCAGACGCTAACTTCGCAGACGAAGGGGTCTCGCTGAGACTCTAACAAGCTATCTCCTGGTCCTCTCGCCAGAACAAGATTGCTTCAGAGCAACAACAGGGCCATCATCCCCAAGACCAAACGATAGTCTGAAATCTGGATGATTCCCCGCTAAACCGACAATCCCACCTCTGATCGATGAGTGGCCCAGAGCACAGCAGGTGGCATTTCTAGTCCATCCACGGGATCCATTCTCGGAACGGAACAACATGCATAACCGGCGCCTGTCAGAGGAAACCCCTTTCCGCCCTGCTAACCTACCTAACCTAACGGACCGACTGACTTGCTTCTCCTGTGTCTCTGCTGCTAAGATTATTACTGCTCAGTTCTGGTAAAATAACTTACTACTGGCGTATAATCTGACATCTGATATCCCCCCCAGCGATTTGCTCAACGAGCCTGCGGTGCTGTCTTCCTCCACGCCCATCCCCATTCCCGGCATCCCCCTCTCCTTGTGCCTCCACTCATCGGCCATCCCAAGCGATCGCCTGGCTTTCCTGAAATTCCGTCTTGATGAAAGACTAAAACAGGAAATAAAATACACGTTTCTAGCCAAGGGTATACCGTACTACAGTGTATGGTGCACTTTGTCAAGGTACGTCTCTGTTTCCTTACATTCCTGCCTCCCCGCTGCTCTGCTCTCGTCATTGGCTTTGTTACACGCCTTGCTCCCTTGTGACCACGCACCACCACTACTCGTTCTGCGGAACCACCAGCACATGTTGCGAGGCCTATCCCATCCTAAGATCTAGATCCCCTTTTTGTTGAGTTTGCTTTTAAGCTTATCTTTATTTGAGAGTTTATTTTGTGCTATATCGTCCCCTGCCCAGGTGTTCGACTTCATGTCTTTGGGAGCTCGGCCACTCCCATTCGCTGCTCTCCGCTGACTAGACTTGACCTGCCAGGTCCCGTGACTTTCCATTCCTCCCTCTCTCAACCTGCCAACTGCTGCTATTTCGGGACCGGCCTCTATCGTCCGCTCGCAAGTCGGCATTTTAATAGTCCAGCCTTGTCGGTATGTATGTTTTTTATTGTTCCATCCCTATTCTTCTGTGGCGGCCTGATTTCATGTTATAAAACAACCTTCCTACCCTGCTTGGTCTTCCTTTGCGATCTTCGCGTCAGGTTGGTTGTTTCGGGTGTGCTTCGCCTCGGTCGTGTCGCAGGCTACCGCGCGAGAAGTGACTCCAACCCGACGCGTCAAGATCTCTGATATTCATCGCGATATGCCAATTATGCATTGCTGTTATCTAGAGATGCGGAAGTTGTTACTGTTCCTACCTTTGCTACCGGTCGCACGTTGAATGATGGAAACGTTGCATTTTGTGTCATCATCTCTGACAGCTCCTTTTTTGGCCTTACAGATGGGTTGGTAAAACCGCACGACATGAATGCCTGGCCATCTGACGCCTCGAGCCTCCCAAACCTTGAAAATGGCGCCTTCCATCAAGCGACCATCGACCCATCCGCCGCCTTCCTCCACACCTCTCCTACCCCAGACCCAAACCAATTCCAGCGCATGTTCAATGGCGTACCACGCAATGCCTCTCCGGGCTTCGCCAATCCTAACCAGGTAATCCCATCTAAACGCGCGCGGCCAGAAGATGGGATGTCAATGTCACCAAGGCAAGCTCCTGGCGGACTCGCGTCCCGGTCACAAACGCCCCATCAGGTCCCTTATCCCGGATACCAAGGCCCTGTCAATGGAGCTCCTCAATTCCCTCATCCCGGCCAGTACCCGCATCTCCAACAAGGAGCGGCTGCCAATGTCTCACAGTCGCCAATCATGCAGGATTTCGACCAACATGCCGCTCAAAGAATGGGAACAGCTTCGCCAAGTCCGTTCTCGCCAGCCGGACCCCATCTGGGAACTCAAATGTCTCCCGCCCAATCTGACCATCCCAGCCGCGTGAACACCCCCCAGAATAACTCTTTTATGCCCGGTCAGCATTTCCCCCAGGGAATGGGCCCCGGATTCTCACCTTCACCTGCCATGACATCCGCTGCCGTTCAAGCACCGATGCAGGCGCAATTTGGCGGCATGCCACAAGGTTACCAGCAGGCCATTGCTGCTCAGCAGCAGCAACAGCGGATGCACGCTATGCAGATGCAAGGCCAAAATCGTGGGATGAACATGAATCCAGCAATGGCTGGGCGCCCAATGGTAGCAGGAGTGGGTGCCGTGGCGAACCCCCAACAAATGGCAGCCATCAGGCAGATGCAACAGACCATGGCCAAACCACCCAACCCTGAGGGCTTCATGCGATCATTGCAGAAGTTCATGATGTCAAGGAATTTACCCCTTGATCCCAATCCCATTGTTTCTGGTCGCCCCATCAACCTTGTTCAGCTTTATGCAACTGTCATGAAACTTGGTGGCTCAAAGAAGATCACAGCTGCGAACATGTGGTCAGTCATAGCGCAGCAACTTCAGTTCCCTCCGCAGCAATTTCCGGCGGCGGCCCAGGAGATTCGAGAACACTATCAACGGAACCTCGGTTCCTATGAGCAAGCATTCCTTTCTAGCCAGCAGAAACAGTTTGCGGATCAGGTTCAACAACCTTCTGTTCCACGACAGCCAAGTGACCCATCTGGGTTACAGTTTCAGTCTCCAGCTGTAAGACAGCAGGTTCCGGGATTCGACGCTGCTCAACAATTAGGACATGGATCTCCTGTGAGCGCGTCAACACCCAACAATGCTCAGCAAACTGCTGCTAATGGCTTCGCGACTCCAACGCAAGCGAAGTCACATAGCAAACAGCAGCAAAGTCAACATCGCCTCAGTGTTTCTCGCCAGTCTCAACCACCAGCCACTTCTCACGATTTGAATGGGCAATTATCTACCCAATCCCCGGCTCCGTCCGAGAAGGGACAGGGATCTGTTGCTGGCAAGCCTTCCGATGAAGTTGATCAAACATATAACCAACCGCTTGGTCAGCCGATTTCAGATACCTTCAAGCCAATGGTGTTGACAGATCATAAGCTCCATGGGCCGATTGCCGTTAGTGAGATGTTCCAGATTGGAGAAGACATCACGAGATTAAAACCCAATGTTCCGGCGTTTGCCGAACTTGGGGTGATTGATATCCATGCCCTCACAATGGGTATCAAATCCGGGATACATGCAGAGATTCGAATGTCTCTCGACGCCCTCGTAACCATTTCCTCCGAACCTGCAGTTCAAATATCCTTAGAGAACTGTGATGACCTGGTCGAAAGTCTGATAGAGTGTGCAGAAGACCAGGCAGAACTTCTTGCCGAGCATTCACCAGAAGTTTCTGACATGATGTTGCTACCATCTTACGAGGAGATAAAACGAGGTTGTCAGTCGGAATGGACTACTTTGGCTGCGGTTCCTGAATTTGGAAGCACCGATTACGAATTGGACAGAGCGGTCGATAGGCTCATCTGTATTACCACCATTCTGCGCAACTTCTCCTTCATTGAGTCCAATTTTGACATATTATCAACGCCTCCTGTCGTTGAATTCATCTCGACCATCATCCGCTATCTCGGCACTAGGAACATGCTCCTGCGTACACATCAAAACACTCTCGACTTCATGAAGGATACAGTTATTTATCTGAGCAATGTGGCCCATGCAATCCATTTACCTAGTAAAGAGGAGGCTATCTGCCTTTTGCATTTTCTGCTGTCGTTTGCTCCGTTCCCGGGTCCCGCCGTTTCAACAGAAGGTGTCATGTTTACTGCTTACAACCCATCCGTCCATAAATACACACCCACCGCCGTGGATAGTTTGGCCAAGTTGCTGGCACGAGATGAGCCAAATCGGACGTTCTTTCGGTCAATATTCTCCAGTGACGGGGTCTCTACTGCTCAGCAAGAGCTCTTAACACGCGCCTTCGGTCTAGCCATTTGTCCCGTTCCTGATCAACCTAGGAAGCCTCTAGCTATAGCAGATATCCGCAAAGTATTCCTCATGCAGGGTTTGTTAGCAGCGGACATTCTCTCAGGGTTCGCCGAAGGGACTACCGCCAAATCGTGGCTTGAGTCTGTTGATGGATTCGCCATTCACCTCCTCCGCCTTTCTTGTCTGCTAAGCACAGAACGTGTTCCTCCACCACAGATTTCAAACAGTCGCGCAAACCATGCGGCAAGAGCACAAGCCGAAGCCGAGGCGGAAGCGTACAGTTCTATCATCAACCGAGGGTTGGCAATTCTTCGGCGCCTAGCCGAGAAATCAAAGCACGCCGACACAGACTCAACGCTCCGGTTTCCCTCCGGAATCCTTCCCAAGAAAGAGAGCCTACTCGGGGCATTGTTGATGCCCAACGTCGATCCAGGTGTTGTCCGGCAACTGATAACGTATGCACGGCTTGCAGAGTAACGAACTGCGTCCCCTTTACTACTTTTAGTCTTCTTTTTTCTAGCGATGGCCTCGACCATATTCAAATGTCTCAAAGTGACCCTCTTTCTGCCATGTCTTCTATCCGTAAACCATTTATTTTTCCTCAGACGCTATTATTCATGCAGTTCCTTGCTCTGTCTGGCGTCGGTGGAAAAGGTACTTCGTTTGTTTGTGAGGCGTGACTGTAATTTTTTTCCTGGTTTTATGCTATGTATAATGCTCAATACCCTCGGGCAGAAATATATTATGATCGAAGCGGTATTTCCAAATTCAGATGGCTTTTGGATACTTCTATTACTCTCTGCTGAATCATTAATAGGCTTTACCTAGTATTATCGTGTTATTACTACGTATTTCGTACACATTGCGTATCTCTGGATGTACATCATGTTCACTACTCACCCGTCCCACTAAGGAGTAGTTTGTTTATAGCAACCAGTATCACTATGCTCTTTCTCTCACTAAACAGCTCAAAATGCGCTACGAGGGAGGCAGATGAGTAGAACTTAGAAGTGATAGCCGTAAGATCATTGAATATGCACTATTACATACAGAATGCCTGAACGACGCCAGGACAGAAAAGCCAACAGAGATAGTTAAGACAGAGGGATCACAAAGAAGAACAAAACTCCTGAGTAAAGAATAGAAAATTGTACACAGTGACAATACTCGAAATGAGATATAGAAACTCGAAATGAGAAAGTCCAGAAAAGTAGATAAGTGTACCCGGGGAGGTAGAAGCCCGAGGAGATAATGAAGGCGTGAGGCACTGCTCAGAAAAGCTGTTTTCAAGCCAGGCTGGCTGTGTTCTGCCGTTCAAGGGTGGGTTGTGGAGTAATGGTGTTTTGAGAGATCCATGTTGGCATTAGACCTGATGTTGTAGGGTGATTGATCGTGTTTTGGTTGGGGAATCAGGCGTATGGTATGGAAGGTTACATTCGTAGATTAGGCGATTGAGTATAGGTGATAGTGTGAGCGTGGTTTAGAAGTTGCGCTCGGAGAGGAACTGTGTGATCTCGTTTTTCCGCCAGCCCTGTTCGGAAGAGTGTCAGTCCTCAATATCAATCCTACCCGCGCATGAGCCAAACGTACCTTGACGATAATATTTCCATTCAACCGGTTAATGGTGATATCGCGGCTCTTCTTGTTATCGCGACCATCGGCCTCCAACCCTAGGTACTGTTCGAGGTCCCTCCTCAGAGCATCGACGTCGCCCTCGGTCTTTTGAATCTTTGTCTGCTGCTTGGTTCCACCGGCCTTGGTAACAAGATATACAGGGAGTTGGTTTGAGGGTGTTCGGCGGACGAAATAGGGGAGGTTGATGACTTTTAGTTTCGGGGCAGCTGGGGGAGGAGTGGTGGCTGCGGCGTCCTCTTGGACAGTTTGAGACTGGCGTTTCAGCTGTGCAAGGAAGGTTCGGCGTTGCTGTGTGGAGCTAGATACTGAGGAGGGCGCGCGTAGAGACTGGAAAGGTGTTTCTAATGGACATTAGTACTCAGAAGCATTTCTCCACGACCGCGTTCGACCAAAGCACTATTATAGCCAAGGTCTCCGCCGGTGGGTGACGGAACAGCTATAACTTACGGGAGCCGATCGATCTCGACTGGATACATTGAGTAGTCATCGAGCTACGCATCCCCGAGGAGGAAGTAAGCTGTGTAGCGCGTCGTAGACAGCCTGAGACGGCCGTCGACTGCTTGCGAACCGCGAAGGCTGGGAGAGAGTGCATGATGGATGTCATCTGTGCAAGGAGTACGTGGGGAGGCCGAGGTGTTGGAGAAGCAGCGCAGATGTGGCGCTGAGTACCCTCCACTGGATAAATTACCAAGAGAATACAGATCGAAGAGGGGGGATGGACCGGGAGACAGGACTCGACGATGGTCTGATTGATATCTATCCAGAGCAAAAGCAGGACTTTTTGCTCTCGAGCGGAGACAGTCCCGCTAGTTCCAGAGTGGCTTAGCGCCTAAACCAACCCTCCCGCCCACATTTTCTGAATCTGAAAAGAAGCCGCACAGTTTGCTCCTCATCCAAGACGAAGTCACCGTCACCCTTCCCCTCTCCCTCCACCCTCTTCGGTCTTTCTCCTGTCACTGTTCACCATGGCAGCCAACGTTCCTCCTTCCGCTGAGACCCTTCTCAGCGGCGCTGCCGCCCACAAGACCGCCGAAGAGATCGCCAACCAGTACGAGCTTCTGCCCAAGCTGATTCCCTACCTCGACCGCCATCTCGTTTTCCCTCTACTCGAATTCAGCTCTGGCCAGGATGACGACTCCGAGATTGTCCGCGCGAAATACGAACTTTTGAAGCACACGAACATGACCGATTATGTCGCCAACCTGTGGCAGCAAATCAACAACTCAGACTCGATCCCCGACGAGTTCGTGAAGAAGCGGGAGGAGGTTCTGGCTAAGTTGCAACACTACGAGGCGGAGAGCGAGAAGATTACCGAATTGCTTCAGGATGAGAGTGTGGTCGCCAACTTGCGGAGCGACAAGGCCGCCAACTTGAAGTTCCTCGAGGAACAGCACGGAGTTACCACTGAGATGGTCAACAGCCTTTTCGATTACGGTCGGTTCCAGTACAGCTGCGGCAGCTACGGCAATGCCGCTGAACTTCTCTACCAATTCCGTGTTCTCTCCACCGATAACGACAAGGTTGCCTCAGCCACGTGGGGTAAATTGGCCTCCGAGATCCTTACCACCAACTGGGAGGCTGCGATGGAGGAAGTGCAGAAGGCCAAGGATTCCATCGAGACAAGGCTTTTCAACAACCCCGTCGGTCAACTTCACAACCGCTCATGGCTGATCCACTGGTCGCTTTTCCCCTACTTCAACCACGACCCCGCCCGCGATGTCCTGACCGACCTTTTCTTCTCCCCCGCCTACATCAACACCATCCAGACCAGCTGCCCTTGGGTTCTCCGATACCTCGCCGCGGCAGTTATCACCAACCGGAATCGCGCGCACAAGAACAACAGCGTGTACCAGAAGCAATTGAAAGATCTGATCCGCGTTGTTCGCCAGGAGGGATATGAGTACAACGACCCTATCACCGATTTCGTTAAGGCTTTGTACGTCGATTTCGACTTTGAGGAGGCACAGAAGAAGCTCGGCGAGGCTGAGGATGTGCTGCGCAGCGACTTCTTCCTCGTTTCTGCCGCCGATGCCTTTGTCGAGGCTGCCCGTCACCTCATCTCCGAGAGCTACTGCAAGATTCACCAACGGATCGATATCAAGTAGGTTACCCAGTTGCTTTGAAAAGGAAGTCCAAATACTGACTACTAACCAGGGATCTATCCACCCGCCTCGGCCTCAACCAAGATGAGGGTGAGAAGTGGATCGTCAACCTGATCCGCGATACTCGCGTTGACGCCAAGATCGACTACAAAGAGGGCACAGTTATCATGAACCATCCTCCCCAATCAGTATACCAGCAAGTCATCGAGAAGACAAAGGGTGCTTTCTTCCGCACACAAGTTCTCAGGTTCGTCAGCCTATTCAAACCTATTAATCCGGGTCATATCTAACCATTCCACTCATCCAGCGCGGCTGTCGCGAAATAAACGCTTGATAGCGCAATATCTGAAACTTCTAAAAGAAAATCATCTTCTCAATTTCTCCTGTTGGTTCTGTTCATGTTGGTAGTATTCCCCTGCAGTATGTGCGGGTTTTGCCTCCAGAGATGAGGGCGAAACCCAGCAGAGTGGCATCAGGCCGGCGTTCAGGTGGTTTCCGCTTTCGATTTTCTCTTTTTACCTATCTACCTACCTCCTCCTATTACTCATCCCTATTACGCCTAAATGACTCTCTGGCTGGGTTGTCGGGCGTCGGATCCACAAGATACCTACCAGACACAGGACCAAGAACCAAGGACTTTTCTGTTCTTAGCTTCCTAACCTCTGATACGAGGCTCACAGGTTTTCCCACCTACGCTCACGACCCTTCCAAAATTCACTCTCCAAATCTTTGCTACTCTCCATGTATTGACCCCGATCGATGTCGATGTTGTTACGAATGATCTATAGAGATGATGGGAAATAAATCGGTATTCTTGATTCAGCCTACTTCCTACTCCGTACTGCCTACCGCCATCCTACAATTATGTAAATTGATTGGCACGTAATCGATCATATTCTACTTTACCGTGGCCTTCCATTATGCCTTCTTTGTGCCGTGCTCGTACGTACCCTCCCAATTTGGGAGGTCTCTCAGTAAGGGTGTTTGATACCGTGATAGGAAAGAACCACCGATTGCCAGAGTTGCATCAATGAGTCGTTCCTTCCCCGCAGATAACGAGCTCGACGCGTCGCTCCTTCCTCTTAGGAGGTATTGTCGGGACCTCGGGAGCCTTCGCACCTTCCTACTTCGAAGTTATTTCTTGAGGACGGAACCTCTCCATCTGCATTGCATCTGCAGGTAGCAGCTTTAGACATAATGCAAATATGGGGTGCTATGCTGGTCGTATTCATGGGTATCCCCTCTAACCTACATCTCCTCTAACCTCTAGCATGTAAAACTCGATTTAGTTACCCAAATACGTTGGTGCCTGTGTTTCGTCTCTATGCCCTTGTTCCGTAATAAATCAGTTGTGGACGTATGAATAAGTAACCTTGGAAGAAAGGCTGAGTTTTGATAGACGTATATTTCATTCTCGTTTGTGGTCCTTAGTTCTTGGTTTCTCAGTTCCTGGCCCTGTTTAATTTGATTTCAGAAAGTTGTCTTTCGTCTATTATGTACATGGACGGGGAACCTAAAGCTCTGGATTTTCGAGGAAACAGCGTGGTATTCTTCGCCCTCTCGACGCATTGAGAGAGATAGGATGACATGGATAGGAGATCAGGACAAATAGAGAGAATAAAAATCTAGAAATGGGGATATCTCTGGTGGAAGTCCGAAAGAACACAGTAGTAGATGAGAAAGAGCAAGAAGAAATAGAAATAGACAGTCTCGTATATAGGTGTTAAATGTCGAAATGCAGGAAGATGGAGGAAAGGATGTCTAGTGGCAGACCCGAAACACCGAAAGAGAAATCCAGGAACATGCTATGATGCACCAGAAATATGAGGTCTCAGCTCCCTTACAATTTCCGAAGGGATCTTTCTGGCTGAGGCTGTGGAAAGAGGTAAATGAGGTCCTCTAGGCTCTAGGACCAGGAGGCGTAACATGGCGAAGACAAAGTGACAAGTTCAAAGCAAGATTATGCATAGGTATCTCGTGAGATGCGACGCTCAGAAACAAACACAAATAGAAGATGCAGAGTGGTCATCGTCGTCTTGGGTCATGTCTGCGGGAGGGTCCTGATGTGAGCCGGACAGGAATGATTTCATTGATATATGGTTCTGATTCGGGATTAGAGTCGCCAGCCATGCGAAGAGTTTCCTGTCGTTCATATTCTCGTGACATGATTGCAAGGTCGTTGATTTGTTCCTATTCAATATTAATGTTCGATCTTCAGAGTCCACGTCTAGTGGACAAGATATCTAGAGAGGGACATATAGGTGGGAAGACATACTCTTGTCAATGGTACACCAACGATCAAATAACCTTCGCGCCCCTTTTAGTCTCATAAGCGGTTAGGGCGTGTGCTTCCTTCTGAAACGATGCGAAAGAGACTTTTGAGGTCATGTCGGAGGTTTACCTGGTAAGTGAAAGGCCTGACGGTTGCAGATGGTCCCAGGAAGTATTGGATCTGTCCTAATACAATCTGACGAGAGAGCCCATATCCTGGCAGCCAGTACTGTTGAACTTGAGACATCTTTCGGCTCCCCGTATATCGGAGCGTCCTTTAGTTATATGGGGGTGGTGTATGTATGTGGCCAAAAGAGTCAATCCTTTTCGGGATAAGGCACTATTATCCGGGGCAGTGGTGGTATCGATGACTATAAAGACCTTGTAAGCAGGCACAAACAAGCGCCTTTTATAGAGGTATATATACTTCGCATATTCCCTCCATGCAAGGGAGTATTAGTAAAAGGAATGAGGAATAGGAGCGGTCATCGCTACCCCGTAGGGGTGACTTTTAAAGGTCGGCCACGCCCAGGAGAAGGAGTCGGAGTCATGCTGATCAGCGTGGTCTAATAAACAATCAGCAACAGGAAGAAATCATTACACCTAGGCAACAAGAGAAGCTCACAATGGATCCGGTGACGGACAGGAGGACTGTGAGCGAGCTGTGAGGGTTGTTTCTGGTCTTCTGTTCATGTCGGATCCCGGCGCAACCGCCTCACTATTTCATCCAACCCTTTTGCGCGAGTAATAAAAAAACAAAAGTGAGGCTTGAACCACAATGGAAACTAGACTCTTTTCAACAAATCGAAGCAGTTCTCGGAATTGTCAATAAACCTCGCGCATCGGTTCTGGTTCATTGACCCTCTTGGCGGATTCTGCGGTGAACCTCCTCCCTGCATCCAAAGTAGACCGGTCTATGTATGATGCCGTGGCTCCAGGAATGGAGCATCGAGGGTCCATCCCGCAGGTTCTCTTCGGCGCCGTCCGCGATTTTCGTCTGTCTACACGAGACTAGGGGTGGGCTGTAGTTATATTTCTTCCCAATGTCATGGAGGCCCAACCTTCGCGCATAGAGCGGAGCGTCACCTGCATCCAAGGGGGTTCGATGAGCATCACCTTGGTGGATAGAGCTGCTCAAAAACCACGTTTAGTTCAGCCTTTCTCCGAGCTAGAATAGAAGCCAATCAGAATGAGGCGTGCGAGAAGGATCGCGCATTCCTTTTCCTCACGAAGCTCCGGGTTTCCCGCTCTGTTGGGTCCTGGGTTTGTTCTATTGTTCAACAGCGATGTGTCAGGTCAAGTGCAATGTTGACTGTTGATCGTCCGAACGCCGAATCTCAACTTCAGATGCAAGGATCCAATTTTGGCAAGATCTTGGCTTTTCCAACGCAGTCTTCGACAGGGTCGGATGTAAATAAAACGCGTGCAAGGATTCCCTACGGTCGCGATTGGCTCTCCGCCGGCCATTGTTCCTAGGGACGTCTGTGTTAAACCCTATTATTGGAGGTTTCAAGCTGCTTCAGCCCGCTTTGCCAGTCAGAGCACGGTACTTGGGAGCGGTATACTCCACATTGCTGGGCTCCCCGGCGAGGCCACTAGCAGGCCGTTGATTCCTTGGTGTCTCTTAGTACCTGCCGCTGCATAAACCTACGAAAGCAGCCTGTTTTGCGATGACCACACGGCGAACGGGTATAGGTGGCCTATGAGTTTTGTAAAGGTAGCACTGTAGTGGCATATGCAGTGCCTGTGTGCTATTTCCATGCAGAGCGCTTTGTGAGAGGAACGCAATCACTGTTCGTTTCGAGAGTACCACAACAGACAATGAACGTGGACTTGACTGGCGAGGGAGTCTAGACCCGTCTAGAGTTGTGCTCGAATGCGTATGGAGTATACGCATTGATCGGCATAACCGACAGTCCAGATTCTTGCCGCCCAGTATTCTCGATAAAAATGAAACAGTGAAGCCCAGATGCTTGACTGTTTCCTTCGTGGGCCACGGCACGCAGCAGTTGCTAACAGATCTTGGTCCAGATCTCATCGACAAGGCAGAGGTCCTTTCCCGATCAACGGCAAGATCGCGTCCGGATCGGAACGTAGCTGCTGTGGCTAATGTCGCAGAATCTCTTCCTATAATTTGCCAGTATCTTATCAGTCGGCGGCGGCGATTGTGGTCTTGGTGATGCATGTCAGCGTAGATTTCGGGTGGCTATTAGTTGAAGCAGAACACTAACAGTCAGAGAGAGCCATCTCAGACGAGAAATAAGCAGGCTTCGAGGTACTTACCCGGGACGTCCTCATGGTGCCGAACTGAAGACTGTATAGACCAGGCTCAAGGCCGACCGAGGATGAGCTCAGCCTATCAGACAACCAAGTGTGCCACCTCCAAAGCCTCGCTGGGGCGCTAAGGTGATGATCTCCATGAAGGATGGTGATCGTGTGGTAGACACTACCACGAAACAGCAGCCTCGAGGAGGCAAGAATGAGGCTTGTGGCAAATTTCAAGAGACCAGTGAAGTGCTCCAGGTTTTGGGTGCGATGCAGATAGAAGGAAGAAGCTGTTGATGAGAGATGAGGACTGAGGATGAGGAGATGTGAGGCTGGGGCGGGGAAAAAGGAAACATGTGCAGTGTTAAGAAGGCGCGCTGATGAAACACGACTAGCTAAGATATGCTCAGGAGTCAGACGGCGCCGCAATAGAATTCTTCGTATATTATTGTCTATCTCGTTCTCGTAACTCGTGCCATACAACATCTCAAGCCATGCATACTACACCCTTTATCAAATATCGTTTACGCTCCTTACTGCGGGGGCACATAAGGGTGGATAAGCATATCGCTGAATCTGATGACGGTTGTTAGTGAAGATAGTCGTTTGTGATGAGACTCCCACTTACTTCTCAAGCTTTTCCTTTCCTCGAACCTCTTCAACGAGCAACGGCATCCGAACAACATTGAAGTCTTCGTACAGCTCTTCGATCTGCTCCAAATACTTCTTCTGCATCTTTCTTCGCGCATTACACTGTTCACATTCGCTGCCTTGCTTGGGGAACAGAAGCTGGTTGACCACAATCGCATGTGTGTCGATTTGATAGCTTGTCAGCTCCTGAATCATGCGCTCGGTCTCGTACAGTGACAAGAACTCCGCGATGCAGACACAAACGAAAGTAGTCATGTCTGGGTTCTTGAACTGGGTGTTGACTTCGCCAATGGTTTCTCTCAGTGATTCCATCTTCTGCAGGAGTTCGTCGAGGTTCTGACCGCCGGGCAACCCACCGCGGGCTCCGAGAATCGAGTTCAACATCGGACCGAATTGAGATGATAGTTGTGAGAGCTTCGCAAGGGCCTTTTCGAGCACCGTGGGGAACTGGAGGAATCGAAGAGTGTGGCCGGTGGGGGCAGTATCGAAGATGATGACTTCATAGGACAAGGACTTGACCTGCTTGAGAACTTCGGCAAAGGACATGGCCTCATCGACACCAGGGATCTAATACAGTGAAAGTCAGTCCAAAGCTATGGGGGAACGGCAAGTATTGTCACATACGCTGAAAGCGAGATCCTGCATCATGTTCCCGACACCAAGCCCAGCCATAGGGTCGTCTCCTTGGCCTTCGCCATTCGCAAGGAGATCCTGGATGCTGCCATTGGGATCAACTTCCATGGCACTGAGGTTGGTATATCCATCAACAAGGCGAGCCTCCTTCCCGAACTTCTGCCCAAAGGCGTCACTCAGATTGTGCGCGGGGTCGGTGGAGATGAGCAGAACAGATTTGCGAGCTTTCGCGAGTTGAATAGCGAGTGAACAAGAGGTTGTCGTCTTTCCAACACCTCCTTTGCCTCCAACAAAGATCCAGCGCAGTGTTTTCTGGTTGACAATCGACTGGAGCGTGGGCTCCATGAGGTCGTCGTCGTGAACGATCGCGGTGGAAGACATTTCGTAGTTATCCGTGGTTTGTTTGGCTGCTTGAGACGATACAGTCAGACAAGGATCATACAGACACTCTAAGTCTTCGAGACCTTGGGATTTGTCAAGATAAACTTACCAGGTTGGTATGATCTTCCCCGCAAAGACAAAAGTTCTGGCCGACTCGGGAAGCTCTAAGAAGCGGAAAGAATTAGCGTCTGTCGCCCATCAACACCGTTGCCCCAAGGAAAATACAGTACCTATCTCGATTTTCAATCACTGCTAGGTGAGTTCAGTAATCTGAGTGCTGTGTGAAACGACGGACGACGTCTTAGTCGCCGTCAACATGACACGTGCAGAGGCATTATGCCTCAGGCCTCGAGCACCCCACCAATAAATACGAATTGCTTGTGACCAGGTTCCTGGAAGCTAAACTTGACCTCATAGCTTGAGAGATACGGAGGATGTTGATCTCTTGCTAAAACCCATATCCATATTGCAATTGTTCCTTGAAGAGCCCAGTCGCCTACTTATTCTAGTATTGATACTACCTGGAAGACCCCACTGAAGGTATACTCCGGAGAGCGCAGTCCTCATCGGTGGACTCCGACACCACCGGCGGAGATACAAAAGCAGCGCAAACTTCTCACCTGCCTGATTTTCTTACCTTTTATATTTGCAGCATCTAGCTACTATTTCATGGACCCTGGCTCTAGCCCATCTTTATCGAGCGAGCACCTGGGCAAAGTCACAGACCGTCTCAGCCAATTCCAAAACCACCTCCTCCCAACCTCATCTACGACTTCCCCTTCTTCCGAATCACCAGCGACACCAACCACAACCCCCAAAATGTCTCGCGACCCAATCACCTGCCATGTCCTCAATACCTTAACCGGCACCCCCGCCGCCAACCTCCCCGTCACCCTAACCCTCCTCCCATCACCGTCCGCAAACACCACAACCCAAACCCCCACCTTCACCGCAACAACAAACGCAGACGGCCGCGTCGCGAACTGGCTCCCTGTTTCCACATCAGCATCAGACTCGCAACCTAGCGTTCCCGATGTCCTCGCCGCCCTCCCAGCGCCAGACAGCAAGACAAACTGGGCGCTGAGCTTCCAGGTCGGACCGTGGTTCGAGGCGCAGGGTGTCGAGAGCTTTTGGCCGGAGGTGGAGGTCAAGTTCACAGTTAAGGGGCGCGGAAAGGAGGGCGAGGAGGGGTGGAGGCATTATCATGTTCCTGTGCTCCTAGGGCCTTGGAATTATTCGACTTATCGGGGGTCGTGATGCGGGGGGTGTGCTTAGTATAATAAGGTTGAGCGGTGCACGAGGCTTTCGAGCGGTTGATATCGGATTGTTTCAGGCATATCTGAAACTGGCTAGATTTAGGTTGATAGGAAGCATATCTGATCTTTATCGCGGCTCATCAAAGCGGTTAATGACGTACGTGGATCCCGTTTTGTATGTTAACCTATTCCCCGCAGCGAAGTATGGAGTAACTGTACAACTTGTACAAGTATAGTTCATTAGAGATCATGAAAGAGCGATGTAAAGAGCGTTCTGGGATTCAAGAAACAAATCATTCTAGAAGCTAGCCGAGAAAAATATAGAGTAAGTCAACATGCGCTTCTTTACTGGAGTACAATATATATATATATATATATACACTTGGATACAGCATGCCCTTAGACATATATATCTAGATGAAAACGATCAAGAGCAGCCAGAATGTAGCGAACACGGCACCTTAATATTGTATTACCACATTTTCTGCACCACATAGATACTCCGGAGTGCACTACCAAGTACCTTATGCGTACATAGTGTGAATAGTAAGTTAGACTCCTCGCACCTACTAATCAAAAATACACCTGCGCAAGCTCCAAAGCCGAGGCTCCCGGTGTCGCCGAGTGGCGACAATGCTTCTTTCGACATCGAACCTGTTGCACCACCCATTCCGATTTCCGAATCCCTACCGAGTACTCAGTATAAAGAATACATCCCTGATAATGTACCTCGAACTGCACCAAAGTACGTGTTGTCCAGTACGTATACGTACTTATTCCCTGCAGCGCGAGACCACTCGATTCCGACCCTTGAAACACCGCCAAGTAAGCACTCTGGGGTAGCTGAACGTCCGGGTGGCTTTTCGCGTCAGAACTAAAATGGTGCTTGCAGGAGAAGGTTTCATTGAATTGCACCCGAGCTAATCGCGATAACGATATGGCGAGTCATACTCCGGCAGGTGGATAGCATACCTGACTTTCAGCCGAGTCGCCGACCTCTATCAAACTTCTCTTTCTTGCTACAATCTGCTTAGAAATCAACTATCTCACAATCTGACACGGATGTCGGATCGACTAAATCCCAGTGGCAACGTTGGTACTGCTCGCCAACGAGAGCGAGCATTGACTGCTCACGTGACTGATAAGAGGCATCGATGCTCTAGAGGCATTGCGTCATCGCTTATACCAACCAATAATATCTTGCCTAGGTGGTTTGATTCCTGGAATCCGCCCCTGAAGGAACAAAAAACCAGCAGACGCGTCGTGAGTGGTGTCTCTACGCTGACCGCCTAACTCCAACCCCGGCCGGATGCATGAAGTTGATTCGTCTAGATGCGTGACAGCAGATTCCAACGCGGCCAAAATGAAGCGGGGACTCCAGAGAGCCGAATGAGTGGCTGACAGGAAGTGGGCCAACTGGTTTTCGCGAAGCCAGTGGCCACCCGCCCGAACGGTCAGTGGTCCGACATCCTTCAGACCCACCAGGTCGAGACAAAATTCCTGTTGTCGTCACCATGGAGTCATAATTCCAGGTCAATTCCCCCTTCATCCCGTCTGATCGAGGGCCGATCTGGGAAGCGTTGAGATTCGACCTGCTTTATCCTAGCAGCAACCCTTGATAGTCTGGTTATTTGACCTCTGTATCCCTTGGATCAGATCTGGTTGTGCGTGCAAATCTGAGGTCTCCAGTTTGCGTCATTCGCATTGGCGCAAAGAATTGCCGGAACCCACCATCGCCCAAGTCCAACGCGGCCACAGAAGATTAATCCAAGTCCTGATTGATAGTCGAGAATCTCGGCCCTGGCCAATCGGAAGCGGGCATTTCCTTCGATTCTCAATTTTCACCTGCGATTTCCAATCGAATCTGCGACTCGGTTGTGCGAAAGTCGAGGGCAAGATTAGTACGGAGTAAACGGGCAGAGTAGGCAAGCTGGGAAGGGAAAGATATACCGGAAAGGTTGGGAGAACGGCGACAGAGAGAAGAACAAACCTCGATACAACTCTGGACTGAGACCAAGTGCAACCTCTTGCGGCAGACTGGAGGGTTTTGTACGAAGCCAGGGTTGCAGTTCAGAGTTCTATCAAGACAAGACAGGTTCTGCCGCTTACCTCATTGACGACCGCCTCCCCTCTTTCCCCCTAAATTTATTGCAATTCCTCCCTTGTCCAACCCAGACTACGTCACAACTTTTCTCTTCTTTCCTTCTTCCTCTCCTCTGGAGTCTGCCATCACCACAAACTATCATCATACCCAGTGACTTGACCCTTAAGCCTCGTTTCTGGGGTACAACCACACTGCAATCCCTCTGCACTACACAATTAATGCACGGATATCTTCTTGTTGCTCCCCTGGCAGTCTTGTGGTTGAGCTCTTAATACGTCACTTCTTCGACCAAACCTCCTTGACGCGACTGCCCGTGCGATACTCCCGCAGAGGCGTCCACACATCTCGCTGCTTTCGCTTCTTCTCTGTGTACTGTTTTATTATTGAATTTTTTTCGGCCTGCCAACTGCCTTTGCCACTCACCCAATCGGCCGGCTTCTTCTCTTTTCATACTCTTTCTTTTTCGTTTTTACTTTCTTTTTTTCCTTTCAGGACCACGGGTCCTCCTGCAGCAGCCCTTCTTAATCAGCCCTTATAACAATCTGAGCGCGAGGTCACCATGTCCGCCGCCGTGGCTTCGGCTGTCTCGACAACCCTCACATCCAATCCTACCGCGCGTAGTTCACCAATGGATGCGAAACGCGCCAGCATGAAGATGGATCATGGTGAGTACGCTCCCGAGGCTGGTAGTCGGCCTGCGATCTGTGGTTGTGTGCCACTCTTAAACTTCGATGTTGTCTCTACTCCTTTGACGTGTTGTCGGGATGACCTCATACAATCCGTATTGTCTTCCATGATGACGTCGGACAGCTACCTCCCTCACCTTTCCTCTCTCGCTGCGCATTGTCGCGACTTGCCGCTTCTTTCGCATACCAATACTGACGTATCGTCTATACAGATGCTCCATCAGACCTCAAAGATCAGAAGGCGGATGGCGAATCTCAGAACTCATTAGCGCCTCCTCCACGACCCAACGCATCCGCACCCACTGACACACCCGACTACTTCAATTCTGTTCACAATCCTTTCGCCCTGGAGCCGAATCCGTTTGAGCAGTCCTTTGGCGGCTCTGGCGAAACCCCGGGAAAGTCAATACTCCCCCCGGTCGCGTCAATAACATCACCTGCTCTCCCTGGTGCCAGCTCTGCCGGGGGAGCCTACAACTGGTCCAACTCATTGCGCTCCGGACCCCTCAGTCCGGCCATGCTTGCAGGGCCTGCTGGTGGTAGTGACTACTTTGACAGTATTGGACGAGGGTTCCCAACGCCAAACGAATCATCCCTCCGCACCGGATTGACGCCCGGTGGTGGAGGTTCTATGTTCCCAGCCCCCAGTCCCAACTCTCAAGCTTTGATACAGCAGTTGCAAAGCGGCGGCGCCACCCCGTCGACCATTGAGTTCCACCGTACTGCTATGAACGTGGCTGCAACCAAGAAGAACAGTATTGCGCCTACATCGAACCCCACTACCGACCCTGAACAAGTACCCCAGATCACTACCACAATGGACATTAAAACCGCACAGCCTGCTGCAGTTGATCCGTTCGGCCACCACGATGCCGCCGACGCTGCCAATGGACTGTTCATGTTAGCCAAGGGCGGGCAACCGCCAGCTAATCAGTTTGCTGCCGTTCCAAATCAAGCCGCCATCACACAGACCGTCCAAACTAATGAAATTCTACGCGATGCAAATGCACGACGCCAATCCGTTCACGTAAACGGAGTAGTGGCTAGAGAGCCAAGTGATGAGGTATCTGATATTCAGAGTGAACAAGCCAAACCTGCTGCTCGAGGCCGAGGCAAGAGGAACGCCTCATCGAAAGCTACGAATACAGCAGGGAACAGGCGAAAGACAGAAGAGCCCAACCCGGGCTCAAACAAACGGACGAAGCTCAACAACGGCTCTGTCAGCACCGAATCCCCTTCAGAAGGCGAGTCGGATGATGAACAGCCAAAGAAGAAGGGAGGCGAATCGAAGAAGATGACTGACGAGGAGAAGAGGAAGAACTTCCTTGAACGGAATAGGTATGTTGACGTCAACTGCATTTTTGATCGCTCCTAACTGGATGTAGGGTTGCGGCACTTAAATGTCGACAACGGAAAAAGCAGTGGCTTGCGAATTTGCAGGCCAAGGTGGAACTTTTCACATCAGAGAATGATGCGCTGACAACGACGGTTACTCAATTGCGGGAAGAGATTGTTAACCTGAAGACGTTGTTGCTTGCACACAAAGATTGTCCGGTTTCACAGGCGCAGGGGTTGATCTGGAATCCGAATCCTCCATACACTTAGGAGTTTTAATAACTGGTGTTCACGGCGTTCAGTGTGGTCTTTTTCGCGTGTATCTGGCTAGGGAATGTACCAATTAGCAAAAGCTTGACGTATATCGAATGAATGATGTAGTCACATCCTCATCGCTTGAGCATGGAGTAGGAACTGGTTGTCCCACACCTGCGCACACTTGGAACGCAAAAGACACGCCCATCCTGATCAACTTGACAGGCAAGTTGCAGCCGACCTATCGTTCAAGTCGATCTATATGACATCTCACATCCCCACCCGCCAACATCTCGCGCCCGACCTTTCATTCCACCCACCGAACCTACAGTATGATATATCCAACTCCAATATGATATATGCAGTCCTGCCAGGTCAGGCCCGACACGGAGCATTTTCCCGAAAAATGAGCACCGCAGTCGCACACGCCTTTCCTTCGAGTGGACCTGACCTCGACCTTGATCGAGATATGGAGTCAGTTTCACGAACTTCAAAGTCACGATGCGCTCACTCTCCCGTCATGGCATACGCGTTCCTGCACCTGCATCTGCACCTGCACTGCATCTCTGCCCTGCTTCACCAGCACTACAGTACAGGAGCACATGTATGCCTGTCTAATAAACAGGGAAATAATGAGAGACATCTACTACAGCGTCCTACATCTGTAGATACTACTGTAGATGACCTGCGTTGTTCTGCACGCTGACCCCTGACCCTGATCTAAAGTTTACGAGACTACGTTTACCCGGGACGTAGTATGGCTGTGGTTTAGTTTTAGTCTTAGTCTTATGGAATAGTATTACGAGTTCATGCATGCAGAATAAGCACGCCAGCACCAGACTACAGCGGTGAATCCAATGGGGCGTGGGGAAGGGAGCACCGACCGGATGGATTTCGGGGACCTGCATAAGCGAGCTAGAGATGGAGGGCTCATGTGACTGACAAGGGTGCTATTGCTATAGTTACGGTAACTAGAGTTCTTCTAGAGAGAGTGCAGGAGAAGCGGGAAACGAACCAGGTGGATTGTTGTTGTATTGATGTACTAAGTTACTGCACGTTTACTTGCTGAAGAGAGGAGGTCTCTCTCTCATCGCATTTCTTGTCTTGTCTTGTCTGGTCTACTGTGCCTACTCATTCATAATTACTTCAAGTATACTCTGGCTTTATCTACGGAACACTCTGTGCCTGTGCCTGTACCAGTGCCGAGGACATCTATCTGTCTATCTATCTATCTATCTTTTTAGGTAGGCTGATGTACCGACCAACCTTGGAGATACCCGGTACACCATGCACTGTTTGTGGACGATGATCGACTCGAGTAGATTTGCAGGCCGAGGTATGTGGGCTATACTTCCGCGAGCTGGATCCAGACGGTGAGAAATGCTTGGCTTGTGTACGACGGATGTTGGAGATGGGCTTTCGGTTGCGGTTGCTGTGGATGCCACTGGATGGAGGAATCGAACCTCAAGTCGCGTAGTGTTCTCAAGAAAGTGTAATCGGTAGGAAACCTTGAAAGCCTGGTGGGTTGCTCCTTTGGGTTGTTTGCTATACTGCGGTGCAGGCATTGCCCTGAGTATAGTGATAGGTCTGATCGAGTATACTGTATTCCAAGTTGATGGTTTGAGTTTGGGAGACGGTTACACGAGAATAATAGCCGAGTATCTGTGCAACTGCATTGCCAATATATCGGGTTGTTAGTTCTGGGTGGTACAAGTCGCCTTGTAGTTATGCAATACGAGAAGTTTAAGAGATAGAAGAATATCTACAGATTCAACAGCAGTTCGTCAGATCGGGCCAGGAAGACCTTTTCCGTAGAGATAATTCTGGAGCACATACAGAGCACAGACATAGATGGTTTTCCATACAAGTACATACATGCATACCTGGTTGATCTTCGGCTATTCGTATCTAGTCAAGACTCAAGGCTTGGAGGGGTTAATCTCCCTTCATGTTCCTGTCCCTGTCCCTGAAGAGCTTAAATCCTTTTCACCGCTACATCTGTAGATCAGGAGGATGGAGAGCGGGGGCGCTTGGTGCCGCTAACGATCGCCGTCTTGAACTCAAAGTGAATAGGTAAGCGGGTATCGGCCTCTGTCTTGAGGAGCACAATTCGACAAGTCATTTACTAAGTTCTCAGAGAGCAAAAAGGAGTGCCCGCCTTTGCGTGCAGCATGGAGGATGCCGATGAACCTGCAGTACAGTACATCCAGACTCAGGATGCGGGGTACGTGCTGTAAGAGTGCGTACTCATGTGCATCAACCAAGGAACAACCCCCAACGTGAGAAGTCCATGCAATATTTGAACAAATCCAAGGAGGGGTTCTACCCCGCCTGAAAGTATACTCCGTCGGGACTTGTCTTGAAGTCGACGCCCCCCTCTTCAAGTTCAGGGGACCTTGGTTGCGTGAGTGAGCTAAAGTCTTTTAGGGAGGTAGGTTGTCACATCTATGCCGGAATCGGTAGTAAGTACAGTACGGGTTCACTAGGGAACCCACCCACCGAGTCAAACCGGATCCATAAATGATTAGATTTGATTTTCTCCTCCATTCTCCATAGCTCACGCCCACCAGTGGCAGTTGGTGATCGCTGCACTCGTTGGTTTAGTCTAGACTAGCCCAACCTAAGTGATAGTCGAGTCAAATCGGGTTGAGATAGCGTGGTGGGCTGTAGCGTGGGATAGTTAGCGGTTATTCAGGGTGGTTGCTAATAAATGCCGAAAGTTTAAGGGAGGTATCAGATTGACTCATCTACGGAGTTCTTTCTTTTCGGTATACCGTCCATTGCATTGTGCTGCACTCTGGTTAAATGTGATAGGATTGTGTCATGATATGGTCACTTGATGCTGGATCTTGGAAATCATTGAAAGTTCAATCAAACTCAAGGGTAAAGCGGTAAAGCGGATAGATGCAGGGAAAAGCTGGAGGTCAGTCTCACGTCACGTTTACATCGTGGGTGCATGGGTTGGGGTGCACTGCATAAGTCAAGGTTATCCCTTGCTTGGGGAGGTTGCCTTGCCTTGTGTTGTCTTATCTTAGGTTGAGTTTGAGGGGTTGAACTCTATGGGCCGAGCCTTGAGTATCGAGAGTTAGAGGTCTCAGGAAAAGAGTTGCGGTTACGGTTACGGCTACGGGCGGGTAGATTAGATTGGGTTATGGCTGGAATTTGGGAGGGTTTGAGTTGTGATAGGCATGGAATGTGCGAGGAGGCGACGGAGTTCCTTGCTAATATACAGAGGTTGTATGCTACGCGGGTAACTCGGGTCTCTGGGCATTACACGAGTAGAATGGAGGTTGTATACAGGTGCTACAAAGCATCTCCGAAGAATGCGTCGGAAATTGATGTCCGAAAGATTATGATATTTGTCCTAATATCTTCAAGACAACGGCCCAGAGTACGAAGTCATGACTCAGAGATCACGCGCACCCCTGGAACAACGTGGGAAGATGACAGCAGAACGCACAATGTAAATGAAGTGTCAGAAAACAGAAGCCCGAAATGCCCGTGATACCGCTCCTTGCATGACTCGATGCCCGATGAACTCCTCGCTAATAAGATTAAAACCCAGTAAGAAAACAGAAAATGAAACACGTTCGAAAAGAAGAGCCGGCCTGACGGTGCCGTGGAATGATAAAATGATGACAAAGGAAACGCCATGCGTGGCATGGTGATCGAATGATGATAACGTTATTCGTTGAGTATGCGGTGTAGCAAAGCAAGGGGTGAGGTATGTGGAAGGAAATGGCGGTTAAGGAGAAACGGCGGCGTACTCCGTGCCGAAGAAGAGAAGATCATTAGGGTATACAGCTGAAAAATGCGGAAAATGGAAGAAAGGAAAAGCATTGCCGGGGAATGCTCATTCGACGAAACGCCGGCGTCCTCGTAGTTCATCGCGGCTGAGGAGGCGTCGGAGCCGAGACACGAATCGGCTTTTGGTGGCTTCTAGATTCAATGTTAGTTGTGTCTAGGACAGGTCATATCGGGCGAGAAGAGGCAAAATGAACAAGTCACAAGGGAGCAAACGTGGAATGTGGAATGTGGACGAACTTACCACTGTACCTGCGTAGAGATCGTTTCGAGTAATGTTCCGGGAGTGACCGTGGTGATGAAACGATTTCCGTCCAGTATGAGATATCTTGATAGCCGGTAAAGTTTTTCGGCGCCGACCACGGGCTTTCTTCATGCGATTGTAGTTGGAGAGCGACAACGTGAGGGTATAGATCTCCAAGTGGGTAGAGGAGCTCGTCGGACGGCCGCACCCTGTTGATGTCGAGACTCTGGCTTGTCTGGATATTGTTAGACGAGCACTCAGTAGTTGTTAGGAGAGACTCACATAAGGTTCGTAGTTGGATTTGTAGCTCATTGTGACGGCTAAGGTTGGAGCAAGGGTAAGGCACGTTGTTAAGGTCTTGTAAATCTCTTGTAGATAATGATCGATGGTGGAAGAGAAACCTTGAAGGTCTTATATCCCAAGGAAATGGTGGTGAGCAGAGTGGAGATGTCCAGCGCATGGCATGGTGAGACTTAAGAGACCCCAGGGTCTCAGATGCCTGCAGCATCAGCTCATTTCTTTTTCTTCTTCGTCTTACTCGAGGTCATTCTAGCGTCACTGGACAGATCGTGATTGGAGCACGATCGTACCGATGAGTGTGGAGGATCGGACATCGGGCTGATGATTTGAATTGTGCGCAGGGCATGATTTCATCGCAGTTGGGAAGCAGGCCAATAACGAGGCCCAAGTGCCTGCGCTAGTCAATTAACCTCCAGCTGTCTCGCTAATCATAACTAGTGCCAAAGGATGCCAAATTGGAGGTGTCCACTTGTTGGTATGGATTCGGAGGGGTTCGGTCTGTCTCCAACAACTCAGGCACGCGTGTTACTTGCAGTCTTGCAGATTGACTTGGAGCCACTCCTTACTACTACTTGGCCTGCAGACTGCAACCTGCAGTGTCGTTGCGGTCAGCATGTCGGGCTACGTTAGACTCTTGGGGGCTCCACAGTCCACGCTTGCAGGGGATTGCTTGCTTAGGGGCCGCCTGCCAGTGCCAGCCAGCCCGGGGTGACCGACAGACCGACAAATGATCTGCCTTTTTATCGCTGCAACATACTTTCTATCCCTTGCGTCTCTGACAAAAAAGCCTGGGCTTTCGTCCACGTTTTCCTGTACAGAGTACCATGGGTGACTGCCATGATAACGATGTGGATGTGGGTGTAAATGTGGATGTCGAGCACGTAACGTCCCCCTCTTTTGCTTGTCAATTCAAAATTGTTACCCACCCAACTTGGCAGCTTGGACATCCTGCTACTGCTAGTCTAGGTTGGACCGCCTCACGTCAACGAGTAAACCCCGTGGATCAGGCTGATGGATATGTCACCATCCTCAGAGTCTGAGAATTCTAGCACCAGACTAGAATAGCATTCGCGAGCATTTTGAAAGAAGAGCTGTCACAAACAATCTTCTTGTCGACTATTGATTATTTTGGCACGGAAAGCCCCAGCCATGGTCCCTAATGACGCCGGCTCGCAAAGGCCTTTTTTTCCAAGGCGCCCCAAAGCAGATTGACATTCCTTCATTCTCAATACTCCGTATCTTCAGCGTTAGAGCCATGTTAACCAAAAGAGCAATGTGGCAAACCGCGTGAGATCGAGGTCGAGTCCAGACTATTCCACGACTACTGCGAGAAGGAGCGAGGAATGTGAGCTTGGGCCTCACTGCGACTCGAGACTCTGTCATTCATGCCCAAAGAAGGATGCGCTAGCCGAGGTTCCAAATCCCCTGCCTTGGATCAAGGACAAGGACAGGCTCCGACAGAGCAAGACCAAAGACCATTGTCACTGGGAGTGGGCGGCCACCAGCGGGAGGTGTCCAGGTTCTCGGGATCACGCAAACACAACTAAAAGCAAATAGTCTCTGGTCAGTGCTCGAGCTGTTCCTAATGAGGAAAAGGTAACGACAGCGACCCTACGCCTTATGGTCAAGCGCCTCAACAAGTCAACCGGGTGATCGGCCTGATGCCTTAGGCAGTACTGCACCAGCCCCATGCGGCACAGCCACACATGCAATATCGCCTACCCCGAGGCTCCGCCACGGCCCCACGCACCGCCGCTTCCCTGTCTCTGTGGCTGGAGCAATCCGTGGCTTGAGACCGGCTCTCAATAGGAGCATTAGAGTCTCTGAGATAGCTTCAGATCCTTTGCTCCCGTGCTCCACTACCGCGGCGGAACCGGCATATACCTTACTGAGACGGCTCTTACACCATCGATCGGCCTCGTCTTGGTTTTGCTTTCTTTTTCTGTTTCGGCAGGATTCGACTCGTGCTTCGGAATGACCGTGCTGCTCTTGCTGCTTGCAGCGTGGGGAAATGGCAAGTGCCCAGGAGTCACGGCTATAAGGAGGGCTGCCTGCCCTCCTTGCCACTGTCACTGTCGCTCACTACTCACTACTTAGCCTCCGAGCTTTCTCTAGAGATATACTTCTTCCAAGCTATTTCTACCTTTCTACCTTGAAACTCTACTTGGGCCTCATTGACCCTGACCAACCCCTCATATATGCCAAACAGCAATGAGCCTGAGCGTTCAGGGCTTTGGAAATCGAGTCTCTCCGCTTATGGATATGCGCGATCCCTCTTTCGACGTCGCAGTACCCTTTCGTTCCGCAAGTAAGATATTCTCTTCCTCAAAGCCCGCTTCTAAATCCCTTGTGTGAGACCCCTGTCTAAACCGCCTACCCCACAGAGCCCATTAATCTAGAAGCTGAATACGCATTGGGTAGGCTCGAGCCTTTGCATTCGTCGCCAATGGATCAATCATCTCCTGAAGTTCAAAACAATGACTCGCGCCCAAGTAAGCCAGTCTTGAGCGCACATCCCCATGAAGTGCGTTTACTCGACTGGTTCCCGCGGTACAAAGCCTGCATGGAGCACTTTGTTGGCCGCGCTCAATACTCCAATGCTGTACAGTCTCTTGCAGCCTATATCAACATCCGTCTGCCCTGCCAGCAATCAAGCAACTCTCCCGCTGGCCAGGGCTCGTGCCATGTTTCACTGCGCCACTACATACGACGCCTCATTGTAACGGGATATGACAGACCCTCGATCTTTCAAGAATTCTTTGGAAGTGACTGGGCTGGTGGTATCGGCGACATTTGGCAGCAGGAAAGACTGAACTACTTGTTCACGGCAAAGAGCAACGGTTGGGCAGCGACAAAGGCCGCTTACGACATCCTTCCCGATGAGCACCTTCCGTTCATGCATCCTCTCCACGATGCTACTGAGGAGGAACTCAGTACAGCTGAGAAAGGATGGAGTGAATGGCTTGCGATGGAAGATTGGATGGTGGGGTCGCGCAGCCCATGGGAACCTGAATAGAGAGGGGCGGGTTACGAATTGATGATTCTATGAAAATCGACCCTATTTATTTTACTCTTTTCTTTTTTCTGTACCTGGATAGTTCAGCTGTCTGTTATGTTTCGGCTGTTTTAAGATAATATTAGCGAGGAATTCAACTATACAATCTTTCTCTGCGTGGACATTGGTGGAGCGCAGTGAAACTGCTCCGTATAGTACTCCGTATAGGGCGGCCCCCAACCAAAGCTACACTATTGAATCAACTAGATTAGGTGGATAAATACTTTTTGACGTGTATCAACTGTCAAAAAATCCTACCAACGACCAAGAAAAGCAACAACAAATCGTTGGGACCGGATATGCGGATGATCTCCATGCCATGTTTGCACAGCCACATCGGTCTCCCCGAGCCCTACGGAGTATGCAGGGAGTCAGGGACAATCATTTCATTTTCCACATGGAGCATTTACAGAAGTGCGATCTATAGCATCATGCTTAGAAATCCAGCTCCATCATCATCATCATCATCATCATCATCATCATCATCTATTTTTGTTTCTGATTCTCACCACGCGTCATGCCGTCTCAAGTCCCTGTTCAATTCAGGGGAAATCTACGCTAGCTATCTAGCCCACTCCAGCCAGCCACCATTTGTACTCGATTCTCTCTCTCCATAGCAACCGATTCGCCCTGAACGCCGAAAACCCCTGCCCTTCCTCCCGTCCGTCCCGCTGTCATGGGTTCAGCTCCAGAAGCCAAGTTGATCTGTCAACTTCTTTAATTTATCCTCGCACTCCGGAGTCCCACGGACCATCAGTCTCAGCCATTTCCCGGCTACGGCTGGAGGCTTGTGCGATGTCATTGTCCACGTGCCCAGGTAGTGATACTGTGATACAGTGTACGGAGCACAGGGGCTAGAGCATGATCTTCTTAATTTATCCAGCCTGTCGGGTCGCCATCTCCACCCCGATGAGACAAGGCAAGAAGGATTCTTTGAAGTGGGAGTACGGAGTATCGAGATAGGTAAATCCTGGATCTACTAACTCTGAGGATCATGATCATCGCCATGCCGTGCCATCATGCCATGTGTCATGGCTGCCAGAGCCATCCCGCTTGTGCCCTTTACCCCTTTCTGGCACTGACAGCCAGCCTCAGTGGGGCGCTTGTTTTCTCTGTTCCAGGTTCTCGGGTTTGGGGGCTCGAGCTTCAGCTTCAGCTCTCTATGACTCTATCTCATACCCACTCTAGTACCGTTCTACTTTCTAGTCTAAGTCCAGCCAGGATTATGAACCCCGTCCAACTTCGCTGCAGCTAGGCTTCAGGCGGCCCTATGGGTTATATGAAGTGCGAGTTGAAGCAGGGGTCATGTTCGGTCTCCTCTTTTGATTTTGAATGAGCTAGCTCATCCCAATCCCTGGCGGTAGGGCTCATGACATCTTTTGCTGCTGTTTTGGCTCTTGGAGCTAAATATCCGACAGGGTTTCAATTTAGACCGGATGATCTTGCTGGGCCTGGTGGGCGTTTTTCGCCCTGGTCAGGCTACGAAGCTAGAGAGGTAGAACATTGGGGCGGCTTATTGGGCTTGCCCCCTTCGTCGTTGGTGATGCTCGTTATTTTCCATGTTTAGCTGATGTCCCGTGATAACTGCGAGGGGGATTTGTCTATGACGTTTTCTTCTCGTTCTGGGTGTTGTTTGCTTTATACCTAAGTTGGTAGTAGGTAGGCACTGTTTCTACTTTGAACGGAGTGGCAATTGAAGACCTTGAGACGGGGACTATCTATCGGAGTATCGCTGGGACTGTTACCTTTCGTGGTTGAGATGTCCAGAAATATATACTCCGTAGGTTCGTATAGCGCGTACTGGGGAAAGTAAACAATTGGACCTTTTCTTGTACCTTATCGAGTGTAACTGAGTCTTCTTGTAGCTCAAAATGCTTGTATGTAGTAGACAGCATAATAACAGGTTTGAGGTAGAATGAACATCCCATCCTGCCCTGCTGGAGTGATCCTAGGAGTGATCGACCCCGAGGTCGGCCAATGAGTCATACCAAAACGGCTAGCGCGCTCATGCGCACTCAATGATTCATTTTCGATTTATCGCCAACAACAAACCTTCCCAACAACACTGAACAATCCTAAATTTCGTGCCAATTACCCCCAGCCTCTCTTCAATTGCATCAAAATGAGCGGTTCCAAAGCTGTCGCAGAGAACATGCTGTGGGGAGGTCGCTTCACCCGTCAGTACCACCCTCAATGCCTCCCGCCGAACAACGCAAGCTAACACTCATCTATTACACAGAGGGCCTCGACCCCCTCATGGTCCAATACAACCAGTCTCTCCCATACGATCGCATCCTCTGGAGCCAAGACATTGCGGGCTCAATTGCTTTCGCCCGCGCGAACACAAAATCCGGCATCCTCACCGAGCACGAGTTCTCCGAGATCGAGCGCGGCTTCAAGCAGATCGCCGAGGAATGGCGCAGCAACAGCTTCGTTGTCAAGGAGAACGACGAGGACATCCACACTGCCAACGAGCGCCGCCTCTCAGAGATCATCGGCAAGGATATCGGCGGAAAACTACACACTGGCCGATCTCGCAACGAGCAGATCGCTACCGACATGCGTTTGTGGCTGCGGGATGAGCTCCGCAAGCTGGATAGCTTCCTCTGCGATCTTGTTAAGGTCTCGATTGCCCGCGCCGAGTCGGAGATCGATTACCTCATGCCTGGGTACACCCATCTCCAGAAGGCCCAGCCTGTGCGCTGGAGCCACTGGCTCTTGTCTCACGCGACTGCCTTTGCGGACGAGCTGAAGCGGTTGCGGGAGGTTACGAAGCGCGTGAACCGCTCGCCGTTGGGCACTGGTGCCCTTGCTGGAAACCCCTTCCAGATCGACCGTGAGGCTATGGCCAAGGAGCTGGGCTTCGAGGGTCTGCTCTACAACTCGATGAACGCTGTTGGTGACCGTGACTTCGCCATGGAGACCATGCAGTGGGGTAGCTCGTTCATGCTCAAGATTTCTCGCTGGGCCGAGGACTTGATCATCTACTCTAGTCTGGAGTTCGGCTTTGTCCGTCTGTCGGACGCCTACTCGACCGGATCATCATTGATGCCTCAGAAGAAGAACGCAGGTCAGTCATCTTCCATCTTCCATCCCATACCGGAATCCATCTACTAACTAAAAACAGACAGTCTCGAGCTCCTCCGCGGCAAAGCCGGCCGTGCCTTCGGCCACATGGCCGGCCTAATGTGCACAATCAAGGGTCTCCCCACAACATACAACAAAGACCTGCAAGAGAGCGTCGAGCCCCTCCTCGACCACATCAAGACCGTCGGCGACAGCATCCAAATCGCCACGGGCGTCCTCTCAACCCTCACCACCATCCCGGAGAAAATGGTCGCGGCGCTCGCCCCCGAAATGCTCGCCACCGAGTTCGCAGACTACCTCGTCCGCAAGGGCGTGCCCTTTCGCGAGGGCCACCATATCTCCGGCCGCGTTGTGCAGTTGGCTGAACAGCACAACGTGCCCATGGACCAGCTGTCGCTCGAGCAGCTCAAGGGCATCGACTCCCGATTCGGCGACGATATCCAGGAGTGTCTGGACTATGAGCGCGCGGTGGAGCTGAAGGATGCGATTGGTGGGTGCAGCAAGCGGGCGGTGCTGGAGCAGACGAGTGTGCTTAAGAGCATTCTGTGATTGTAATGTATTTTATTCCACTTTGGAGGAAGATGGATTGGATTGTGTTGGATTGGTTTTTTTTGGACTTGGAAAAGGGAACTAACTAAAATATTGTATGGTCGTGGAGCGGTGCTCAGAGCTATCTTCTGTGATATATGATTTAATACATAGACTTTTCGGTTGGCATTCTCTCCTGGTGACTATCTAAACTAGAAGACATGGTGTTGTGTAGTGTCGTGTACATCAAGGCTCCAGGCCCTTGGCAGGCTATCTAAGATGCAATGCAATGCAGAACAGAGCAAACAATGCCACAATCGGGACAAAACAAAGGAGACATGCATCTAGCACGCTGGGTAGGTAGTAAAGGAACGAAGCAAAGTGGAAACCTTGGAAGAGCGAGGGGAGTTCCTTCCAAGGAAGGTTAGATGGGTAGGTACACCGGCCTGCGGTGAGTGTTTCAAGCTTCTTCTCTCTCGTCTTCCCACCTCACCTCACCTCAACACAAAAGTCACCAGAGACCCAATTCGACTTCATCCTCTTGCGACCGATATGTTGTTGAGATATCAGTCTCTTCCCGAACTCGAGGATATCGCGGAGACTGAGGTCAGATATGAGACGACACACGGCTGGTTTATGTATATGCGTATACACATACACATACAGCCTTTGTAACGATCTCACGAAGACGCCTGCAGAACGGTGCAACATCCTACATCACCCTCACCCCCCCATACAGTGATACAGTTATGCCAACACCCTACTAATGTCAAACGACCTCCCCTCACGACTTCCTCCGAAACCTCTCCTTGACCATCTCCTTAACCAGCGACCTCCTCCCACTCTCACTCCTCAGACTCGCTGGCTTGGATTCAACCGGCGAGCCAGGATCATAGTTCATGAAACTCATCGCGTGCGCCAGGCCCGCACCCTCGCTAGCAGGAAAGCCAGTAAAGTTCGCAGACAGAACTGCCCCGTCAGACGTGACGATTGACGTTGACGGGCCCGCTGAACGCGCTAGTTGCTTCTGCTGTTTCTGGCGCAGGCGCTCGAGGAAGGGGATGTTGATTGGGTTCCGGGTTGGGCTTGGAGGGAGTTCTTGACGGCGGAGCCAGAAACCGGTGTCTGGGAGTTCGGGGGCGAGGGGGTGGATTGGAGTTGGGGCTGGTGGGAGGGTTTTGGTTTTGATGTCGGTTTTGGTAAGGGGGGCAGCGAGGGGCTGTTTGAAGTCGATGGGGGTGGGCATGGTTAGGGCTGTGAGGCTGAGGTCGAGGTTTGGCTCGTTCCGGAAGGCTGGATGAACGGCTGCTGGGTAACTGGGGATTGTTGGCGTGGGACAGTCAGTCGTCAGGCTTGGGAAGGGGACTGTTCTCGAGTCGGGGCTTATATTTGGTCGTGAGGTATGAGGTGAGGTGATTTCGTGGGCTTGGAGGGGGGAGATGACGGGTGACGGGTCTTCTGCTGTGCTTGTGGGTGGTTGCAAAACTGGTACTGCGCTTCCGATAGCAGTAGAGGGTGGCCGAGTCTGTGCTGGAGTCGTGCTAGGTATGCTGCCTGCCTCGAGCTTTGACTGCTCAAGCTCCATTCGAGGGCATCGCCAGCGGAGCAGCTTGAACCGACTACCTCGCTTTCGCTTCCTGCGAAGCAGCACGAATGCAATGGCTATAATGACCAGCAAGAAGATAATGCCGCCAACAACACCCCCAATCAGTGCCGTGTTGTTTTGCTTTTCAGAAGGCGCTGCGGTATCAGGTAATGCAGTGGGTGAAGTATCAAGGGCTTCGGACGAGGTGGAAGGAGGGGTACTCGTCTGTATAGATGCCATAGAGCTGACATTCGTACTAGAAACGTCTATATCCCTGCTCGTCGTCGTCGATGGCTCGGTCGCCTTTGTGGTCGTCACCGTAGCCCTGATGGTTGTCACCGTTCCTGTGGCCGTCGCAGTCCGTGTCGTCGTCGAAGTCGCTCGTGAGGTCGTCGTCATCGTAACCGTCGCAGTCTCACCATCACTCGAAGTCGCCAGCTCATTACTATTCTTATCCGGACACACTCCCGTCGTACATGGATCAACCGAACAACAACCCCGAAATGGACCCTTCGTACAGACATACCACTGCGTATTAGCCGAGCACGTACTCTGGCGGATCATGATCCGAGCCATGAGAAATGAAGTCTAATGAAAACAGTCAAATCAAACATAAGAGAGGTTCAAGGAGCGTTGTAATGCATGAGACCAGCTCAGGGTTCGAGTATAGAGACAGAACGCAAAAAAGAGCAGAGACGAAGGGACAAGAGAAAAGAAGGGGAATACGGTCCTCCCAACGGAGGAGAGGTCAAGAGTGAAGTTCGGAATTATGAGACCATCTCTCACGGCCCAAGACCTCAATAACCAAATCCATGGATGGCGTCTGATGGCTCGTCCCTAAGTGTATCACGAGCGGCATCATTCTTTCAAAGTATTTTCGGTGCTGGTAACCGTGGTGTCGAAGAGCGTGGCTTCTCATCTCTTTGTACTAGGTGCTCTGGCCAGTACGACGAGACAAGACTCGATAAAGATTCTGGAACAAGATCTGAGACACGAGGACCTCGTGGCTTTTTTATCAAGTCTCTTTCCTAACAATAGCATGAGGCTGCGCGGGGGCTTCCTCTTTGTCTACTACAAAGAAGGATCGTTTCACCAGCTCGGGATGCAGCAGCTATATGCTGTCCACCAGCAACTCAGCTCGATCACGAGCAAACCTATTTCGAGCAAATGAGCAAAGGTATGTATGTGATCTATCTCATCGAGAACTCAGGCAAAGAAAAACTCCGGTTGTATAAGCTAACAGATGGCTATCAAAAAAGGAAATAGGAACATGAGTACTCCCAACTCATCGCCTAGAGGGTAAAAAAATAACAATGGATATACACATATGAAGACAAAGGGAAATCAATCACATCAACAGGGTCGAATTTTCATGACGCTCTTTTTTCCTTCTCAGAAGGCCTCCAATCCCGGTTCTCCAAGGGAAAAAATGAGAAACTGAGTCCAGAACGTTCGGTGGGTGGGGGAACGCTCTGAGTCTTGATAGAGTGGGCGCTTAGTAGGTACGCTGGAAGGGAGGGACGGGCTTGCACTCGGCCTCGTCGAGGGTTGTGTCGACGACGCCGCGGTAGCCGAGCTCGACCTTGCCGTGGGGGGTCTTTTGCCATGTGAGGGTGTGCTTCATCCAGTTCTCGTCGTCACGGTCGGGGTAGTCCTCACGGGCGTGGGCGCCACGGGACTCCTTGCGGTTGGAGGCGGCAACGGCGGTTTGGGCGCTACAGCTCGTTAGTCATATGTTTTGGAGAGTTCTTTACGGAAAGATACTTACGCGCAAGTCAGCAGGTTACGGAGTTCGAGGGTCTCGACGAGATCGGAGTTCCAGATCATGCTGCGGTCCTTGGTGCCAACCTGGTCGAAGAGCTGGTCAACAGCGGTGATCTTCTCAACACCCTCGTCCAAGCTCTCTTGCGTACGGAAGACAGAGACGTCAGTCTGCATGGTCTTCTGCATGGCGTTGCGGATGTCGAAGGTGGACTTGGGGCCCTCGGCGGTGCGGACGAAGTCGAGGTCCTTGATGGACTGGGCACCGGCGTCGGAGGCGAGCTCGGCGTGGGGCTTGCCGGGGGAGGCGATCTCGCGGACACGGTGGGAGACGGCACGGCCGAAGACGACAAGATCGAGAAGGGAGTTGGCTCCGAGACGGTTGGCACCGTGGACGGAGACACAGGCGGCTTCACCGCAGGCGTACAGACCGGGGACGACCTTGTCGTTGCCGGACTCGTCGACGGTCAGGACTTCACCAGTGAACTTGGTGGGGATACCACCCATGTTGTAGTGGACGGTGGGCAAGACGGGGATGGGCTGCTTGGTGACATCGACACCGGCGAAAATGGAGGCGGTCTCGGAGATACCGGGGAGACGCTCGTGGAGCAGCTCAGCGGGCAAGTGGCTCAATTGCAGGTAGATGTGGTCCTTCTCGGGACCGACACCACGGCCCTCACGGATCTCCATGGTCATGGAACGGGAGACGACATCACGAGAAGCAAGATCCTTGGCGGTAGGGGCGTAACGCTCCATGAAACGCTCACCCTCGGAGTTGAGCAGGTAACCACCCTCACCACGAGAACCCTCAGTGATCAGACATCCGGCACCGTAGATACCAGTGGGGTGGAACTGGACGAACTCCAGATCTTGGTTAGGAAGACCAGCACGGGCAACCATGGCCATACCGTCACCGGTACAGGTGTGGGCGGAGGTACAGCTGAAGTAGGCACGTCCGTATCCACCGGTAGCGAGAACGGTGTGGTGGGCCTTGAAGCGGTGCAGGGTTCCGTCCTCCTGGTTGTAGGCGATGATACCGCGGCACTCGCCGTTCTCCATCAGCAGGTCCATGGCGAAGTACTCGATGAAGTAGTTCGTGTTGTGGCGCAGAGACTGTCCGTAGAGTGTGTGCAGAAGAGCGTGGCCGGTACGATCGGCGACGGCGCAGCAACGGTAGGCCTGTCCTCCTTTACCGAATTCCTTTGACTGACCACCGAAAGCACGCTGGTAGATGAGACCGTCCTCGGTACGGGAGAAGGGGCAACCGTAGCCCTCGAGCTCGCGAACACTGGCAGGGGCCTCGCGGGTCATGTAGTGAATAGCATCCTGGTCACCAAGCCAATCGGAACCCTTCACGGTATCGTACATGTGCCATCTCCAGTCATCGGGGTGCATGCTGTTGGGTTGTTAGCGCGATCCATCGTCACGTTATAATTAGGCCGACATACTTTCCAAGAGCGGCATTGATACCACCCTGAGCGGCAACAGTGTGAGATCGCGTAGGGAAGAGCTTCGAGACACAGGCAGTGTTGAAACCAGCTTCCGCAAGACCGAAGGCGGCACGCAGACCAGCGCCACCAGCTCCGACAACGACGGCATCGTACTCGTGGTCCTGTACACAATTAGAACCAACCCTCATCTAGCCCCATCCCCTCCAATTGCTTACAATGACCGGGTATTTATCAGAGATGTATCCATCAGCGGCCCTAGCGCGCAGAGGGTTGCTACCGAAAATGCGGGCTGCGCAAGGGCGGATTAGCAATAGGCGAAACCGCAATTCGCTCGGAGACTTGAATGCGTACCTGCAGGTCGAGAAGAAGAAAACAGACGTCTCTGATCCCTCAAAGCACGGGAGATCTATACCACAAAACCCAATCAGTACCAAGCCCGTCACAACCTCGGATCAATTCACGACGTAGCAACGAACCTTTGAGGCGGGAGCTAAGCTCCGCAAGCCCAGGGAGCTCATGATGACAGACCACACGAGTAGAAAGAAAGGAACCCTCAAAGCCCGTAGTATAACAAGCAAAACCGAGAAGAAAGAGGGGAGAGGAGGTCAAGCAAGCGCAGCAAAGGAAGTGCAGTCGAGCGTTGCAAAGCTACCAACACTTTTGCTTGGTTCCGCGAAGAGCGGATGTCCGGCTGACATAATCATGTCTTCACTTGCCGACGGGGAGGACCGGGGCCGAGACGGCCAATCAGCGCTTGCGTAGTGGTAATCACCTCGGGCAGCCGGGTGGGTGTGATTGGCTCTATACCTGCGAGGCACGTGGCCGGTGTTCTTTTATCCCGGTTATAGAGCGAGATTCCGGAGGCTACAGTGGGAGTATGGGGTTGGGCTGGGGTTTATGGAGATAATCTTGGTATGTAGTAGTTCTTGTATACATATTCTTGAGATTAATGTATCAACTGTCATCCTAAGGTTGTGGATGTTTAATTGAGGATGCCGTTGCCGTTGGTTTTGATATGCCGAGATGAGCCGTTGACGGTAGTCATGTGATATTCGGAAGATGGGAGCCGAATTACAACATGAATCGGCATACAGATATCAGCACCTACGCCTGGAGAAACATATTAAATCATCGTGCACTGATCTAGCTAAATTGATCATACACATCCAGCCCATGCTATGTAATCCCAAAATGCAATCGACAGAACGCCAACAGCAAATCTAGTTATACTGCATGTACGTCGCCGTCGAGTTGAACTTCAGGTTACCCTTGATCACCTTGTCCACAGCCGCCAAGAAGTCCTTCTCCGTGGCGACCTTCCGCCTTGCGCGGATGGCGAACATACCGGCTTCTGTCGCGACACTCCGGAGTTCTGCACCGGTTGCGTTGGGGCAGAGTCGGGAAATGAGCTCCCATCGAATATCGCGCTCCACAGACATACTCTTAGCGTGGATGCGGAGAATGTTGGCACGGCCTTCAACGTCAGGAAGAGAGAATTCAATCTTGCGGTCGATACGGCCGGGACGCATCAGGGCGGGATCTAGGGTTGACGGTCGGTTGGTGGCGAACATGACTTTGATGTTTCCTCGAGCGTCGAAACCATCAAGCTGTGTGATAAGTTCCAACATGGTACGCTGGACTTCGTTGTCTCCTCCAGCACCGTCATCAAAACGGGCTCCACCGACGGCATCGATTTCATCGAAGAAGATGATGCAGGCTTTCTTGGTTCGGGCCATCTCGAAAAGCTCGCGGACCATCCGGGCTCCCTCTCCGACGTACTTCTGGACAAGCTCGCTACCAATGACACGAATGAATGTGGCGTCTGTTCGGTTGGCGACGGCTCGCGCGCAAAGAGTCTTTCCGGTACCTGGGGGGCCGTAGAGTAGGGCACCCTTGGGAGGGTCGATACCGAGGTTGACGAAACGCTCGGGTGACAGTAGTGGCATCTCGACGACTTCTCGTAGCTTCTCAATTTGTTCCTTGCAGCCTCCAACATCTCCGTATGTAACATCGGGTTTATCTTCGACTGTCATCATCGTAACGCTGGGGTCGATCTTGGGTGGGAGCGGGAGCATAATCTGATACTTGTTTCGGTCGACACTAGCTTTCAGTCAGTATTGTTCGTGGAAAAACAAGGGACCAGCATACCCAACTCTCATGCCTTCTTCGATATCTGTCGGACTCACGCGCTCGCCTAGGTTGACGACGAACTTGGCGATCTGCTTGACGTTGATGACATATTTGCTCTTGTCTTGGTCCTTCTCATCCTGGATAATCTTTGTGCAGCGAGCCACTTGTAGAGGCTGCTCCTCTGCCATGCGTTGCCTGTCCGCGGCAACATCCCATAGATGTGGAGGTGCGAGACCAGTATCGGATTCCTAAGCACGTCAGCCCTGCCTTCGGCGTATGGTATTGGGGTCGCGGTACTTTAACGCCAATCTTCTCGTTAACACTCGCTTGTCGTTCCTTGATCTGTTTCTCTAGCTTTTTTAATGCGTTCGCGTACGGAGCGGCGCCGTAGGTCTTGAGTACTGCAATGTCCCTGCGCTTCGTCAGCAACCGGCGTCACATCGGGGCAGCCACGGCAGCGGAAAAGAAAGGGTATGAAGACGACATACTCATCTGTAAGAGGAGTAATCTTCTTCTCCGGCTCTTCGTCATCGGCAAAGTTCTTCTTGTACTTCTCCCAGTTCGCTCCCGTGGCGGAAGGCATGATGAGAGGTTGTGGCTAGGCGGCGGTGGACGGAGAGGGGGAATCGTAGAAGAAGGAGTAGACAAGGTTCGACACAGAGTATGGTTGCAGAGAGGTGAGTATTGAGATATTAGATGGAAAGGGAGTGGGTGGTGAGGTCGAGGTGATGTGGTTGAGAGCTGTTCCGTCCATCGCTCCCAGCTTGAGCTGTTGACGCTAGTGGCCGCCAAGCCCCAGAAGCAACACCGCCCAAACCCGCAGCCTGGAAGAATTTCGAGAGCCGCTCTGGACCAGTCTTGATTTCCTGCTCACAACCCATCTTCTTTTTTTGTTTACTAGACTACGGTGCTTGCATCTTAGTCTCTTACATCATGGCAACCGCAGCTCCCCAAGCTGCTCCCACCAGCACCTCCTTCAAGGTTCGTCGTTGCGGAGGGGAATTTGCTGTGGGCCGAATCTGATATCTTGCAGGACAAGGAGAAGCCTATGGCCGTGCGGACATCTAACATTCTTGCTGCTAGAGGTATGGTCCTTCGCAAATACTATATATAGTTTGTTCCTAACAAGTACAGCTGTCGCCGATGCTATCAGAACGGTATGCGTGCAATGGGATTGTGAGGATGAGGGGCTAACTCGCTATAGTCACTGGGACCCAGGGGCATGGACAAGATGGTAAGCTTTGCCTGTTTCTCTATCATATTGACCCTTCTGACGCTTTTATAGATCCAAACCCCCAAGGGAAACACCATTATCGTACGGATACCTCGTCATCTTACCCTCCGAAGCACGACTAACCACCCCGCAGACCAATGACGGAAATACAATGTTGAGGGATATGAGCGTTATGCACCCTGCCGCCCGAATGCTCGTCGACCTGAGTGCCGCTCAAGATGTTGAAGCTGGAGATGGAACAACTTCAGTGGTTGTGATTGCCGGAAGCTTGCTCGGTGCCGCTGAGCGTCTGCTCTCTAAGGGTATTCACCCCACCGTGATTTCCGAGGCCTTCCAGAGAGCCGCTGCTGCTGCTGTCGAGATCCTCCACAACATGTCTCGCCCGATCAATCTGATGGACCGATCTACCTTGCTCCAAGCGGCGTCTACTTCCCTCTCTTCCAAGATCGTCTCCCAGCACTCCAGCCTTCTAGGACCTATGGCGGTGGACTCGGTGTTGAAGGTCGTCGACCCCAAGACAGCAGAGAACGTCGATCTCAGGAATATCCGGATTGTGAAGAAGGTCGGGGGAACCATTGAGGACAGCGAGATGGTTGATGGCCTGGTCCTCAACCAGGGTGTTATCAAGAGCAGCGGTGGCCCTACACGAATTGAGAAGGCTCGGATAGGTCTGATTCAGTTCCAGCTCAGCCCGCCCAAGCCTGATGTACGTCCAGCCAATGGTGTTGCAATTTGCAAACAGCTAACATGCATAACAGATGGAAAACCAGATTGTCGTGAACGACTACCGCCAGATGGACAAGATCCTGAAAGAGGAGCGTCAATATCTGCTCAACATGGTCAAGAAGATCCAGAAGACAAAGTGCAATGTCCTTCTGATTCAGAAGTCCATTCTACGTGACGCCGTTAACGACCTTTCTCTCCACTTCCTTTCCCGACTCAAGATTCTCGCCATCAAGGATATCGAGCGTGACGAGGTCGAATTCTTGTGCAAGAGCTTGGGCTGCAAGCCCGTCGCCAACGTCGACTCCTTCACAGAAGACAAGCTCGGCACAGCCGACCTGGTTGAGGAGGTCCAGGCGTCCGGCGCTCGCTACGTGAAGATCACCGGCATCAAGGCCCCCGCCACTGTTGGCAACCAGACCGTCTCCATCGTCGCCCGTGGCGCCAACAGCCTCATTCTCGACGAGGCCGAGCGCTCTCTGCACGATGCTCTGTGCGTCATCCGCTGCTTGGTGAAGAAGCGCGCCCTCATTGCCGGTGGTGGTGCTCCCGAAATCGAAGTCGCCCACACCCTCGCAATGCGCGCGCGTGAGCTCACCGGCACAGAGTCCATCTGCTGGAAGGCCTTTGCCGACGCCATGGAAGTCATCCCTACCACCCTCGCTGAAAATGCCGGTCTCAACTCCATCAAGGTTGTCACAGATCTCCGACACCGCCACGCCCAGGGCCAGCACAACGCTGGAGTCAGCATCCGCAGCGGAGGCGTGAAGGATGATATCACGGAGGAGAACATTCTCCAGCCCCTACTGGTCAGCACCAGCGCGATTGAACTCGCTGCCGAGACCGTGAAGATGATTATGAGGATTGACGACATCGCCCTGTCGAGGTAATATACATGACAAGTGGAATCAAATAGAAAAGTGAACATGTTATGTGACACATAGTAATACTCTAAAATACTCTTTTATATCTATGAACGATGTTTGTATACTTTGAGAGGCAGTCGACGAAAAGAAACACCTACACTTCCCTTGCTGGTATGTCTGCCACTCACGGGCACTCACCCTATCTTCATGTAGCTTCCATGAGAGACGTTCCTACCTATACATCTAGGATAACTAAAGGCCGCTCCTTCCTTGACTGCATATAGCACGATCGTTCCTTCCAATAATCGAAATTAAACGCGCCTTCCAAATCCCAAACCCTCAGTCGCGCCTTCCCCAACTTCTGTACCTGCAGGTCGCTCTTTACGCAAGTAAAACCGTACCTTCCTCACCTGCACCTTCCCTCTAGTCTCTCCGCTTTCAACCCACGTTCCTCCCCTATCGTTTATTAGTAGTGTAACCGGTGCAAATTGGGTGGACGTCACCCCCCACCTTGTACTCCGGTACCTATCTCGAAATCTTTCTTCTTTGTATCTTCCACACCGTCCATGGGTGCTTTTCTATTCTACTAAGAGGGCTGTAGATGGTCTCTGTCTTTGGATAGGCAACCTTGTTGATAGCCTGGTTGTAGCTGTGGTCTGCAGGTGGGTGGCGTTTTTACTTTTTCCCTTTAGTACAGTGGATGGATTTGTCTTAAAGTTGCGGGTTTGGGTGTCCCTGTGCAACGACGCAGAGAAGAGAAGAGAAGATGCCTCAGGCCGGGGGCGATTTGGCTCTACCCTACTTAGCTATAAGTTTGTTGGACTCTAGCTATAGTTGTTTAGAGCTGGTGCGTAAGATAGAGTATGGCTGGGGATGCAGGAGGTATTTGTTGTATGGAACGTAGATCCATGCATGCTACTGGCTAACTTGAATTCGGTCTTATTCATTCGTTCGAGGCATGGCATGGCATGGTAGGTATACTCCGCAACACCAGTCCACGACTCTGTCAATGAATGCCCTGTTTGGATGATCATACTATGCACGCCGTACTGTGAATTTTTCTAGGTTTGTGTACATTTTGAGATAACTAGTTGTATGTTGAATTTAGGTTCATATATGAGGTCACAGCTAGGATAATAAGCAATCATCGCCGTGAATGTGAAATAACCGCCAGGCAAGCGGGTGGTTGATGGTTTGTTAAAGGCCGATTGAGGTGGATTCTTAGAGCGCAGAAAGCTTGAGGTGCAAACATCGAGTCTAGAAGACCCAGTTGAGATATTTCCATTATTGACATAGAAACTGGATATGAAAGGGTGTCGAGTTGTCATGGTCGTTCTTGGTTGGGGTGCAGTTGTAGAGGAAACTCCCCATTGCCGCAGAAGAACTAACTTATGCTGCAGGAGAATAATGTACGAGGGAGTAAGGAAGTATCTACTGTATGCATGCAGCGTACTGTCATAGATTGACGCGTTACAGAGTAAACTACTCGAGCAAGATCTCACAGAGAAAGACGTTGATTAAATAACAGGCCACGGCGCTGTGTATACAAGAAGTTTTGCACAAATGGGTTCAATCAAACATTCGCCAAGGAAGAAAGTCGTAACACATTGATCAAGATGTTCCACCGCCAGGGTTTCGGTCCTAATCACGGAAAGTGACGAGATTAGAGACCGCCAGGGCCAGGGTTCATCCCGTACGTGTTCATGTCATTGTAGACGTCGAGGAAAAAGCTAGCGGAATCATCCTGAAACTGAGGCTGCTGCTCGCCAAAGTTCATACCCTGTGTCTGCATGGCAAAGTCCCCATAGTTACCAAAGTCATTGAACATGTTGGAAGCGTTGAAGTCTGGAAATTCCATGTCTCCAGGGGCAAACAACAAGCCATCAGTGGCTTTCATCTCCGGAAAGATATCCTGAATAGAGAATGCTGGTTGTTGATCTGGTGCCATATCAAAAGGCTCCGAGGGCGAGTTGATTGTTCCTGTTGTAGGAGTGATAGCATCGACAGTCCCTGTCACTGGGGTGGCCATTCCAGCCAAGGGATGTTGGAAGGCGTTGAATGAAAACTCGGGCGTCTCAGGGGTAGCGCCAAGGTCCCAACCAAGAGACTCTTGTTTGAAGTCAGGAGCTTCGGAAGGAGGTGTCATGCTCCAGCCGGAAAGTTCCTGCTTGGGGTGAACCGAAGCACTGCTGGAGGGCGAAGGGCTCTGTTGTGTTGAGGCACGTTTGTTCCTGCCGTTGTTTTTGGAGCGCTGGTATACCCAGCCGTGTGTCTTCTCCATGTGCTGCTTGCAGTTGCTCTCACGCTTGGACTTGTATGAGCAACCCTCGAACTCGCATGAGTACAAACGAGGGGCATCCGAGTGCTTGTCATTGTAGTGGCGTTCGGCCTCTTTCTCAGTGGCCCAGCCTTTGGTGTGGTACTTGCAGGAAGCGACGGGGCACTTGAAGGGGCGAGTGTGAGACTTCTCGTGCTTTGTCAGGTCGCAAGGTCGAGCAAAGACCTTGTCACAGTCCTTGCATTTTTTGTTGATGTTCATAGGTGGGGCATTCTTCTTGCGACGGGCCATCGAGCGTTGAGCACCTTCATCGGCGGAAGCAGCGCTGAGGGTTCGCTTCATTGAAGGGATGGAGCACTCGTCATAAGGCTTGCCGGTGCGCAGAGAGATGGCCTCACCATCTTGCTGAACGACCATCTCGAGGGGACGTCCAGTCTTGGAAAGTCCGCCCTCGATAACGAGTTCAGGAGCTCTATTGAGTTTTGTTAGTCCTGAAGGTAGAGTCGGGTGACGAGTGCGTTCATACTTCTTTCCCTCGTTTTCGTGCTTCTTTTGCCATTCATCACGAATCCTCTTGAAACGGGTAACCTGCTCCAAAAGGTCGACGAAGTAACCGTTGTTGTACTGCTTGTCGGTCGGCAAGCACAGGTCCCTACCGTTCAGGGAAGAGACAGTCTGGCCAAGGCACAAGATAGTGTGCTGGCAGAACCGCACATAGGCGGCATCGTTGGTCTTGACTTCCTGTAAAAGAGAGTCAGTATTGAGTCGGGCATAAAGCGTACGTAAATAACATACAGGTGCGAGTGAAAACACCGTCTTCTCGAGGTCACGCAGGCAGGAGATGCGCTCATCATCGATCTGCTGACGGATGTTCTCGAGAATGGGGTGGAAAGGCTTGAGCCCCTCGTTCTCAATAAGGGGACCAAGAATGTGCTTTTCAATCTCGTCGCGACCGCTGGAGCTGAGCTTGTGCTTCTGAGCATCTTCAGCTTCCAGGGTGCTGATGGAACGAGTGATGGCTGATTGAGAGCGGGCAGGAACCATGGTGCTGCCACGAGAAAGTTGTCCTGCTTTCACTGAGAAGTTGTTAGCGATTGCAAAGGCAACAGCAAACGGCCACGACCATGTACCTTTGTTAGATGACACAGACTGCCTGCTGCTGATAGAAGTTCCTAGACCGCTATCAGAGGCATGACAGTGCACTCTCTGAGCCTTCCGAGACTGTTCCTTGGGCATGGGGCTGGGTTGGCGCGAACGCGGTTCAACCGAGCCCTCTTTCCGTGCTTGTGAATTGAGGTGAAGCTGGAGAAAACCCTTGGGGACGGGAAGGTCGTCGTTGTCTTCCGGGGTGGAGGGCGTGGACGAGTTCAGGTCAAGGCGGTCCAAGATTTCGGCCATGCGCTGCTGTCCAGCGGCGATAGCTTCCAAAGCACCAGGGCATGTGGGAGAGCGGCGAGGTAGCAAAGGTACAGCGAGGTCACGGTCGGCAGAACGTAAAATAGACGGATTGAAAGTTTCACCTTTGCGAAGGCGGAGGCGGGAGGGTGCTGAAGGCGTTTGCTCGTCGGATGGTACGAGTGAAGGCCGAGCAGCCCTGCAAGGCCGGCGCCTCGGGTGGGCTCTTATAGACTCAAAGTCCTGTGCTGAACTCATTGTGGATGAGGCTAAGATCTCCGAAAGGGCGTTAGCAAGGTCAAGCGGGCACATCGATGCACAGAGATGACTCACTGATGTATGACCGGATCCAAGAAGGGAAGCTTCTGGTCGAATGAAGGCGGGTGATGCAGCCAGTGATAATTGGCGTCTGTCGTCTTAAGTATTAGACTGGGACGACAAAAGACGGAAGGTATTTCGAATTATAGATTGGAGATCGAAAAGTCGTTTGAGCACATACGGAATCAATGGCTAGTGTCGCTCAAGATGTTGATGGGACAACAGCAACAACAGTAAGCCCAGAGGAGCGTAAAGGGAAGAGGTGGGGAGTCTGGGCCAGGCTGGGTATTGATAGAATATAAGAACGGCTGGAACCTAGCAAGGGTCGAGGGCACAGTTCAAACGACGCCGAAAAGAATGGAAATGGAAATAAAGATGGAGACTTGGGGGAGAGGAGGTGAGGTGGATGGGACGATGAGATCAGGACGGAGGTCTTTCTTGATGATGAGGCTGAGCAGCGAACTCTCACTGCTGCCTGATAGACGAATCCCACTAGTCTGGATTGGGGAAAGGCTGTGGTCTGGCTGGTGGGGTTGATTGGATGCGTGGATTTAGGGGTATTCCGTTCAGGGGTAATCTCATTACACCAGCTTTGGCCCAGTCGGAGCGTTCTTTCCGTGTATTTTACCATCAATGACGAATCCTTACGCGGATACGCAGTCCCGCCGACTGCCGCACGTTTTTTTTTGCCCCGTCGGGGTCTGAAAATAGAATACCACCCTTTCCGCCGATCTCCTCTCCCTTCATCATTCATGGCTGTGTTCAACAGCCCAGGTCTTCTCTATATTATACTCTCCATTGCCAGACATCACGGATTGCCACGCAAGATGCCAGAAAGCATTGTTGGTATCGTACAAAACGCCCTGAGACAGGCTTGGACAGGCTGTGGCACGCTGACAATCGACGTCAGCGCCTCAGCCGGGGCCAACATCCAACAAAATCGATAACACCAGCAATCCATCATTGGCCGACTCGGAGCCCGCTAGCCGTGTTCCTCCGCCAGATCGAGTGGTCGTTTCGTGACCCTTCTTTGTCCTGAGTCCCTTGGCGAGAACCAGCCTGCAAGCTGCCAACAAGCCTCCATCAATTGATGACGGCTGCAGTCACGCAGTGGCACAAACATGTCTATTGTCTTCAGCATCTGACCGTTGAGCCGCAAGCATTGGTATTATTTTCGGCGCAATTAACCCACGAAGCCCTTTCTTCGCGAGTTCAGCTATAAGAACACCCAAGGCGTAGCAACACAGCTTCCATCTTCTCGAGTCAGCTTCGGCTTGCATCAAGAAGCAGGTCAGAGGAACGATGCCGCTTGGTCCGTTAGTGAACTTTCGTATCTTGCTCCACTGATTTACAGATGATAAGAAATCAGGAGCAGCTTTGTGAGCGCCATCTCTTGGCTGAAGCTAACAATTCCCATTCTGGAGCCCGGGAAACGTACGCATAACAACATTGTTCCCAAAATACGATCCTGCTCGCCATCTGCGTTCACCGTCTGTAGCGCAGCGTCCCATGTGCACTTCAAGCAAGCCCTAAGGTGGCTGGTAAGAGCCAGGGTGTACGAATCATCGACGTAAAGCATTGGCGCGCATTAGTGCAATCATCTCAGACCCGGCGCAATAACGCATCTTCGAACGTTGATGATTATTAAAAATCAAGTCCAGCAATTAGGACTTGCAATCCCGTGTCCGATCCCGACATCTTTCGTTTCGTGAAAAAGTACGGTAATTTGGTGGCCTGGACGGTCTCAACAGTTGAGCGCAATGGGGCATGCTTACGAGTCAGACCATACACATTCTTACGTGGGGCGCTAAGTCGAATACGAACACTTCAGCTGATGGGATTGGCCAGGTCGTGAGCCTCATCCGCATGCACGAACGGGCCCGCAAACTTCGGTGGAATCTTGACCGCTCAAATTCGATCCCCGGCCAATGAAAACGCTGGAGGAAGCTCTTCTTGTCGGTGACTTTGGCGACCCTGGACCCTTCACGGACACGCGGCTTCTCACCATTTTGTCTCAATAATGTTGCGGCCTGAGGATGTTTGGCTTTGGAATAACAACACGCTACGTATGGCGGTTTAAAATGATAAAATAGACGGCAGAGAAATGCTGGTACCTGGTCTGGGGTGAGCTAAGCACCGAACTGGACCCTCAGCTTGGTCCGACCCTGACACGACGACTCGACAACTCCGCCACAGTAGTGAGAGGACCCCTCGAGCTGGAAAGAGGGGGAAATTCCCTCAATTGTGCCTTGTTATGCATAACCCTGAAGCATGCATCCGGCCACTGCAGGGCTCGGCAAGCTTCTGAGCCTTGAGGCGAGTTCCCCCGTCTTCGAATGGTTTCTTCTAAAGCACCACCATTTTATTTCCTCGATGTGTGCGACACAACATTCGGTTTTCTGCGAAGAATTTCGGGGCTCCCCCAGAGTTTCTTGGAGCTTCCTCTCGGAGCCATCACACACCTAAATTGACCACTTCTGCCATATCAGTGAGCGAGACCATCGAAGTTGGGACACCTTACTGCGGCTCATATTTGCCCAGCTTCAAAATCTGCTTGCTCACATAAAGTACTTACCTATGAAGATCGATCTATGTCGAAGAAAGCCCCGTTCTTGTGCAAGAGCTGGATCATTCGTTGGCTTTTCTCGGCTCAATAAGGGCATCCTTTGACCAAACAGCTGGCGTATCGCGATGGCTATCCATCCAAAAGTACAAGTCCAGGCCTCGGTCAGTTCATATCTCGCTACAATGTGCTCTGACAGACATAACAACCGCAGGGCCTCATCGAAATGGTCAGGTCACGCTGTAGCAACTTCTGACAACCTGCTGTCAACTCAAATAATGGTCGCTGGATTCATGGGGAGTGCCAAACCTTCTCAGCAAACAACCAGCGTGATTTGATTACGTGTCTGGGGCTCAAGCACCGATTGACTTTCTTTCCATGATTGTTAGCTCTACTTCGTGGAGTCTCACAAGAAGACTTCTCTATCAACCTGATATTTTCATCGCCTGCACCGAATGCAATCTTCTTTGCCAAAATTGGCTGCAACCAGTCAGACATGCGGTAAATAGCGAATAGCCAACAATAACAAAGTAGTCTGCTCTCTCAGAGTTACGTTGTAAAGAACCCAATAAAGTAAATAAGAGCAGCAGTAGTGTGACTAGAGTCTCGTCTGGGCACTGCTCATTACATCCATCCATTACTATGCCAATCGATCCAGCCCAGTTCAGCCCAGGCTCATCAAAATATCTAACCAAGGTCTTCCTCGACCCTCTATTTCCCCAGAGTCGTCCTCTCCCAGAAGAAAATCTATCAGAAGTCTTCGTATAATTCTCGATCTGTTGGATGAAGTAAGCCCCCAAACTCAACATCTCTATAAAGACAGCATGCAGGACCTCTATCAGTGTTGTTAACAGTATACAGTATTTCCAACACCCAACAAAAGCTCGCTTACTGACGCAGTCATTGAACACAGATGCCATGACCATTCAAGCACAAGCAGCAAATTGCGATACAGGAGGTCATCAACATCGACCAGTGCACGGACACCTTCCGAGCACTTTCAAGAACAGTAGAGGCGAACATCCATCATAGATACTCTCCAGTCTTGAAGAAAGGCTTAAAGGGTCGAGAGACTTTTCTATTTTCGTTATCTGCTGTGGCGATCCTGGCATGTCCTGTCCTGTCAGCCTCTCGTTAGATCAAAGCCTTGTTTCTTTGCTTGCTTAATTCGACCATACCCTACCCGCATTGATCAAAGTATATACAGGAGGCAAGTCAGCTGTTAGCCTACTCGCTCTCGAGCAATCTAAACTAGCAGTAAAAGAGAAGCTTGGGGAGCCGTTAGGACTACGTACGCCCTCTTGAGCGGGTGGGTGTTGATGTAGACGCGTTCTGCTTGGAGTATTACTTGTTGGGCTCTGGTGGTAATTTTCAGATTGATGAGGAGAGCCTTAGGAGAATGTAGAGGGGGGATCGATTGATGGGTAAGCAGTTTCGGGGGTATATATCTCTTTTTGAGGGAGTGGAGGGGAGAGGAGGGGGGAGGGTGTATATTTTAGCATATGACAGCGCTTTAGGACCAGGGCTCTCTAGGGGGGTGGTAGGTGTCTTTATGGTCAATCTCGCCTATTATATAGCTTGATCAGATAGTACTAAGGGTCTACACCTTGATAGGGTTTAGAGATGGGTTAGTAGATGGGAGGTGAGCGGCTACTAAGAGGCATTCTAAGTCCTACTCATAGATCAAATAACCTGAGAGGGCAGAATGACTGCGATTAGTAGTACGAGGTCTTTCATTGGTATGGGTGACTAGCAAGGAACACTTGGTTGCCAAATTTAGAAGCTAGCCCTAACTTCCCCTAGGTCATCTAGCAGCCCAGCTAACTGCACAAACATAATTTACTTATTACTATACCATTGCTGGCTTACTCTAATCCATGGATCCTATTTAATCTACCTAAAACGGGAACCTCTCTCAACCAGTCGTTGTAAAGCTCCTCGGTCCCCGCATTTCAGCTCAGCCGCACTAATTCTTAGCAGCAGCTAGACTGTCTCAACAAAGCCAAACCTCTAAACCTCTAAAGGATTTCTGTATATCAGTGAGGTCTGCAGTGTGCAGCTCAAAATGGCACAGATCCAAGAATCTCTCCCATCTCGTCCTCTGGGACCAGTACGTACCGCAAGAATATCCTCCATGCCTTCCATCAGTGTATGCCCTGGGTAACAGACCAATCTAGGGCTGCGAACTCCGCTTCTTCACAAAGCCAGACGATACTTTACCCCCTCCTTCGCGCCAATACTACACAGAGACAACCTACGATGGCGCCGCAGACTCTCAACTCCTAGAGATTCCCCTACACTGGCACAAGGTAACTACCCACCTTCCTCCCCCTCCTAGACCCCAAATACAAAGCGACTCCAGCTAACTCCACAAGCACCACGACGAATACATGCAAATAATCTCCGGCTCCGCCCACCTAACCCTCGACAACCACACAACCCTCCTGCAGGCCGGCAGCCACGACCCAATCTTCATCCCGCGCCGCCACAGACACGGCCTAAAGTGTCTCCCCGGGGTTCCGATGGTGATGCGCGAGTGGACAACTCCCAACGGGATGTTCAAGGAGTGGTTCTTCCGCGACACGTTCAAGTTCGGTAACCCGCCGCCGGTTCTCCATGCCCTAAGGGCGTTTTGGGATGGCGATACTTATCTTGCGTTGCCGGTGGGTGTGAGGGTTTTGGATGAAGCGGTTAGTAAGCTCTGTTCAGGTAGGGTGCAAGATGTATGAATGGATGCTAACCCTTTTTTTGATGGATTAGTTTATGCTTGTTTTTGGGGGGTTGGCGAAGATGATTGCGCCTGCGAAGACGGTTCCGACGACACGGGCGGGCGGGGCTTGAGGAACTTGGTTGGGTAGAACTGGATGGGCTTAGAGTATGGTAGTACCTAGGTATTGGTCACTTTTTCTATACCGGATCACGACGCCATACATTGCCGGCTTTCCTCTCCGTGTGCTCCCTGCCGGCAAGCGCACCGACAAGTCTCAAGGCTTACTTGGGGGTTTCAATTCATGATACTCATTTGAACCTGGCAGGTCTACATCGACAACTATGGATTTACATTGTGTAGAGTCTGAAGTGCGGAGACTTCGACGATTCCGACAAGATATCAGATACTGTTTGCAGGGAGATGACCGGGCAGAGGCGTTGAAACTGCTACGATATGTAGCAAGTGAATTTCCTTTTCTTTGTTCTTGATTGAATCTCTTTACTCCTTGCCCTAAACGCTTATTTACTACTCAGATTGAGTTTTACACTTTTACCTCAAGTAGAACAAAGACCAAGTAACCTAGCTAGCTGGCATCCCCTCACTTCTTAGTTAGATTGATTCAAAAGAACTAGCAGAGCCAGCAGAAGGGTGTTCTACTAGACCTATCAAAGCTCACTCTAAACAAAATCATCTAGTCTTGTGTATCGATAGACAGCTGGTATCGCGTACAAAATACTAACTAGCCAGGACTCCACCCTAATCTTCCATGGCGCTGCAACTTCTCTCTTCGCTGCCTGGCTTTTTCCGGCGCAATGACGACCCCCCAGCATTCCCCCCTTCCAGCTCAAAGGCGAAGGTCTCTACAGACACCACAGGAGATACCATTATCATCGTGGGCGGAGGTGTGATCGACTTTCAACAGCCTACAATCTAGCTCGCGAATCGAAGCAAAAGCAGAAAATCATCGTCTTGGAGGCTGGATCTTCAACCTTCCCCGCAGCCTCGTCTCACAACACAGACTGCCTGCACCATTACTTCCCAGAGTCATTCGGAAGGGACCTGACTCTGTTAGGAGAATACTCCTTTGAGCTGTGGCGGTCATTGCCGAGGATCATCCCCAGTTTGTCGCTGATACTGGGTATCGCTCCGATTCTTTCTGTCCGATTATACCTGGCTCTGGAGATCATGAGCAGACTCTTCCAAATTGGATCCAGCCAGAGCCACACTGGAATATAGCATGGGGTAAACGGAGCCACCCTTGTGCTGGGGTGTAGGTTCTTCTATTGCAATAATGCAAACCATTCTTGCTGATGCCTGAATTAGAAATCCCGGAGGTATCGGCCAGTGGCTTGAACGGGAATATGAGGCGTTGGGAGTGGAAATACGCACCTCAGTCACCGTATCTGCTGCGGTTCTATCAAAAGATGGCGTGATCCAGGGTGCCAAATATACCTCCACTAAAACAGGCAAAACACACACTCTGCCCTGCGACAAAATAGTCCTCGCAGCCGGCCCGTGGATGCCGTCACTCGTCAGAACCCTCTTCCCAGCCTCAACACTAGACCTGCAACCATCCACAAACGTTGGCAACTGTGTTATTATCGCAAACAACAACCCCATCACCACAACCTCCCTCTCCGTCGTCTTCTTTGACGAAATTGTCGGCGAGAAACTCGAGTTTATAGCCCGCAACGACGGCTCGATATGGGTCTGCGGCCGCAGAAACTTCACCGCGGTCCTACCACCGCCAGATAAGGAGAATAGTCCTGACCCAACGGTTATCTCTGATCTTCTAGCCTACGCCCGCCGGTTTGTTCGTAATAGCGCAGAATCAGATAGCACCTCCCAGCAAAGTTGCAACCAGAGGGTTCTGAGTACAGGGCGATCCTTCCGCCCATCGACCGTCTCAGGACTCCCAGTCATCAGTGAGACACCCTCTCGTCTGCTGTACTCTCCTGATGTGCAGAGTCGGAACTCTGCTGGGGTCTTTGTTTGCTACGGACACGGGTCTTATGGGATTACTCTTGGAATGGGTAGTGGCAGGCTTATGGCTCAGGTGGTTCGTGGGGAGAAGACTGATATTGATGTTTCGAAGTTCACTATAGCAACGGGTTGACTTGCCGTGGCCTCGTCTGTGTTGCGAGACTTGTGTGGCATAGTTATCCATTTTCGAGAGTTCGGTTCGTTCCTACTCACAGGGCCGTGGACCTCGAGTATCTTCATGGGTTCCTCTGGCAGTTAAGCCTTTGTTTTATGTCAATATGATAACCCGGACCCGTAGTAGCTTCTATGACTCCGTACTAGAGCTGTCCACTGATTACCGACTCTCACAGCAGCATCGCCGAAAACTCGTGGTTCCGTTTAAGAGGTCCCTTCCAGGCTTTGCGGCTGGCATTGCGAGGCGGAATGTGACCCTTCGATGACTACTGATCTTATCTATCGAATTGCAACTAACTGGGCTAACTCTAAGCCCTAACTGCCACTCCAGAAGTCCCGTGCAAAGCCCCACAGAAAAGAAACAGACCCTGGCCCTGGTCATCTTCAAGAGTCAAGAGAGGTTAGGGCAGCCATTGCAGACTAGCGCACCACTAGCGCGAGCCTCCATCCCTTCTCCGAATCTCCACCCGTAAATCATCGAGCAGAAAAAGGGGTTTGATCTTCACTCCAGTTCCAAAACACAATTCCAATTGGTACAGAAATCCCCGAAACAATGCATCTCCAAAAGTCATGGGCGCTGCAGCTGCTCGCAGGCCTGCTCTGCGCCTCCGCGACAGTGTCAGCCACACCCACACCCACACCGTCCACCGCGCCGGCGCCGCAAAACGAAACCCAACCGCAAACAATCCAGGGGATCGACCTGTTTGAGGTTCACCTCCCGGTCGCATGGAAGGCGGCGGTTGCGAACGGGGTGGAGTTCCTGTTTGTCAAGGTACGTACGAAGTACGAAGTACGATGTATTCGTACATCGGTGAATGATCGACATGCACTTCAACCTCCCAGCTAGTCTCTAGCCTCTCCAGAAGCTGCAATTGCTTCAATACAACCCGTGCATTACATTACATTGCAGCTCCCCAATCGTCTGAGGCCGTTACACAATACACAAACACAAGATATTAACTAACATCGACCAAATACAGGCAACCGAAGGCATCGCCTACCGCAACCTGCGCTACCCGCTTCAAACCCTACACGCCTCCTCCTCCGCCCCCTCCGTCCTCCGCGGCGCAATCCACTTCGCCCTCCCCAGCCAAAGCACCGGCCGCCACCAAGCAGACTTCTTCATCGAGCACGGCGGAAACTGGACCGCCGACGGCCTGACCCTCCCCGGCGTGCTGGAGATGGAAGGGAATATCCCCGGGAAGCTGTGCCACGGGATGACGCCGCTGGAGATCACAGACTGGATGATGGATTTCTCAAACCGGTATAAGGAGGTCACGGGGCGGGTGCCGGCGCTGTTTCTGTCGGAGGGGTGGTGGGCGAAGTGTGCGGGGGGGAATGAGACGTTTGGGCTGGAGCATCCGCTTTGGTTGGCGAATTGGGCGGATGAGATGGGGGCGCTGCCGAGGGGTTGGGAAGAGGCGAGGTTTTGGCAGTATAGTGGGTTGAGCAGGTTTGGGGGGGAGGCGAATGTTTTCTTTGGGGGGAGGGAGGAGTTGGTGGAGTTTGCTTTGGGGGTGTAGATTTTCTTTTTTTTTATATCGTTGGCAATTGTGTGGCGCTGGCTGGCTAAGCTAAGCTAAGCTACTGGAGCTGTCTCGGGCTGTATAGAGATGACCGTGTATATATATGAAGAGAGGGTTGAGATATTGTACAGTCAGTCAACCATGTAATATAATAATACTTCTTATATATGCTTCACCCTCGCACTTGATCCCTTTCGGACATTATACCAATTTATGGGGCAGTCTAGGGGCTTGAATCCGTAGCGATTCGGTTTACTCACGTAAATAGAGGAGTGCCAGGGTCCGGTCGACCTCAAGAAGCTATAATATGGTATAGTATGCACATAGCCAACAACGATGCAAACAACAGCAAGGATAATATATACAAAGCCCAGAGTCACTGAGTTCTCACATCTCAACTCCTCAGCCAGACCCCTCCTGAGCCAAGTGATCCGTCCGAACCACATAATCGCCATCATCACCATCACCATCAACACCATCAGATCCAGATCCCGCAACAGGCCCATCAACCGAAGAGTCCGAGTCGCCATTCACAGCAGACACAGATCTGCCCTTCCATTTCCCGTTACTCGCGGTACCCTTTCCTTTGCCTTTGCTGTTCACCGACTGCCCAGAAACACTGCGTATGGATCCCTGTCTGCCCTTGCCCTTGCCGCCGGGTGAAAGTGGTTGGTCGCCGTTTGTGGCAACGGGCCCGTCAATGCCGTTTCCGAGTTTCAGCGCCTCGATTGCATCGCCAATTGTTTGTGGTGGTGCGGGTTGTTCTTGCTTTTGCTTGTCGGTGGATTCGAACATTTGGCGGATTCGCTCGAAGTGCTCGAGTTCTTTCGCGCTGCGGGTTGTTAGTATGGTTTTCTGTATAAGCGTGGGATGACATACCTGACGCTGGGAACGAGCTCGCCCTGGGCTGCGTCGAAATCCTCTTCTGTGACCAGGACGGAAACATCCTCAGGCGTGGCAAGGTGGTCGAAAAAGTACGCGGTGCTGACTGGTCCGCCGGGAAGTTGTTTGATCTTTTCATCTACGGCCGTGGCTTTGCGGGTGATTGCTTTGAGCATTGCGTCGGAACAGAGAGCGTACAGGTCGGCACCGGTGTAGGTAAGTGGCAGGCGCTCGGAGACCCGGCCAAGCGAGACGTCCGGCGACAGAGCAAACTTTCGGGTCAATGCCTCCAGAATGGTGGCTTGCTTATCGTGGGTGTCTGAAACACCGAGGTAAAGCATCTTATCGAAACGGCCGGGACGGAGGAGAGCGGTATCGAGCAGGTCAGGTCGGTTGGTGGCACCAATGACGAAAACGCCACCGCTGTTCTCTTCACCCCCGTTCATACCGTCAAGTTCGGCCAGCAGCTGACTGACGATGCGGTCCATGACACCACCGCTGTCTCCTTGATTACCACGCTTGGGAGCAACCGAGTCGAGTTCGTCGAAAAAGACAACACACGGCCGTGCATCGCGTGCCCTTTGGAAGACGCGTCGAACGTTCGCTTCAGACTCACCAATATACATGTTGAGCAGTTCAGGACCTTTGACGGAGAAGAAGTTCAGAGAGAACTCGGTGGCGATGGCCTTGGCAAGGAGTGTTTTTCCAGTACCCGGAGGACCATAAAACAAAATACCACTTCGCTTCTTCATGCCCTTTGCAAACAGTTCCGGTCGTTCCAGAGGTAGTTGAATAGTTTCGACTAGAGCGTCCTTGACATTCGTCAATCCACCAACATCCTCCCAGCTGACGTTCGGGATCTTGGGAGCGCCAATAGAATCAGCAAAGTTCTTCCTCGCCGCTTCAACAGCAGTATCAAAGTCCACTTTCGTGACCCCCCGTACTGCCTCTCCTCCAGCGAGAAGCACATCCCGGACGGTAACCTTGGAGCCGGACTGTGCGCTTGCAGCGTCGGCGAGTTTCTCGAGTCGACTGGCTCTAGCGACTGAGGCGCGCTCAACAACGTCTACCAAGTCTCCAGCAACAAGAGCAGCTGTCTTTAGGGCGACCGTTCCGAGGTCGACGTCTGGCGCAAGCTTGATGCTGCGTTCGGAGACGGCGTTCCGGAGTATACCTTCTCGCTCTTTCTCCTCTGGCGCGGTAATCTCGAATTCGTGGGTAAATAAGCTCCGAATCCCTTCAGGGATCTGCTCAACATCCGTGGTAGTAGCAATAACAACTCGCGCGTCAGCTAGAATCTCGCTCATCGCTGACACTATTCGGTCTGCAGTCAGCACCTCAATATGCTTAATTAGAAGAGCTGTGCAGTCAGCGCCACAATGAAAGGCGCGCTCGGTTCTTGCTTTTAGATAGGCTTCAGTCTTGACATCGCCGCCATTGGCACCGCCCTCGGTTAGAATGTCGTAGGCGTCAATTGGAAAAGTATGGAGGCCGATGTCTGCGCAGGCCCGCGTCGCTAAGCTTGCCTTTCCAATATGCCGTTGTTGCGACCTCAAAAGAATGACCACGGGCTTCATAGCGAGTTGGATCGCGCGCGTACTCGTAGCCACGGTCATGAGCTCTCTCAGACGCTGCTGGATGGGAGAGATAAATGGCTGCGGCACCTCCGTCACAACCCCGTGTATTGTCTGCGCATCAACTACCGGCTTTGGTATAGACTTGGCTCCGAGCCAGTACTCCCATCCGTTTTCCAGTGTACCAGGAACCCGGCTGACATCGCTTCCCGCCTGGACCATCCGTGTAGTTGCTGAATCGATGACAGCAACCCCTCCCCAGTCAAACTCGCCAATGTCGTCTTGATCATCTGGCAAGCTAGGAATGACCTGGCCAACACGAAACCAAGCAACTCCAACGTTCTTCGGGCCAGCACGATCGGCGTCAGGCCCGGGTCCTAGCTTGATAGTGATATCATCGTCCTGTGCTTCATTCGCACCAGAAAAAACAGTCCGACCAAGGGACTCGTCGACGCTGATGCCAAGAAGATCGCCACTTTTCAGAAGGCGCCGCTTCGTTTCGAAATACTGTTTCAATCCGGCGAACAGGGCTGGCTGGAGTACGCGATCCATAGACAGTGGAGTGCTAACCTTCAGCAGAGTAACTTCCTTTGCTAGAGGGGGGCTGCGAGCCGCGGTCTTCATTTGGTGCAAGACACCAGCTTTGGGACCACCAAGGTTCATTGGCGAGATGCGGAGGTATTTCGGGTTATTGAGGTTGTTCAGCAAGATAGGTGGGACAAATATTGAAGGCGTCATGCGTGTCCCTGGCCGCTGGGAGAAGCTCAGACGCCTGTCACCGGATTGCTTGATGGAATAGCGTGGCTTCGCAGAGGGTAGACCTGGCAGACCATAAATCTTGACCGCACGCCAATCGCCATCCTCGTAATGTTCGTTGAAGCTTCCAAGTTTGATGGACGCAAAAATGTTTGCCTGGGGCTCTTCGGACGCTTCAACGCGCACCCAATCTCCGGAAAAGCAGCCAATCTTGGCCAAAGTGCTGATGTCCACGAAAACAACAGCATCGGTATCGTCATCATCCCTTGGCTTAGGATATAGGAGTTCACTCGGAATGCTACGTAGTAGACCTTCTGCTTTGAAAACCTTTCCTCCGCCCTGCCGTCCTGGGCGTAGAGTCGAGGATGTAAGGTTCGACACAATAGAGCCCGGGGTATGGACACCATCCAGGCGCCGGGCGCGCGGTGTAGCCGCAGTCATCCCAGACATCACCCCAGAGGCTGGCTGTGGCAGCTCGGGTGCACTGAGAGATATCATGTCATCTAGTGAGTCGTCCGATGTGTCACTCACGTTGCCGGCCGAACCCTCGGTCTCCGACTCTTCCGCGTTCGAGGTGCTTTCCATTTCGGTGCTATCATCCACAGGCTTGTCCTCCGCGGCCGAGTAAAATTGCTCATTCGAAGTGTCATCCGCCTCGTCTTCGGCCACCTGCTTTAAAAAGCCAGAACCCGGCCTCAAGCTTCGTTGGTTTCGGTGACCGTGCGGCCGTGCTTGAATGAGCACTATTTTGGTCGTCGGCACTAGAAGACCCTGCGAGACCGGTTCACAGAACGAGATGAGAGCTGGAGGCGCCGGGGCGTAGGTGATCGGGTGAGGTGGCAGGGGGAGTGGTAGAGAATCGCCGGTATGTACAACCCTCTGCGTTCCTAGAGCCTCCCGTACTGCGGCTGTAAGCCTTCCCTCAACCTCCGCGGCAGCTCTTTTTGAATATCTTTTCGGCTCCGGCCCTTTCCCAGACTTCGCCCACAGCCCATTGGGTCCGTTTGAAGTAAAGCCGCCACCGAATTTGCTTTGAACGTCGTCATGGTTGCGGAGAAGATCCCGTTCCACGGTCACGTATATTGTATCAAGAGGCAACGGAGCCACATCCAGCACTCGGATTTCAATCAGACGTAGCGTTTGCGGCGACTGGCGGGTGGGGTCTAGCTTGCTGAGCGCGCGGACAAACGGCTGCAGGGAATCGGCGGAGTCGGGAAATATGATTGTCGAGTTGGGGAGGGGAGATTCGTTGGAGCGCCCAGCCGATTGCGGGCGGACAGGAACGATTGTCCATGTCAGTGCCTCCACCGAACTCGGGCCGGGCAGATAGGGAGATATTGCGATATAGCGAATACCGGAGTCATCTTTAAAGTCGTCTCCTAAGTATCAGTATCAATAATTCCACCAGCACGGAGGCTATTCCTACCGGTCGGATCTGAAGGTTGGAAGAGGTCGTTGGCCAAGTCGTCCGAAACGACACCGACACTTCCCCGCAGGTGGTGATCTAGTGAAAGGCGCGCAGATATAGGGGCTTTGTTGCGTAGCCTGTTCCGAACGTGATTTCGTCTCCGGCGCCTCTGCTGATCAGAGGTAAACTCGTGGCGTTCGACATCCATGATGCGGCGCGGTCGGGTGACAGCTGATAGTCGGAGGGAGAGGGGGTGCGGAGATGGGGGACGGCGAACAGGGACAGATGAAAGGCTTTGAGATCAGCAGCACATAATCCTCAGCAATCGCACCCCGACCTAGAACAATTGAAAGAAGGAACAGACGGTCTCCGGGATGAAAGATGGAGAAAGTCCGGGGAGAGATGCGAGGCACACTGGCACTCGGCACCGCCCGCTGTTCTGCCTCTTTTCCGATGCCGAGGTTCTTTCACGAGACTCTCCACACTCCACAATGCACACACACCCCACGACGGAGCATTTATCGGTCTTGATCTCACCGAGGAGTAGGACCTTCATTGACAGCCCCGAAAGCCGACAGATACCTCAGTTAGAGCGGACCCCGCACATTCTCTTAAACAGAGCAACACCACCCACCAGGACCAGCGCAATTGAGCATGGCTGAAAACTTGACGCAACCTACCTGTCTCAGCCCCTGGACGCCAGACGGTCTCTTACCCTAAGCTGTTCAACATCTGAATACATGCCATGAACTCAAATAATCCACCGCCATGAACCTTGGCCTGGCGCGAGCTACCTATATTGACTTGCTATGGGCATTCAGTAAAGCCTTCTCTGATGCCGACTGCTCCACTAGCTCTATATGGCCATTTGCTCACCCGACCCATCTGAACTATATACTGTTGGTTTATGCGCATTTTTGATCTTCATACGTTAAGGCTTGGCATGGTTAGCCATTTAGATACCCTTTGCTCCTGCCTGTAATCGGTATAGTGAGCACATTCTCATTGACAACCCAGCATATATATATCTCTATCTCTATCTCTACTAAATAATTACATCGAGCTTTCCAATCCATATAACCATACAACCATCATTCCTCGCAACCTCGTGGCCTTTGTGCACACCCACTATACTCCCTTCTGTGGTAGCAAGGGTTGTGACTGTATATATCTCACTCTACCCTCTTCCTACGCTCATCCCCGAATGAACAGGTTAGATGTTCGCCTACAAGCCCCATAGAACCATCCTTTATCTCTAGGTGTATTACACGACAGAAGACTTTTGATATACACAACCAAAAAGCGAATGACAGCGCATACAACCAGCTCTAGTCAATAGAGCTCAAAGAACAAGACCATACCTACTCTTGATGTATCCTTGACTTGCAGCGGATCATGAAGACCAACATAGGATTTCTCGTTGCGCAACCATTTACCAAGTAAGGTAATATTACCTGGCATACGTGGCTTGTCGGATTATTGCTCGACGCCTACATAAGAGGCAGGAGAGTGTGCGATCTGGGTGCTGGTACGTACCACCGTGCCCGGAAATATAGGTAGTTGATGCTGGAGTCCGCGATGACGCATCTACCAGCTGTCCCACATGACTCCTCAAGAGACATCTCGGAGCAGCTCCCGCAGGCGTATCTACTCAGTATTCTACACAAAAGTAGTCAATGACAATGAACCGGTGTTCATAGCATTGATTGAAATCTAATCAATGGAGTTGGTTACACAAAGCGGGTAGGACGTTTCCTTATTGGTGCGCTGGCTTACATAAGGCGGCCCGCCCGCAACCCTAACCAATCTACCGGCCCATCTCCAAACTCTAACTAGCCGCATTTCGATAGCCTCCCAAAAACTCGTCCGAATCATGTCCAACGAGGAGCAAAAACAAATGCGCCGTTCGGGAGTCGAACCCGAGTCCCTTGCTTGGAAGGCAAGGATGATAACCGCTACACTAACGGCGCGATTTCCGATGAAAGAGATTGCTCAAATTTAAACTAGAATTAAAGAAGAAAAAAATAAAAAGTTGTCGAGGAAGCAATCTCCTCCTTCGGGAATCGCGTTAGGGGTGGTAAGGGGCTTCTTTCTGGCTTGGTTAGAGGGGTTAAGCTTACTGTCTCGGTAGGTAGTTAGGAGCTTACGGGGTTAAGCTCACCGTCCTGGTAGGTGGTTAGGGCTGAGCTCACCGTCTCCGTGCTTCCTCGACAACTTTTTATTTTTTCTTCTTTAATTTTAGTTTAAATCTGAGCAATCTCCTTCATCGGAAATCGCGCCGTTAGTGTATTCTAGTCTAAAATTACTGCTCTCTGTAGATCAACACTTGCGCAGTTACTGCCACTAGCTCGTTTAGTGGGTCGGATTGGTATGTGATGATACTACGTAGGTAGAAGGGTCAACACCAGGGAGGAGTATGAGGACGGCAGCGCCGAAACAGATGAGAACGTGGTTGCTGTAACTGAGCAATATGAACACTGATCTGATACACCCTGGACAGCCTTCATCCCCGGGAACCACGTCTTTTAACCTACAACCACATTAGCACTATGCCATCTCGTGTAGAAGGATCTAAAAGTTTATGACGAAAACCATCGCCCTGACTTTCATGCCTCCAAACAAGTAGCTAGTACTGGGTGATTCACCTCCCGGCAGTGTAAACCCATTCTATCACATCGACTCATCGACGACCCCGATGTGTGTATACCATATCTTGCCCGGAAGAACAAAGATGATGAATCAAATGTTGTGAACAGCCGTGTTATTATACATCAAGCCATGTAATCTCTAAACAGCAGGCAGGTTACAGTGGGTATCTGGATATCATCTTAATCAGTATAGTCACAAGGATCCTATGAGGCTAGCCGGGCATCTTTACATCTACATCACGGGTGTACTAAGGGCAAGAGTCACAGAGCAGGCACTACCCCAGTGGTTGACATTATGGTATAAAGCATCAGACCGACCATCAGATAGGTAGTACCCTTGGCTTGCACCGAGGCGATGATCTTACTATTGGTTCAGTCTTCCCACGCCTAGTCCGCGCCAAGTGCATCGGCCTTTTCAACCATACCATGTAGCATTCTGAGATTAAGCTACGTGAGGTCGAGGTGCTGGGGGAACTCAACACACCGGATAGTCAACCCAAACCGTGAGTATAATGAGAGCATCGCCGCCACTGCCGTCACGGCGAGTTACTTACGCGGCAATATATACCCGCGCAGGTATTCTGAACCGTCGATAGCATAGTTGAAAAGAAACAATTGCCATATAGAATACAGTACAACGCACATAGCGCAAATCTAGCTATACATAGTGAGCTCAGCCACGAATATCGACACCAGAATAAGGTCCACCCTCTACTCCTCCACAACAACCGGCCCCTCCCTTTCCAACTCTTCCCTCGACTTGACCTTTACCTCCATAACCCTCAGCAGCGTGTACCGATGCTTACTCGTGATCCTCTGCACATGCCTTCTCCGCCTCTTCGTCTTCTCCTTAACCCTCAACGGCTCCGCATCAACACCCAAAACCCTAAGCCGGCACTCGAACAGCCGTTCATCAATATAAGGCTTCCCCTTCAGCGTGAAGTCGCGAGAACCGAGCAGCGACGCGCGGTTAAAGCGCAGAACATCACCCGGCTGCACCTTGGGCATAAGGAAAGGAAGACGGAGGTGGTCGCCTTCAGTCAGGAGGTAAGGGCGGTCGTGGAGGTGCGCGGTGATATAGTGTGGTTTTTGTTCTGCTAGGAGGGGGAGCGTGTCAAGGAGGGATTTCGACACGGTGAGTGGTGTGGTGAAGGTTGGAGCAATGGGTTGCTTGGATGCTGGGATGTCGGCGCGGGTTGTAGGGATTGTGTTTATGGGTGTCTTTGGCGGCGCTTGAGTTCTCGGTGTGGATGATTGAGCTCGTGGAATTGCGCTAAGCGGCTCGGGGGGGTTTGTGGTGGCTTCTGAGGATGGGGTTGAGGTTGTTGATGTTGCTTGGTGAAGGCAGGCCCGGAAGGTTGTGCTGGTGATCAGGGATGGGCGGGCGGCTTGCTCGAGAGGAAGGGCAAAGGCCCTTGCCAGAGCAGAGCGGGAGAACATTTTGGAGGAGCGGAAGTTCTGTATCTGCCTCTATGGTATGGTTGAGCTGAATTGGCTGGTCTGGAACGGAGGTGTGGCCGGGGAGAGAAATTCGTGATGGAGATAACAGGTCACGTGAGCGATTATCTTCCAAATTTTTGAACTCCGCCTTCGATCAACCCGCCATCTTCATCGTTCTGTTATCACCGAGTTTTTGTCGGATAATATTTCAATATGGTGCGTTTTTCTTGAATATGATATTGGATTCTTGTGACACTGCTAACTGATCCGAATACAGCCTCAGAACGAGTTCGTCTAACCCCACTTTACCCATCCCACCGTCTAACAATCCCAGGTATATCGAGCGCTGGACGAAGCAGCACGGAAAGCGTCTGGATCACGATGAGCGTGCCCGGAAGAAGGAAGCCCGTGAGGCCCACAAGCAGTCCAAAGATGCTCAGAACCTCCGTGGTCTGAGGGCCAAGCTGTACCAGCAGAAGCGCCATGCAGAGAAGATCCAGATGCGCAAGCGCATCAAGGCCCAGGAAGAGAAGAATGTCAAATCCTCCGCCCCCAGCGAGCCTTCTCAGACACCCCTCCCGCAATATCTGCTCGACCGTTCCCAAGCTACGAATGCAAAGGCTTTGTCGAGTGCTATCAAAGATAAGCGTGCAGAGAAGGCGGCCAAGTTTGCTGTGCCGCTGCCCAAGGTTAAGGGTATCAGTGAGGAGGAGATGTTCAAGGTTGTCAACACCGGAAAGAAGACACACAAGAAGTCGTGGAAGCGCATGATTACGAAGCCGACGTTTGTTGGAAACGACTTTACCCGGCGACCTGTGAAATATGAACGTTTCATTCGGTGAGTTGGCTGTGGACTTGCACGAGGATTTTGCTAACTGTCTTCAGTCCCATGGGTCTGCGTTACAAGAAGGCCAACGTCACACAGTATGTTTCTAGCGACTGATCTCGAGATTCTGCGATTTGCTAACCCCATTAAGCCCCGAGATGGCTGTCACTGTCCAACTTCCCATCTTGTCCGTCAAGAAGAACCCACAGAACCCGCTCTACACTCAACTCGGTGTCCTCACCAAGGGAACAATCATCGAAGTCAACGTCTCCGAACTTGGTATCGTCACGACGGGAGGAAAGGTTGCCTGGGGTAAATACGCCCAGGTCACGAACACGCCTGAGAACGATGGCTGTGTCAATGCGTACGTTTCCTTTTGACTTGGAAAAACCAGGCCGCTAACTATCATGACAGTGTCCTCCTCGTTTAATCCCTCGACGCTAAAGACATTACACGATGACTGTCTTCCTTGATACCATTTCATGTCCTAGAACTTCGATTTCCTTTCCCTGTCTACAATTCACGGATGGCGTTTGTGGCGTGCAAACTTGTCATATCAATTGATTGATTACTCTGTCCTACCTCCAAACTAAATTTCCCCTGTAAATATTTCTACACATACTGTGAAAGGAACAGCCCGAACCGTGCCCTCATCCCTGTCTCTATCCTTTCCCCAGCACCCGGCCCTCCGCGTCTTTGCTATTGCCCTTATTCCCCCTGCGGCCCCGAGGCACCCCGCACCACCCGCCCAGCGAAACCGAGAAGACTGCTCCATAGACCGAAGACGCCGTACCCAAGATAGAAAATTCCTCGCCTTGTAGAGGAGGCGATGGGCCTGTCTTGTCCATCCAGCAAGCCCCCAGGCCGCTCTAGACCAGATCTCCAGTATCCCCGATAGCTAGCTCTAGGGGCAGCGTAGTAATTAACAAGGTAGCTGTGCCTATGGTACAAATGGAATTGAGTTGCTAAGGGCAGAAAGAATGTCCATGTAAGCTCGACCTCTGGCGCCCTTTGCCAGGGTTTCATATAGCATAGCATCGCATGGTATAGAATAGAGTGGTAGACCTAAGACTTAAGTAGGTCATGGCACGACATCCGTCTCGACAGACTCGTTTCAGGTGGTTTTGCTGGTTGATTTTGTGCAAGTGTGAAGTTCCTATGCTGGTGGCTTAGCTCGCTTTTTTGCTTTTGGGTACGGCTATGGATGGGTACAGGATTTTATGTGATGGGCGAGACAGGAGGTGAGAGGAATGATAATACGAAGTGAGAGATCGAGGACTTTATTTCAACAGGGGCTTCAACTCATTCAAAAAATATGCACAGTCATGCAAGATAGCCAAGAGGCATCAATTCTTCAGTACGGAGTACAGATATGTACACGGACAAGTCATTAAGTATATCCAAGGCAATATAACCACAAACTCCACGCTACGCTGACAGCATGGTAAAGCTGTATGCAAGCCAACACCAACAAACACCGACTCTGGTCAAGAGTAAGAAGGCAAAAGAAGTAGACACCCAGAATCAAGATAGACAACCAAGAATGTCATACAAAAGAAAAGTCATAGTCAAGTCAAGTCAAGTCAAGTCGTGGTAAGCCAAAACAAAGGAGATGTTATAGACAGTATTATGGATTCTCGTCCAGAGCGGCTTTCATTTTTGCAAAAAAGCCGGCGGGCCAGCCAGCTAGTTCTTCGTCGGTAGGAGCGCCGCGGGCACGGCAGTGGGTGACCACGTTGAGCAGGATTCTGCCTAGCATGTCCTGTGTGATGGGAACAGTGCCTTCAAGTTGCGTGTCGGGATATAGGAATGGATCTTGCTGGCTAAGAAGCTCAGCGACTGTTGGCCGGAGTGTTTGGTCTCGTTGCAGACATTGCTTCAGTGTGCGAATGAGTCCTGGGGGTATCTGGACGCCGCCGACGCCGAAAGCTGGAAAGTCGATCTTGACCTTTGGATTTGGAATGGCCAGGATGCGCTCGTAGTATTTGGCAATTTTGGCAAAAGGAGGTTGTCCGTAAACCATCTTGTAAAGAATACACCCAAGACTCCATACATCACTGGGCTTACCGAGCTTCATAACCTTTCCAACACTTGCTGGCAACCCAAGCGATGCATTCGAGTCGACTAGCGCTTCTGGAGACATGTAGTTTGGTGTTCCAACCTGTTGTTCGCGGTGTACGTTGACAGTGTGGTCTTGGATGGCATTGGCGATCCCAAAATCAATCAGCTTCAGCCGACCTTGAACAAGAAGGAAGTTTGCGGGTTTCAGATCGGAGTGGACAATGTTGTGCTCGTGGACTGCCTGAACACATTCCAGCATTTCCTTCCAGTAGAATCGGGTAAAGTTGATGTCAAAGGTGGCATCCTCTGCGTTCAGCTTGTACGTCAGAATCTTCTCCAAGTCCGACTCGCCAATTTCCATAAGCACGCTGAGCGTATGCTTGTCCGAGTTCAACTCCCAGTCAAACAAACGCACAACACGGTCGATATTGTCCAACTTCTTCAGCAAGTCAATCTCTCCCTTGTATCCAGCCAGCGTAGTGGGGTCAATATCCTCCAGGTTCACTCTCTTCAGAGCAAAGATTTTGTAGTTCTCAGCCATAACTCGGTAGACGATAGAACTACCCCCACGACCTATGCGATCTAGACGTGTAAATGGCTTGTGATTGATCGACACTTGGCTTCGTTTCTTGCGGGATTGAGATGCGGTAGCTGCTCCTCCTGTTGCCGTCGCCGTTTCCAGGACCGACATTTTAGGAGGAGGGGGCGCAGGTCGGTGTGGAGTGTTGTTGCTGCGGGTAGTGAGGACTTTTCTAGGTGAGGTTGCTGGCTCTGGTTCCTTCTTCTCGTCACTATAGACGACCGCGAGCTTCTCTGGCTTGTCGAGAAAGTTGAATCCCTGTGATTTGACGCGCTTAAAGGTTGGTGGAGGCTCATTCTCTTGATCACGGGAGGACGGCAAGACTGGGGGAGGAGGTACTTTGAAGACAGGCTCTTTCGAGCTGGAAGGTTTGGACGATACATCGGAAGATGACCCCGGTGTTGATTTGGGATGTGATGCATACGATTTGGGTGAGGATGATCTGCTGAACGGTCCATCACCGGAAGTTGCCCGGTAATCTGTGCTTTTCTGCGGTGGACTTGGGTCGGCCCATTGTACTTTCGGAGATGATGCTCTTGTGCTTTTGTAGTTGTAGTCGTCCGCCTCAGCTTCCTTGTTATCGGAAAGGTAGTTGGGTGATTCGTTCTCCTCACTCTGGCGACGCAACACCCCACGTCTGGCGGGCCCGTTGAGAAATGTCCCTGTCAGCCTGCCGACTCTCTTCACGCGCAACGAGCTCTGCACACCAATATCCTCTGGGTTGCGCGTCCGAAGGACAGATGACGTAACAGGCGGAGCGTACTCTTCATAGCTGTTCTTTCTTTCGTCCTCAATGCGATCAGCACTTCCTTGCTCGGCCAAAGGACTCCTGCTGGTAGAGCGCCTCGCGGATGGTGATATTGAGGCGGGAGATCGCGTGTGACTGCGCGATGCATTGATCCGAACACTGCGCGTCCGCGGAGCGGGTGTGATGAAGTCATTGGAGTAGCTCTTAACCTCCGCCTCAGCACTCTCGCCGTTCGAAAGAAGTGACCCCTCTCTCCGTGTTCTCGAGGCGCTCCCTAGAGCAGATCCTAGCCGGACCACGCGCGGAGCAGGGCTCCCGTTCGATTGATCCAGTGGGGAAGAGGTCCGTGATCGCCGGTCCTGGCTAGATGCGGCGGAGCCAAGGCGCACACTCTGGTGGCTGCTGGCACTCCTGTTTCTCAGACGCGGCGAGGAATCCGCATCTTCGTCGAGAAGGGCCTTGACAGACGCGCTGAACTTCGGTTCCGGTACCTCGTCGTCGGAGCTGTCGCCGGCAGAAAACTGCCTAGAGATCAATGCCGCACTACCCCGGAGGGCGATAGGGTTCTGTATTTCGGGAGAGGTGCGCCTCAAGCCGGTGCGGGAGATCGAGGCGCGGGACATCTGACGGTATTGTTGTTGATGGAGGGCTGTCGCATGGGCGGTGGAGAGGGAATTCGGAGAGGCCATCATCGGAAGTCATAGGTGGTGCGGCCTAACGCGTCCCAATGCATCCGTCGGACCCTCGGTGGTCGCACCTGCGTTGTTGTTGCGCTGCTGTTGTTGTATTATTATTGTTAGTGGGTGACTTGACGTGGATGTCGTCGAATCAACAAATTGGGCGGCTGGTCCTTGGCATTCCGCACGTGACTGGTTGCTAGGCGACGGCGCATTGTCAACAAAGACGGAGGCTTCGGCTCTCAACAGGTCATAAATGCTACGAAATACAGTACAGATGCCGTCGGGCCATATCGTAGAATTTACGAGGGGCAGCGGTGTAGGAGCTGCAGCTGACCGACAGCCTTGCATTGTTGAACAGGTTCGACTTCTTGGACGCACGGGGTAACTCGACCGCGAGGTCGGGAACAAATATTTCATAATTCGTTCTTTACCTGTGTGGCTGCTGTGGCATCACTGGCATAAGATCGAATGTAGCGTCGCTGCCTAAATGACAGAACACAACCACAATAGCGGCGTTTCCTCTTTCTGTGGCCAGAGAGACTAGACCGAGGCACGAGTACGATTACGAAAAGTCGAACACTGAGCTAGCATGAGTCGACAGAAGAGACTTCCATGTTCTCTGTTCAACTGTTGCCTTTCTTTCGGAACGGATGTTCAATAGACTGTGTGTGGGGTGTTCGGGGGATATGCAAGATTCGAGCGTCTCTCCGTGCTGTGGAGACTTCACAACGCGATGTTCTTGAAGATATCGACTCATCGAGCACTGAAGAAGTCTGCGACTCGTTAGAGACTCTAGATGGAATCTGCTGTTATGTCAAATCATTCGTGAATTCTCAATTAATGTGGTAGCGAGGCAGCGAGAACGCCCCTTTTCCTGTTCCTGAAGGCCAAGGCTAGGCTGGAGGATTCAACGCCTCCCCCGGCTTCCAGGCACAGTGCAGCCCCTGTCCCTGCTGCGCCCGTATTGGATGCTTGTCTTTGATCAGGCTGATGGTATGCAAGGTGCAATGTGCACTGTTTCCATAGCCCAGCGGTCCGGGCAGTAATCATGCACCAAATTTCCCCGGAAACTCGCATCTGCAAATCCGACGGAGATGTTCGACTCTTGACTCCTGAGTCGGTTCATTCACGATCTCCGATCCGTCACAAATATTGAGTCTCGACTCAGAAAAGCTGGAACAGGCATAGTGTTCACCAGAAGACTAAGAATTCGATAGACAAAGAGAGCGGATCACATGGTCTGCGGCAGCGAATTGCCGAACTTGAATCTTCTCCTTCAGCCTGCTTGACCCGCTCGCCGCTTCTGCAGTCCAAGCAGGTCTCTTTCGCCAATGGCTAATTTATGATGTGGCTCCATCACAAGGGCTTTTGTTTTGGTTCGGTAAGTGCAAAATAAGTCGGCTGCTTGGCTTCCGGGCGCTGTAGAAGTTGGCTTCCTGCGTGTTAACAGCTTGACAAGCAAGCTGCTGACATCAACAACAAGATCAGATCAACTCACTTGCATCTTGATGCTATTTTTGTTTCCTGTGACGACTAGTCGCGCGATCGAGCGGGCAACATCGTGAAACGACCCATCTATGATCCTGAGAACCCCCATCTTTATGAGGCCCCAAGCTTAAGTCAGTGGGTCAGGCCAGGAACCAAGGGACTGTGTCGAACCAAGGGTTTCATCTTCTTCTCCGGTGCCTGGTTCAGGAACATGTTTGGCAACGATCGCTCAAAAAAGCTCATGGGTCATGGACAAACTTCGGATCGCAGCTCCAAGCTAGACTTTGACTTCAAACAGCCGGCTGTCAGAGATTTTGCTTCTTCTCCGTCTGACTCCGTGAACAGGTTCATTGGCTCTTCACCTCATTCTGAGGCAAACCAGGGGTCAGCTAGCAGAGTCAGCAAGTTTGAACTATGAAAGGACCCGCTAGCATCGCTAAAATGGCCAAGGTTCAGCCTGCTTTCTTCTCTTCATGATTAGCTCATCCCTCCGAGAGCTCCGTCGCCCGGACCATCTGCCAAATCTGTCGATTTGGCGTGCCTCTAAGCACACTACTGCGTTGCTGTGACTTCATGAAGGAAGCTTTTTCCCGCAGTGATGCAGTATTGCAGATTCGGATGGAGACCGGTCGAGCTGGACCTTTTGATCTGCTTAGTTGTGTCTTTGGTTAGGGTTGTCAGTTGTCACAATGTCAACTTGTCAAGTCCAATTAACCCCGCTCACCTGTTGGGAAACCGCGCACACGTCGATTGCGAATACTACGGGGTACAACCGTACAGTCGAATTCAATGGCCTTAGAAAACACTGGTACGAACATTGTCTGTTGAAATACTTGTAGACCGTCGTGCGGGATCAAGCTGCACGTCTACCGGCAGTGGAAAGTTTCAGGTTCCCGGAGAACCATTCTCAACAACCGATGTGATGGCTCCGCTAACTAGAAACAAGAGGCTGAACTCTCTTCTGTTCACGACTCGCAAGTGCTGAAATAGGACCAAGCACGGATGCATGCGGGCATGGTCTTTGTCTCGACTTTCGAATCTTCGTGCTACATGCCAGATTTGGATTTGCAAACCGATTGCCGATTGGTTTACCACCAGAACAGCGACTGAGGCTCCATTGGCTGGCTTTATGCAGGAACAAATTCAGCTGCGGACCATAACCAGTGACACAAAACTCGTTGGCAGACATCCGTCATACCCCTCCTCCTATCCCCTTTCTCAATTCTGGACTTTATCTTAGAGTCTGGGCTGGGCGTTACCCCAACTAAGATCCTTGTGGAAGGAGGTTGTACGGGGTAGACTTCCTGAGCTACCGCAGCTCGCTAGATCAACGCCGTCAAGACTCAAAAGACCTAACTATTCGGAGTAAGAGTCTTTCCCACCACCAGATACTAGTCAGTGCTATGTGGGTAACAAATCCACAGAGCATGAAACTGATCCTTTTCTTATTTGGCGAACCCCGTGGCCTGAAATAGCACTTAGACTGTGTTTGTATCCACACCCCAACGGTAGCGTCGACTGAGTTTCCGCGGTCCGAACGACGGTCCACTTGGCAAGGACTGTGAAGATCCTGGAAGATGGACAGGAGCCAACTTTCTTGCCCCCTGTGGGCTGACGGACGGACGCTCAGGGGAGGTATATAATCCTGTGAGCTGCGCACCCTCAATTCCTCCAACCAGCAAGTCTTTGTCTGTCGTTTCTCTGGCCCCGTGCCTGTCACTCTTTTTTTTTATACACAACAGTCGTTTATTCAACAGTCTATCGTTAATTCGTTTGATACGTCATTCGCTCTTCTATTCTTCCCCGCGAATAATTGTGGTTCTAAACCCTTTATTGTTATACTGACGCTACCATGCGTTCCAGCCTTCTTTTGCTTGCCGGTCTGGCAGCCTCAACCCTCGCCCGCCCTACTGCCAGTGCCAACAACGAGATCGATGCCCGTACTTTCGGTCTCGTCGGTGGCCTCATCGAAACTGTGAAGGACCTCCTTCACGGCACAAGCCCAGTCAACATCCTCGGTGGCATCAGCGCCGAGGCTGCTGCAGCCCTTGGTGGTAGTGCTCTTGGTTGCAAGGCTGGTTCCGTCGACCTCGAGTACCGCAAGGCGCTTGCTCTCTGGCTCAAGTCCGAGGCCGCTCTCCACATTGATGTTGCCCTCAGGAAGGCTCTGTTGGCCTGGGCTGAGGTTGACGTTTCCCTCGGCGTTGATGTCGACCTCGAGATCGACCTCTCCCTCCGTGCTCAGCTCTCCTTCTTCATCCCCGCCTGCGCCCACATCGCTGCCAAGGGTGACCTCTATGTCAGCCTCGACGGTGTCTTCTCCCTCGCTGCCGACGTCCTCGGTGTCCTCAGCGCCAGTGCTCAGGCTACCCTCGAGGCCGCCATTGGCCTCCTCGTCGACATTGACTGGAAGGTCAAGGCCGGTCTCGAGTTCATCGCTGCCGGTGGTATCGTTGCCGACCTCGACATTGAGATCATCAGTGCCCTGAAGATCTGGCTCAACAGCAAGGAGTGCTCCCTGTCTCTTGAGCTCAAGAAGACCATTCTAATCTGGATCGAGGGTAAGATTGGTGGTGATGTTATTGAGCTTCCTAAGCTCCCTGTCGGTGGTGTTACTACCATCTCCATTGGTAAATCTCTTGAGGTTCTCGTTGAGGCCTCCGGTGCCCTCGTTGCCAGCGCCCAGGCTGCCCTCGGTGTCTTCCTTGAGACCGACCTCGGCCTTGAGATTGACATTGAAATCAAGAAGCTCCTCACTCTCTGTGCCAAGGGTGGCCTCGCCCTCGACCTCTCATACGAGAAGCGCGTCGAGCTCCAGCTCTGGCTCGCCAGCTCCAAGTGCAGCCTCACTGCTGAACTCAAGTCCCTCCTCGTCTTTTGGCTCTCCTTCGGTGTCTCTTCTGGCGCCGAAGTGTCACTCGACCTGTCCAACAACCTGCTTGCTGATCTCACTGGCTTCATCACCGGTACCGTTGACGCTCTGCTCGGTGGCCACCTCAAGGGTCTGCTTTCCTTCCTCTTCTCCGGCAAGGGTGTTCTCTCCATCTCCATTGAGGCTCGTGCCCAGCTCGCTGCTCTCATCGGCGGTGGCCTCGGCTTTGAGATCGACATTTCCATCCAGAAGATCATCATCGGCTGGCTCGGCGGCTGCCACGAGTGCTGCGGCGGCTCTCCTACTTTCACTCCTGGCCTCCCCACCAGCACCCCTCTCATTCCTACCGGCAAGCCCACCACTACTCCTGGCCTTCCTACTGTCACCGAGACCCCTGCCGTCCCTACCAACACCCACACTGAGACCGAGACCATTCCTGGACCTACTGGCTCAAGCCCCGTTGAGTCCGAGACTCCTTGCGAGACTGATGTCACCGAGACTACCATCTCTAGCACCATCTCTCACCCTGGCCAGACCTCCCCTGCCGTTCCTACTGGCTCCCACCCCGTTGAGTCCGAGACTCCCTGTGAGACTGACGTGACTGAGACTACCATCTCTAGCACTATCTCTCACCCTGGCCAGACCTCTCCTGCTGTCCCTACCGGAACCGTGACCGAGACCAACCCCGGGTCCCACCCCGTCGAGTCCGAGACTCCCTGCGAGACTGACGTGACTGAGACCACCATCTCTAGCACTATCTCTCACCCTGGCCAGACTACTCCTGCTGTCCCTACCGGCTCAAGCCCTGTTGAGTCCGAGACCCCCTGTGAGACCGATGTCACCGAGACCACCATCTCCAGCACCATCTCTCACCCTGGCCAGACTGGTACCGACTCTCCCAAGCCTCCCACTGAGACTGGATCCGACTCTCCTAAGCCCCCCACCGAGACTGGTGCCGAGCCCAGCGAGACCCCTTGCGAGACTGACGTGATCGAGACCACCATCTCCAGCACCATCTCTCACCCTGGACAGACCGGCACTGACTCACCTAAGCCTCCTACCGAGACTGGCTCCGACTCCCCCAAGCCTCCCACCGAGACTGGTGCCGAGCCCAGCGAGACTCCTTGTGAGACTGATGTCATTGAGACCACCATCTCCAGCACCATCTCCCACCCCGGTGAGACCGGCTCTGACTCCCCCAAGCCTCCCACCGAGACTGGATCCGAGTCCGACTCCCCCAAGCCCCCCACCGAGACCACCCCCGGTGTTCCCACTGGCGTCCAGCCTACCGACTCCGCCTCGATCACCCAGCCTCCCGTCCCAACTGCCACCTCCACCGGCAAGAAGACCAAGACCGTCACCGTCACCGAGACTGTCGGCGTCGAGTACTGCCCTCCCGAGCTCTACTAAGCTCACCACCTAACGAGACGATCGCAATGGCACCACTTGCTACGGAGCCCTCACCGGCCTAATTCCTAATCGCTAATCTCTTCACGGCACCGATCGAAGCAAGCCAGACTGCGCAACGCAAAGGCGGAAAATAGATTACATCACCAACAACAACAAAGCTTGCCTCCGATTTTACCTGTACTTATGCTGCTGACAGACTTCTTTACTCTTTACTTCAATGTTCTTGATATCCCCCTTAATGGAGTACATTCCTTAATGTTATGTTATTTGGCAGGATTTATATGCTCCCTGTCACAGCTCAGCTCAGCTCCAGCTACCATGTATATGTATACAGATTACAGCGTCACGATGTTCATACTTTTATTCTGGTTCATAAATAATCGAAGCGAATTCATTATTCATTTCTTTCCCGAAGTCCAAATCTAAGACATGATCAACACGCCCCTCACCACAGTGGATCTAGCACGAAGGAAATCCGAAAAGCAAACCCCAACGTCAACGTCAATCGCGTGGAAGCCATCCAATCACGCCGCAACATCAAGTGCTTCTTCCCCGCTGCCCCTGACTAAATCCGACCAAATTCTGACCGCCGAAGCGAAGACTTGGGAAGTGATTGCGATCGGCCGTCTATTGCGCCTTTGATTCTGGGGACGGGCACGAAGGATTTTGGGCAGCTGTCAGACTCACTTGGACTTCTAAGAGTAAGTTCTGGGTCTAATCTGGGCCGGGTCTGACAGTCTGACTGACGAGGACGCGTTGCTGTGGAGTGGTGATACAATGACAGACAGGTTTTTTATTTTATTTTCTGGGTTTATGGGGTTTGTCTCACTTGCATCAGCATGGTTGATTGAAATTTGATTGAGTTTTCTTGGAATCACTGCATTGCGATTGACATTACAATGGAGATGGGTGCGTACCAGGGCCCTGAGTAGTGGGTTGATGATGCAGCGGGGAGGAAGGATGGATGGATGTCTTACTTATGCCGAAATTATGAGCGAGATGCCGACCCGGGGTGTAAGAAATTAAGAATGTGCATGATGATGCCATGGTGTCTGGAGCCGATCTGTCGATGCTCAACGGGGTGGGGTTGCCATTGAGAATCGTCATCTCGTTTTTTCTCGAGGTCAACTGGTGTCCGTGGCTCTGGGTCCGAAGGTTGTAGTTGGACTGTTGGACTATGAATGGATGATGAGGGTAAGGTGAGGAGAATCCAGGAACATTAAACCCCAGGTTACCATTGGACTGTCATATCGAACCCCTCATTCTAAAGGTATACGCAATAAAGTTGCACAAATACAATATACCAAGATCTCAGCCACCAATCTCCCAATTTTTGAGTATTTAGTTTTCCTTTTACCCCTGGTTGAACCCGAAGCCGAACCCCAACATGCGGACTTCCAGACTGCGGAGAAGAGGAGTAAAAACACTATTGAAGAAAGCTGCTATTATTATCCCAATTAATCTATTTTATATTACTTCTTCTTTCCTTCGCCCGTGGCGTCCCTGCTTGTTCCTGGATCCTGGATCCTGGGTTCTTGGCTATGGTGGTCTGAGGTGGCTCCTGGACAAGTACGGGGTAATTAATTATTCAAGAGTAGAGTGGGAAGTGAGGTTATAGATGGGCTAGTTTAGACTTTTATTTGAGATCTATACACCCGTACATCGGGTGAGTGTATGTTCGAATATGATATCAAGATCCGAATACTGTACCTATAGTGAAGTGCTCTGCAGCTGTAAATAGGATGCAGGGCTTTGTTTGATTGTATTCGCCAGGTAAAATAAGCATGCTCCAGCTGTATTGTGAAATGCTCAAATGGCATGGATGGAATGGGTGTTGCATACTCCGTACTCTTGACCAACTCCTCGAAGAGAAGAGCTGCAGAGCAATGCATACCGTGCTCAAGAGGCCGAAAAGACCCGGAGTACAGCACCGCTGCAAGTCCAACAGAGAGATGGAATGGAGCATCTGCGTGTATTATACTTAAGACGCCAGTGCAATACTTGTGATGAGTCTGAGTTTGACGGCTGAAGTTATTGAGACAAGTATGTGAAGAGAATATTCAACAGCGGATCGCATACTGAACTCTCCTAGTCCGGAATTCCTCTTTCATCCTTTCATTTCTGACAACAGGTTGGAGAAGAGCGTGACACACTACCTGGCTCAGAGAAACGGGTGCAGAAAGCCCCCGCAAAAGTCAGAGGTAGCCACACATCCGGACTGTGTCATCAAGGCGTGGTATATGAAAGCCATAGAGGGCGAAGGTCAAACAGCCCTAGTAGCTATAGAACCTGCCGCGACGCCTTATACGGTGGACTGATAGTTCCAGTTCATAACTAGGGCATGAGCTATCGGGTGTGGACACTCATGCGGCATAAGCCATATGAAGGACACATGCCAGGTTGTTTGGACTATACTTTCCACTAATGCTTGAGGCCATGCGTCGATCCGCCAATTGCCCATGGGAGCTCTGTCTAATCCTGTCATGAACAGCATATACTTCGGACGCCAGAGTAGCCGTATACGAACGGCCCGCTGTGGCTGTGGCCTGTACGATCCATCGGCAAGTGGATATCCATGCATGGAACAAGGGGCCGAAATGAGGCCGTGTTTCGTATCGACGGAGCGTCTGATTGGAGAGGATGAGAGGTCGAAAAACTGAATTCCAACCGATATACGAAGTACGGGGTACGTATACGATGCAGGGCTAGGGCTGAGGAAGGAGCCGAAGACGAGGTGGACCGTCTGGAGATTTGAAATTACGGAGCATCGGGAGTTACTGAAGGCCAAGGAATATAAAATGGTATTGCAGCGGGACGCTCGTCTTATTAAGTGTAATGGAGGCTTCGTTATGTTCTTGAGATAGACATCGTGCACTTTAGTGCTCACCTCGGAGACTTTGAGTTGCTACCTACCTTGTCCCTTGGAGCGGCACGGCGCATGGCAACTAGTCTCTCACGGAGGAGTTTCTCGCGTAGCTCGGTACTGGAGATGCGTGTATACGGTTTTGGTCTGCTGTGCTGTACAACTGTTAGTCTGGAGCCAAGTTTATTCCACTTTCACAACGGATACATGTTGGGTACCTTATATTATTGAAATCATTCACCCACCTCTGTAGCAGGGTTCTCGGTTGCAGATTCAGGAGGCGGCGATCGCTTTGTATTCTCGTCTTGATCAGCCATTTTTTGTCGCTTCTCAGTAGGAACGGATACGGAAGAGGTGTTGCGCCGTCTTCTGGCGGCAGGAGCATATCTCTGAATAGAGCGACGCCGCTTCTTGTCTCTTGGATGACTGCGGCTGCGGCTGCGGGAATCGCGACGCCGTGGACTGACACTCCTGCTTGGAGATCGGCCTCTACTCCGGCTACGGCTGCGGCTCTCACTTCTGAATGAACGACGGCGCCTGCGGTCCCCGCCACGTTCCCTGCTGCGGCTCAAACGGCGATCGTCACGGGTTCTGGGGCCTTTTGCAACATTAGCCGTTGAATCTTTTCTGTCATCTTTCGAGTAAGGCGATGATTTCCGCCGGCCCTGCTTCCTGTCAGGGCTGCGTGATGGAGAACGGGTCTTTGAAGCAGACGACCTCCTCCTGTGTCGGTTTCTGGGTGGGGAGCCGGATGGACTGGAAGAATAGGATCTTTGCTTTCGGTCTCTTCTGGGAGAACGTGAGCGTGATGAAGCATTGCGGGAAATGGATCTTGCGCGATCACCGTAATCAGGACTGCGTCTCCTCTGCCTCCGGCGATCTCCTCGGTCTGGCGAGACGGAGCCGCTAACGGACCGCCGGCGTCGGTTATTTCGGTCATTGCGTTGCCTGCGTGGTGGTGAACGAGAACGTGATGCAGATTGCGAGCGTGAGCGTGAGCGATCAGGCGACCTAGAAGGCCGACGGCCTCTGCGAGGACCGGAGGGAACATACGAATCGAACTCTCGCCTGGAAGGCTGAGGGAAGCGTTCACGGCTGCGCCGCCTGGGTGGTGAGCGACGCCGTTCAAAGTCCCGACCTCCAAAACCACCGCGTCGTCCTCCGCGGCCTCTGTCGGAGCGTTCCCGGCGTCTTATCTCCTCAATTTCTCGTTCTCGCGCGCGCTCCTGCTCTTGTTTCTTGCGGGCCTCCTCTGCAGCCTTTTCCGCTTCAATCTGGAAGAGTCAGCAGGTGCAGCCACCATCTAGAAAGCCTGACCAACCTTCTCTTGAATAAGCTCCAGCTTCTTGGCTTCTAGAAGCTCCTTCGGCACTCCTTGCGGGTTCTCTTGCGCGCTCAAACATAGGGACCATAATTCCTTGCAAAACTTGGCAGTATCTTTGTCCAAAAATCCGGTGAGCTGAATTTGTAGCGATTTAACATCGGGCTATTCCGTTCGGGTATCGATTAGCAGTTATCGCAAACATTGGCCTCAAGTTGACTCGACATACATAGCGCGACCCCTCTAGTAAATTGAAGCAAAGCTCAATGACAACATCATCTTCATTGCCCAGAATCTCAGAGATCTTTCCTGCAATCCATCTGTAAAGATAACCAAGTTAGCAATCGCACATCTGAATCAAGGTCGCCGAGGCTGCTCACTTTTTCATCACCTCAATGTTCACTTTGGTCATGTCCACTTTTTGACTGAATTCCGGAGGGAATTTAGTCTGCCGGAGCAGTTTCGCGTCCACCCGAGTTGCCATTCTTTTGATGAAAGCTTGTATGTTGTGTTTCAGGGCTGAAAGTCGTGAAGGCGTGACTCGAGATTCGAGAAGCTTGTGACGATTTGCATTTTTGGTCTTTGTCGCTATCTGGATCGGAGCCCGGTCGGACCGAGTGTACGGAGACCCGTGAGCCTCATGCCTGCCTAATTAGGATGTCATACTCTCTGTGGACTCTTATATTGTTTGGGATATGGTTCATAGAGCTCATAATCTCGTAACTATACTACATAAACTGTGACACCTAATAGATGCTATTGTGCAACTGGGCATGGTACAGACCACCATCAGTTTGACGAAGACCCCGCCAATTCTCGCAGCACCCGATTCACTTCCTCCCTCCCACGGCGCAGCTGTTCATCAACTCTGCCATCCTTATGGATAGCCTTCATCTCATAGTGCAGCTCGACGAGCTCCGACGCAAGACGGAGATTGTCATTCACCGCCTCGCTCTTTGCAGGCGCTGGCGTTGACTCTTTGGCGGATTGCGCTATCGTGTCTGATGGAGGAAGTCTCTCGTTGACAGTGACGAGGTTGAGGGCATCATTGTATTCCTGCTCAGCATCAGTAGGTGCTAGGTTGTCTATACAGCTGGCGTAGGGTTGGTATGTGGTAGGGCTAGGACGAAGGAACATACGCAGGCGCGCAAGGACGTCAAGTCCGATAGGACCTCTGCTACTTTCATGGTGCTTGAAATCTGCTCTAGGGCCTGCTTCTCTCAGTTGGAGTAAAGATGCACCCGCATTAGATTCTCCACAGAACCACGGATAAAGATCCGGTTGTGATGGACGACTGGTGATGCGATAGCGGCACAAAGAGCCTTGCGGGAGAGATTGCTGTAATTTGCAGTCAGAGAGGTCTCTGGTCAAGTGTGCTTTGGTATAAACAGCTAGATTAAGAACAACCAGCATGCAATGCAATGCTTAAATTCCTTTGAAGATAGTTGGAGAATTAGAGTTGGAGTCTGGAGAAGAGCAGCAACTCCGAAAGTCGGAAGACCCGAGCTCCCCACAATCCTCGGCCAGACTTCCGCCGCTTTATCGGCTGCAACAGCGACCTCTATAACTACTGGTTTCTCCCCTCAATTACTCATTGTCACCCTCTCATACAACCCCCAGCACAATGGCAGCTTCAATAAGGGCAAACTGCCGAAAAGTCATCTGCATTGGCCGGAACTACGCGTGCGCATTCACCTCCCCTATCTCCAAACCTCACTAACTTCTGGAATTCCAGCGACCACATCACAGAACTTAACAACACAAAGCCAAAGCAGCCCTTCTTCTTTCTGAAGCCCTCGTCCTCAATCCTCGTCCCCGGCGAAGGTCCCGTCCTCCGCCCCCAAGGCACAAAGCTACACTATGAGGTGGAACTCGGTCTGGTAATGGGCAAGCAGGTCCGCGACCTGGATCCAAACGACCACAAGGGCGCGTTGGATGCGATTCACAGTGAGTCGATCCACCACACAGACACCGTCAGCTAGATCACGACTAACGAATTCTGCGTTTGTCTGTATCTAGGCTACCTCCTTACAATTGACATGACGGCCCGCAACGTGCAGGACGAAGCAAAGAAGAAGGGTCTTCCCTGGACAATCGCCAAGGGCTTTGATACTTTTCTACCCGTCTCGCAGGAGATTCTCAAGTCGCAGATCCCGGACCCGCATAATGCGTTCTTGCGGTTGAGTGTTGGGTCGCAGGCGCGCCAGGCGGATTCGACGGGGTTGATGCTGTACCGGATCCCTAGGTTGCTGGCGGAGATCTCGCGCGTGATGACGCTGGAGAAGGGAGATTTGGTGTTGACGGGGACGCCGAAGGGTGTGGGGGAGGTCAAGTCTGGTGATGTGATGAGGGCGTCGATTGAGGTTGATGGAAAGGAGATTGAGCAGGGGAGGATTGAGGTTGAGGTTAAGGATCGGGAGGGACGGTATGTGTATGGAGAGACCTAGATGGATGTGGAGAGACTTTGATAGAGTGTATATAAACCAAACAAAGCAGATAAATGAACCGCTACAAACACCGTGCGCCATGGGTCTATCAGAAATACGCCATGGGTCTATCAGAAATAATCTATGGATGCATGCGATTATCGCGCAACGAAAACAACATCCTCGTCGTCTAGAGGGACGATGGCTAGCGATCTTCTCTTCCGCTTCGCATCTTTCTTCTTTGTTCCGGACTTCCCTGACGTGTTGTCCCTTGCTATCTCATCCACGGACTCCTGCTTCCTGACACCCTCGGCCGCTATGATATTCTCCACGGCGATTCTCATGGCGTCCCAGGCTAGATTCGGCGATGAATATAGCACTTCTGGCACATCTCTCTCCAAACGCTGTGCTATCTGCCTATCGTTCAACCCGGTTATGAAAGCAGAAACCCAAGGCTTGTCGGATGTGCCTGCGCGGCGTGAACGGAGGTCAATAGCTAAGGAGAGGTACGCTTGAAGAGTGCGCCCTTCCTGCTGCAGCTTCACGAGATCCTCTTTGGCTTCGGCTGAAACTCGCCGGGATTGCCTGTTACTGGGGGTTCTGCTCGAGTATGACCCATCGAGGTCACTCAGAGAGCCCAATGTCGTATCGGTAGCAGTCCGCTGTGTGGATCCTCTATTTGACCTGCGCGATGTTGGAGTGGGCATTGAGTTTGGGATGCGCGTTTCCTGGTCCTGGTCTTCATCTGATCCCTCTCTAGAACGGCGTCGTTTATGTCCTTCTCGTTATGTTAGCATATATTTTCTTGTTAGGCATATCCGGATGCATGACATACCTCTCGGTATACGACCCCCAGCATCTGCAGCGGCATTCCTCTCGTCTGACTCCCTCGACGCAGCCAGCACCCTCTCCGACGCCTGTTCAAGCTTATTAAAAGAATCCCTGAACTTGGTATTCTCAGAATGTAAAGCGTCAGTCTTCTCTCTCAGCATTTGATTTTCCTTCTCCAGCGCATCAACCTTCTCAATCAACGTCTTCATCTCCGTATCCTGGGTCTCAACCTTTCCTGACAAATCTTTAAATCCCGCATTCTGCGTCTTGACCCTCCCCGACAACTCATTGATCTCTTTCTTTTGACCCCCAATCTTCTCATCCAGCACGTCATTTGCGCTCGCAATCCTATCGAGGAGTTCAGCCTGGGTCTTGGACAGATCCCAATGAGTCGCATTCTTCTTCTCCATGTTCGAGTTGGCCTTCTCCACCCCCTTGACTTTCTCCAGGATACCCTGAACCTTTGCATTTGAAACCTCTTCAAGGTCCTTGATTCTCTTCTCAAATGCCACCCGCTCGGCCTTCCCCCGCTCCTCCAGACCCTTAAGCGACCCCGCAAGTCTCCGAACCTGCTCACTTTCCTTCTCCGTCGCACCCCCCCTCTGGGCCTGCTCCGCCCGCTCCGCCCGCTCCGCCCGCTCCTCAACAGCCCTAATCCTCGCCCTCAACTGCTCAATTTCCTCCGATTGCTGGGCAGTGATAGCCGTAGTTGCATACCCATCTCCATCTCCACTCTTCAACACAACCGGTTCAACCTCCCTCTCGTCTTCAAGATCCGTGATCCTCGTCGTCAAGATCCCAATACTCTCATGCAGCGTCGCGATACTCTTATTCGCGGTCGCAAGAATCGCCTGTAAACTATCCATCTGGTTTGCAGTCTGGATATTCTCACGCCGGAGTTCATGCGCCCAGAGGATGTTTGTGGCGTTAGGGTCCCAGGAGCGTTTTCCCGAGGTGGTGGTGGGATTAAAATTGGAGTTTGAACCTGATATTGGATTTGGGGAGTGTTGTGGATGTGAGTGTGAATGGGAATGTGAGGTTGTAGCTGAATTAGAAGTTACTGGCGCAGGTGCAGGTGCAGGCGCCGACGCAGATGCAGATGCAGGGGCAGACATCGGCGTCGGCGGCATCGTAGCTGAAGAAGGTAATGACGAAGAAGAAGTGGGAAGAGGAAGTGCAACTGAGATTGCATTCGCCATGATGAGTGCCGCTGGGCCAGGCCTCTAGCCTGGCTGGTTGTGTCGCGATGCGCTGTCGGGGTTGGGCGAGATTGAGGGGAAAATCATAAATGTGATAGATCGAAGGGAGAGATATGACTGGTGAAACTTTTTTTCTGCGTGGATCGGGTGGGTTGCCTGATGCCGATGGATCTTATCGGAAGAACTAACTTCTTGCGTGTGGAACCTGAGATGAATAATTCTGGATGAGAAGTAGAAATTCAGGGGTTGATTTGATGGATTGCGTTTGTTTGTGGTAGGAGTGTTATGGGGTTGTTGGCTAAGGAACGCTGGTGTCTTTACTTTTTGTGGGGAGTTCCTACATTAGACTTCTACTGCTACACTCTTCGACCTCTACTCCGTAGTTACAACCTCTACAATCAAGAAAAGTTAACCAAACGGAATGGCATTTACCTCTTGTCTATTGTGCTCCATACTTTAAGCAACCCCAGATCCATAACGTGTATGTATCATGGTATTCATCCTCCCAATTTCTCAGAGAACAAACGCCGTCACGAGCGTGTAACATTTTTGCTCGGCTCTGTCGAGCAGCAGAGGAAAAGGGGACAAAGGAAAAGAGGTCGAAAGGAATCCCAGAAGAGACAATCATGAATTACAGCATAAAAAATCGCACAAACATGTCGCATCTCCATAAGCATAGACAAACAAAGGAAACCATGATACAGTAGCAGCGGACAAGCTTTTCAACTCCCGCTCCGCCACTACTGACAACATAAAATGCTGGAGACACAGAAAGCCACTTTTAAGGATTCTCCTTTACCAAGAGAAGCTGCAACGATCAAAAACAGAGAGTATTTTTATCCACCGCAACTCGCCCTTGGAAGCGGCAATCGTAACCCGCATGGAAGACATTAGGTGGCTCGGAATTCAGGGAGTTTAGATGAGGTCAGCAACGTTCATGGGCATCTCCTCGATCTGGGTGCTGTAGAACTGCTCGATTTCGCGCATCATGCGGACATCGTCGGCGGTGACGAAGTTGATGGCAACACCCTTACGACCGAAACGTCCACCACGACCGATACGGTGAATGTAGTTCTCACGGTTGGCGGGGAGATCGTAGTTGATGACCAGGGAAACCTGCTGAACATCGATACCACGGGCCAAAAGGTCAGTGGCGATGAGGACACGGGAAGATCCGGAGCGGAACTCCTTCATGATAACATCACGCTGGCTCTGCTCCATGTCACCGTGCATGGCGGAGACAGTGAAGTCACGGGCAGTGAGCTTGTCAGTGAGCCAGTCGACCTTGCGGCGGGTGTTGCAGAAGATGACGGCCTGGGTGATAGTGACGGTCTCGTAGAGATCGGAGAGGGTGTCGAGCTTCCACTCCTCCTTCTCAACAGCAATGTAGAACTGTTTGATACCTTCGAGGGTAAGTTCCTGCTTCTTGACCAGGATACGGACGGGGTCACGCATGAACTTGGTGGTGACCTCGAGGACGTCCTGGGGCATGGTGGCGGAGAGCAGGACAACCTGGGTGGACTGGGGAAGGAGCTGGAAGATGTCGTAGATTTGCTCGGTGAAACCACGCTACACTTGTTAGTGCGGATCACTGGTAAAAAGAGCTGCGGACTTACAGAAAGCATCTCGTCGGCCTCGTCGAGGATGAACATCTTCATCTGGTCGGTCTTGAGGACGCGACGCTGGATCATGTCCTGGATACGACCGGGAGTACCGACAACGATCTGGGGACCGTTGCGGAGGGCGTTCATGTCATCACGGACAGCGGTACCACCAATGCAGGCGTGGCACTCAATGTTCATGAAGTCACCGATGGCGATGACGACCTTCTGGATCTGCTGAGCCAACTCACGGGTGGGAGCAACGATCAGAGCCTGACAGGCCTTGACGTTGGGGTCGAGCTTCTGCAGGGCGGAGATGGAGAAAGTAGCGGTCTTTCCAGTACCAGACTGGGCCTGAGCGATGACATCGTTGCCTGAATGTGTTAACAGTTGGAGTTGTAGAATATTCCGATGGACTCACCCTTGATGATGGGCAGGATGGCGCGCTGCTGAATAGCAGAGGGACGCTCGAAACCGTAGGCGTAGACACCTGAATTGTCCGTCAGAATTTGTCCCACACTGTATTCACAAGGCTTCACATACCGCGAAGCAGCTCAGGCTTCAGGTCCATGGAGTCGAAGGAGTCGGTGATCTCATCGTAGTTGGACTCGATCTGGTCTGATAGTGAGAGCGTTAGCAAAGTTTGTTCTGCTTCACCGGTGTTATCGCCGTGGGTGGTGCAAGGATTTTCTTCCCGCTTCTCGACCGCAAGAGGAAGATCCTTGCACAAAACACCGCATCGAACAAGACAGTAAAGATAGAAAAAACATACTATCGGGGATCTCCTCGAGACCCTTGTCGTTGGAAGCCATATTTGCGGTTGTGGTATGGGAGATCACAGCAACGGACTGTGATCGAAGAAGACGGTGGGGGTTGGGAGAGAACTTTGAAGGGTTTGTTCCTTAGCGACGAAGCGGCCCGGTGGGGTTGTTGCTGTCGCTGAAATTTCCGTCAAGAAGACTCTGCGCTGGGAGTGCTGATGACTAGAATCAAGGTCTCCGAACAAGAGACTTTTCAGGAACTAGAAGTAATGATAGAAGTTGTAAAAGTTGAGACTGTGAAAGTGGGAGGAAGAGAGAAAAAAAGATGGGAGAGGGTGGTGGATCGCCTTGTGGTGGGAAAAAAGAATTATTCTAGATGGGGGAAAGCGAACTTTTTTTCTTTCCGCCGTTATTACTGGCTGATACCGCTGCTGACTCGCCTTGTATGGTGGATTGGAGGCAAAGTTACCCTTGCCGCCTGAACTTGAGTACGAGTTTTCTGCCCAATCAATCCCAACCGCCTGCTCTTTCGAGTCATACCCACCACTTTTATTCTACAATCCACCAATTTATGACTACTCTCTTGGATGCTTGTCTGACTGAAGGATTGAACTAGCTTTTGTTGCTCATCGTGGGAGTCATCGCTGCAGTCACCTTATTCTACCGCGATACTCCGAGGACAGCAACACTTGTGGCTCCGAACTGTATACCGAAACTCAATCCGCAGGCATGCCAGACATAACCACCTTGAGCAGCCATCTCCGAACAGAGTCAGCTGTTGAATCAGCTGTTGAGGCGATACCGGGCCATCCTTTAGGAGTCAAGCCGAGTGGCAATGCTCTGTTTGCCTCTGAAAACCTCCGAAACGCAGTTGGACTATTCAACTTGCTGCCCGATGAGCTGATCCTGATACTATTGGAGTTTCTGGAATGTCGGGACCTCTTGCAGTTGGGCCAGACCTGTAAGGCGCTTTATGCTTTTACCCGAACGGAGGATCTATGGAAGGCGTTTTTTATCAGGTAAATAGGGTTGCCGCTGTAGAACGTAGTGCCATGCTGAACTCTATAGATCCCCTCCATCATCGTTTACCTGGAGAGGAACTTGGCGCTCTACATATTTGAACCTGCCGCCGTCTAAAGTTGCTTCTCTAGATTGTTCAAATCTATTTTCCGATGCTCTACACCGGCCATTCTACTGCGCTCACATCTCTCTCGAGCCATACGCCTCCAACATCCCAGCCAGAAACCAGATTGCCCGGCTGCCGAACCTATCTCCGGAAGAGTTTCAAGAAAAGTGGTCAGATACGCCATTCATCCTGACAGAACCCGTCAAAGAATGGCCAGCATACCACCAATGGGTCAACAGAAACCTTACTGCCCAAACATGGCGATACCCCCTTCCGAGCAGAAGCAGTCGACTGGCCATTCAAAACATACGTGGACTACATGAAGAACAACTCCGACGAAAGCCCCCTGTACCTCTTCGACAAGGAGTTCGTCTCAAAAATGAACCTCAAAGTCGGCCCATTCGATCAGGAGCCAGGAACAACATACTGGCCGCCGCCGTGCTTCGGCGAAGACTTCTTCTCAGTCCTCGGGAACGACCGTCCAGATAGACAGTGGCTGATCATCGGACCTGAGCGGTCTGGAAGTACCTTTCACAAAGACCCGAATGCTACTAGTGCTTGGAATGCAGTTGTTCGGGGCTCGAAGTACTGGATTATGTTTCCTTCGTCGTCGAAATTGCCGCCTCCACCTGGTGTCTACGTTTCAGAGGACCAAAGCGAGGTGACATCTCCTCTGAGTATTGCGGAATGGCTACTCGGTTTCCACGCCGAAGCTCGCCGTACACAGGGCTGCATCGAGGGTATCTGCCGAGAGGGAGAGATTCTCCATGTTCCTTCCGGCTGGTGGCATCTCGTTGTCAACCTTGAACCCGCCATTGCGATTACACAAAACTTCATCCCGCGTGCTCACCTAACAGCTGCATTAGATTTTCTCTCCAACAAGGCAGACCAGGTATCCGGCTTCAGGAAGGACGTCAGCAACCCCTACGAGCGGTTCGTGGCGAAAATGGAGGAAACTCACCCGGACTCCCTGCAGAGTGCTCTCGAGGAGCTGAAAAAGAAGTCCGAGGGCAAGAAGCGGAAGTGGGATGAAATTGTTCACGGCAAACTACCAACAGACGACACAGAAGCTCCAGCTGAGTCTGGTGGATTCACCTTTGGCTTCGGCGGTGATGACAGCGACGTGGAAGTTCCTTGATTCATTCTTGGATCATATGCAAAAAATACTACGGCTTGATCGCTCCCATCAATGCAGCCGCTCAATGACAAGCAACCGACTTCGTCGCAGACATGTTCTCCCCGAACGCCAGGTATCCCACAAACGCGCCAACCGCAACCGCAAGCATAATCCAGCCGTTGTACGTCATAAACAGCAGCCTACACTGTCAGCTCGGCTCTCAAACTTGGAGATAACACTCACATGATAAAAAAGCTATAAAACACCTGCACCGCATACAGCGCAGCCATGGTGATCTTCCCTTTCCGCTCAACAGCCCTCTTGTTGTCACTGCCTACAAGTAGCCGTGAGCGCGCGCCGAAGAAATCTGCCTGGTTATAATGGTCTGTGGTTTCATATCCAGGCTCAGGCTCATGTCCACGTTCCGTGCCCGAGACCGCTTCGTCGACCTCGTTGCCTGACGAGCGTCAATGGCGTGCCAGAACAGGCCAGGTCCACACCGATATAAACACCATATAGAACAATATATAATAGAATATAGAAAGAAGGAGACTTACTCCCAGCAACAGCCGCCGAAAATGCACTTAGTCGCCTCGCATGCGCCAGCTCATACTGCCGCGTAACATTTCTTATCCCCTCGTACCCCGCAGCCAATAAAACGATCACGACGAGAGAGCCGAGAAGGGAGAGAGGGCCGGTTACGCGCCATTCGGAGAAGACGATGCAGAGGTTCTTTGTCGACCAGGTGAAGAGCATCTATTGTTAACGGTTAGTATTGAAGTAGATATGGCTGAGAGCTGTGGAGAAATAGGAGTCTTGGGGTAAAGGTAGCTCGGTGTTGCTTCCAAGGAAGTAAAAGCTCACATTCATACTACACTGCCCCTCTCCCATGTCCATGTCGCCATGGTCATGCCCGTGGTGGCCGTGGTCCATCTCCATGATTGCTAGCTAGGGGCGTCGGAGGTGCTATTGGTTTTGGTCTCGTTGGTGTGTGTTGTGGCCGCAGTTCTGGATAACACTCCAACAGCTTGAGAAAATCAATATTCTAGTTCAGTGCCAAAGTCGATCAGAGTAGGACACTCTTTAGTCCTTGACAAAGAAGAGTGCGGAGTCGAAGCTTAAGATGAGGTGACCATCAGCTGCATAAGCAAACAAGACAAACACCTGACTTCCCCGATAGATCGGCCGATCACCGCGGACTCTCGTTCTGGATTTCATTCAAGGCGCAACTCTCTCTCCGCACACCTAACCCACTGTCCCACGCGCCATCCCACACCGATAACGCCCAATCCCATCAGACTTAACCCACCCGACCCATACCGAAAAGACTACCACCACAATCACCATCGGAACTCCCGACACGAAAGAAAAGCACACAAAATGGCCGACGCCGCAACCGCAACACCCGCCGCCGTACCCAGCACACCCTCCGGAGGAGCAGCAACCGGCGCAGGAGCAGCAGCAGTAGACAGCAGCACATCAAACACCAACAACACACAATCACAATCCCAGTCCCAAACCCAGTCCCAAAACCAAAGCCAACAGAATGCCGCCTCAACAGCAACAGCACCCAACAACGAAAACCAACCCCCGGACCAACGCGCAAACCGCGGCCTGCCCTACTACGAGAAACTCCGGCGCGAGCTGCGCGACACGCTGCAGAGGAAAAGAATGATGGATAAGGGAATGGTGCGTTTCCCCTATACCTGACTTGTCAAAAATAATGTTAATGTATGTAACAGGCTGCCCTCGAAGACCAAATCTACCGCTTCGAGCAATCCTACCTTGAAGAAACCACAGCAGGAAATATAATCAAGGGATTCGATACGTATATCAAGGGTTCTTCAACTGGCTCAGCCCTCGGCGCAAGCGGGCTCTCATTATCCGGGAGTGGTGTTGGGACTGCGTCGAGGCGGAAAGCGGCCGTTACGGATAACGATAGGGTGTTTTCAAGGAGTTCTGCGAGTTTTATGCGTGTATGTCTCTACCTTTCTTTCTACCCCTTCTCTTCGTGCTTTGTAGCTAACTTTCTGCGAAAGGACTCACCCGCACCCTCCTCAACGCAAACAACCCCCTCACACGCACCAACACCAACGTCAACGTATAACGGGTCAACGGGGAACAAGAACGGAGATGCGTCTTCTACGGCGGGGAGTGTGAAGGGGGGGTCGTCGGGTGGGTCGTCGAAGAATAAGAAGAAGAGTAATAAGGGCGACGACGAGGAGGAGGAGAAGCCGCCGGCGAAGAGGCTGAAAATAAGTTATGGAAGGGACTAGGGTTGTTGGATTTAGAGTTGAGAAATGGTCGTTTGGGCTTTTTGCGGATGGAGTTTGCTTGGGATGCGTTGATCAACTAGGGCATGTACGAGTATGTACGGTATGCGATGTGATGGGAGTAGGGCGTTCTAAACAGGAGTCGTCTCCTACCTATGGTCATTCAATAGAGCAGTAATCATTTCAAGCCTTAGGACATTCCTCCGATGATTTTCCTGTCTTTATACACTTAGAACATACCTACTACTGTCTTCTACTAATATTAGTCTATGAGTTCCCGGTAGGTATACGAAGCATGATTCAATGTTACTAGTAGTAGTATGAACAAAGTCGGTCACATTGAGCATCTCCCGTCCACCACTACATTCTCCCAGATAAAGCATCCAGCAAAGCACAATCAAACAAATCAATCCAACTAACTACATCTTAGCCCGATTTACCAACCTAAGTCACCACTCACCCACCCAACAAATTTCTGTAGCAGAGCATCGCATCCCTTTGAGAACCATGCCCCGAAGCACTAGCTAAGACAAGGTACCCAAGATAACCCCAAACAAGACATATTACGCTACTCCCACCCCCCACCGGGACTCGTGTTCTTCCACCAAAACACCTCCTTAAATCTTTCCCCACACGAAGAACAGTTCACCTCACGCCCCGGATTCTCATTTTTCGCTCCATGCTGGAGAATCTCAAGCATAAATGCCCGGCTGTGAATGCCCAGCGCAAGGGCATCCTGAACCAGATCATCAAGTCCAGAAGGTTTCGCGCAGGTAGAGCAGATTTCACGGTCTTGGACCATCTTGTTGCCCTTGATAGGGAGGTCTTGGGCTGTGGAGTGCCGGGAGAGTTAGGATGGGGGTCTCTTCAGAAGGAGGCTTTGCTTACCGTCGCAGGCGATCATGGATGCGATGTGGGATCTTTCTGCGTCTGTGAGGATTAGAGGTAGCCGTCGCCGGAGGGGAGCGGTTCGGAGAGGGCCATTGTGGTATGTTTGTTTAGAGGTAAGGCAGATGGTTAAAGGTTGGGTTGGGGTTATGGATGGGTAGTGGATTGAGAACCTAAGTGAAGTGAGTACTAGGAAGACTAGGTTTGGTAGGTGATGGGATTGGGAATGGGAGGGAGGACGGGGGGTTTATATATCTTACATCTGTGCTCTTTTGGTGTAGAATGGAGCTGAGATTTGCTGGAGAGCAAGAGCAACAAGCAAAGATAACTATCATCTGATGCGGTGATATTACAATCTTCCTACCTAGCCAATTGCATCAAGAACCGAATCCTAGGATCTATATGTATTAGCCTTTCAGTTTGCTTCCAGACAGTCCGAGTTCTCTACATGAACGATTCAACAGTAGATCATTACCCCTCATTGTGCCAGGATGAATGATGAAATGACGAATGATTGAGCATCTACCCGAGTATAATTGAGATTTGAGTTCTGCTGATGCGTTCGAGGCAGGGTTCATGTACACTAATGTATTTGGGAATATGTGTTGAACTGAATCCAGGAGCATGGCAACCCTTGTTCAAAATCGAAAACGGAGCACCTGATCCAGATAGGATGGCGTGAGATACAGTGACTCTTTACAGTGCATGGTTACAAGACAGCCGTGGAAGGTGCATCGCCAGCCGGGTCTCCTCATGGGTCAGAACAGTAGCGAGATTAGAGGGTGTTTCTCCACTTAAGTGCATGCACAATCGGTCTGACCTAGACGGCAATCGTTATGTCTCTTCCTATGGTTGTTGTTGAGTGGATGGAAAGTCCTTCATGTTGCCCAGGGATATACCACGTCAGATTACTCAATGAGAGGACACGTCAGGTAGTAAGATGGATCAAGGACGTCTATAATGGCGATGACCATGTGCCTGATGTACGGTATCAGTGCGGGTTCATCCAGCCTGTCTTCTAGATGTGTGTGTGCGGCGGGTTGATACGTAAGGCGCTCACGAGAGCTCTAGTTTAGATACTTACCTACTTAACCTACCTGGTGTAGGGCTCTGAGGTAGCTGGCAAGATTCATGGGCTACACTACGACTCCAAGGAGGTTTGGATCTACTACCTAACCGGTAATCTGAGCCAGTCCATTGAGTTAAGCCACTCAGGTTTGGATCTATAGTATGCGATGGGATGCTATGAGAGTTTGGGTCTTGGTAGGAACAGGGTTTATTACATCATTATCAGTGCAGGCTATAGAGCTGCGTCTATGTCGAGGGTTTACTTAGGATGAACAATTCTCTTTCTTGTTTATAACATATATACCTATCGATGACTATCTGGCAAAGGCCACCTCCAGCAAAATAAATCATATCCCACCACGCGTCTCAAGGAACAGCTGAGCTAGAGCAGAGGAAGAAAAACCCCTAACCTAGACTACAACTGCACCCTAAACGTCGCAACCTCAAACGCCCTCAACTCAATCTCCACCCTCTTCCTCCTCCCCTCCTTCCCATCCAAACTCTGAATCTCAAGCTCCTCCCCATCATCCTCCAGTATATTACACCGGTAAACCTTCTTAACATCCCACCCAATATTCAACAGACCCCTCGTCTTCCCACCGAGACTCTCATAGATTCTCAGAACCACAGACCTGCCCTCTCTCTTCCGTCCTGGGATGGAGATGTCGGGATCGGAATCGATATCGGCGTCGTCTTCGCCGCGTTTCACCGTGTCTAGGATGAGTGCGTTGTTGCTGCTGCTCAGGGAGATTTTGTTGAAGGCTGAGTTTACCGTGCGCAGAGCGGTTGGGTTTGGGAGGGCCATTGAGGGTTCCGATTGTTCATGAGTATGTTGATCAAGGACCAACGGCCGATTAAACTCGAACCCAGCCCTGACAGTGCTTGCGTCTAAGTTACCAACGTGTGGTAAAATTGCGTAGCGGATTCTATGCCGGCCCATATCGGCGTGTGCATCTGGGGCCTTTGGCGCGCGGAGCAGTGAAAGACGCATTCGGTTGCCGACTGTCGCGAAGCCGTACTTGCTGTCGTTGAGGATTGAGACGCCGTAGGTGGATTCGGAGAGGTCGGCGAATTTGTGAGTTGGGACTTCAAATTTGGCCATGTCCCAGCTGGAACATTCGTTAATGTGAGTGAGTGTGAGTGGGGAGGAGATTGGGGACGAGATGCTGGGTGGCAATGATGATGGGGATTGAGATGGAGATATGATAGGGTGGGACGAAAAGGAATAGACCTGAGACGAACCTGGTATTATAATGCGTCGGCCGTTTAACAAGCCCATACTGCGTCTCATACGTCGCCTCGGTGTTCGTAACATCGACATCAAACTCAACCTTAAGGAACTTCATATCCTCGCGCCACTCGACCTCGCTCTCGAACTCGACATAGCTTCCTTGCCCTTGGTCTTCAGTCGCCGCAGCAAGGCTAATCGTCGTCTTGACCCAGCTGCTCTCACTAATTTGTGTCTCAGTGATAACACTAGCCCTCAGCGGATCAACGGACGTAATCTTCGTCTTTCCGGACTTCAACTCCTTGCGTGATTCGAGGTGGTACACTTCTACGTCCCACGCTTGCCAGTAGAGCGGCTTATCGTCAAAGACGACGAGTTGACCGGCTGTTTTACCAGGGGCGAGGACTTGTCTGTTGGCGCGGATGTCGAAGAGGGATGTGATGACCCCATTTTCGATATCGACGCGGAGGTGCCCGTTACTGAGGCGGAAAGTGCCCGGTTTGATTTCAGATACTGTGACCTTTTTCGCTGTTGCCGCTGGTATTGGTGAATCTGAGGCTGGGAGGGGGATTGCGCCTGGCCCGCCGGATATGAGGGCGTGGGTGGACCCGCCAGAAACCTTTGTTGCTGACGGTGGGAGCTTCACGACCTGTGAGCGACTCCAGGGGAGGGTATTGATCGCCACAGGAGTAGGGCCATTCTCTGTGAAGCCTAGTGCTTCAAGGGCAGCTTTTCTTGCCTTGAGGCCTGTTTTGAAGATCTGCGCGTAGAGAATGTCGGAATCGTCGTAGCACATCTCGATTGAGCTTCCGGGGAGACAGTCGTGGAATTGACAGAGGAGAGTCCCCTCCCACATCTCGTCGATGTCTTTCTTTGGATACTTGTACTCGGAATTAGAGAGGGAGGCGATCGTTGCTAGGAATTCCAGCTCCCTGAGTAAGAACTCCGCGCGCCGGTTGTTGCGCTTGTTGTTTGCTTGAGTCGTGTATGTGCCTCGGTGGAGTTCGAAGTAGAGTTCGCCGTACCAAGTTGCGAACTTTGTACCCGCTGCGGCCTTCTTCTCGAGCTTTGCGAAATAGTCGTCTACTGACCCGCCCATGCTCGCTCGGGGGAGTAGACCAGTTTTATCACTCAACCCGCGGCAGCGGCGCAGTTTCTCGAGATGGCCCCAGGTAGGGCCGCCGCCGCCGTCTCCCTTGCCAAAGACGAGGAGAGACGTGTTGTCCGAGTCGAGGGACTTATGCTGCGTGACGCTGCGCCGCAGATCACCGAAATGAGCTTCCGCGGTATAGGTCTCTGACGGAGCCATATGGCACATAACCTGGCTGTTATCGAGCGCGACCCAGCGGAAGGTCGTATGCGGGAAGTTGTTGATGTTATTCCAGCTGAGTTTCTGCGTGAAGAAGCGGCTCATGCCTGCCAAGCGAGAGATCTGGGGAATCTGCGCGGAGTAGCCAAAGGTATCAGGCAGCCAGAATGTCGTGCAGCGTTCACCAAAATTACTCTCGAAGAAGCGTTGGCCGTACAGAAATTGGCGGACCAGAGACTCTCCGCTCGGCATGTTTGTGTCGTGCTCGACCCAGCTGCCGCCGATGGGCTGAAAGTGGCCTTTCTTGACCCAGCCTTTGACCCGGTCGAAGACGGACGGGTAGTACTGCTTCAGCCACTTGAACTGTTGGGCCTGCGAGCAGGTAAAACGATGCTCGGGGTAGCGGTCCATCAGATCGCACTGATTTGACCATGATCGTGCGACCTTGCGTTTCGTTTCTGCCCATGGCCACAGCCAGCAGGTGTCGATATGGCAGTGTCCTATGCCATAGACGATTGGCTGCGTGTCGGTATCGTATACCTCTGCGGAATCGACTTTATCTCCGATATACTTCTGCGCAATGCGGCGTCCTTCTTTAATAGACTCCAAGCTTCCATAACCGGCATTGAAGGCATCAATGATAGCATTAGCCACCACATTCGCCTCGTGCGACTCCCAGCCATCCTGCGGAAACTCCCGTGCAGCATCTACACATTGAGTTAGCCAATTCCATCAAAACGTAAACAACCAACGCACCAGAAATAATCCAGAAATCATAAAACAACGCCCTCGCCTGTACATTCACAGCGACAATCCTGGCCGTATGCAACGTATAACTCTTCTCCGGATCCGGCGGCTGATTCGCATCTCCCCCCGGCGCATTTCCAAACATGCCATTGCACGCCATCTCGATATAGAAGACATGTTCCTTTCCATCTCTCCAAGCGTCAGGAATCACCCACTCGATTCGTTCTCCGCCGCCCGTTAGTCCCTGCAGCGGGTGTCCGTCTTCCGTCCATACGAGACCCTCATTGTTTGCGTCCCAGTGGAACTCCAGCCGTTCTTTATCAAGAAGGTCTTCTGGGATTGTGAGGCGGATGCGGAACCAGTGCGTTGACCAAGCGGGGCCGAATGTCGCGCCGATGTGGGTTGGTTTGAATTCATTCGAGGTGGCTTCGTTGAAGCTTGGGCGTTCAAGGTCGGGGACGGAGTAGACGGAGAGACTGACGTATTCTTTGTCGGAGGTGGTTGCTTCGTGGAGTTTTCTATAGGGTCTTAGTTAATGGTCTATCTACTACATTGTGCTTGTGGAGGTATTGCGGGATTGAGGTAGTTCGATGTTGAGTACGGAGAACATACCCAATGAGATTCTGGCTCTCGTACTGACCGCTAGAGGTAAATTGCCCTAGACGGTCTGTGTAGATTTTCCGTATGCGTTGGCCGACGGGGGCATCAGAGGCCCGGGGCAGAGTGCTGGGGGCCTGTCGGAGAACGTCTCCACCCATGGTGCGGGTCCGTCTGGGAGTGTACGTGGGGTAGGTAAGGAGACAACAATCCAGCAGATAAAGTATAATTCAATTGACTAGACAGACCCAAGAGAGGATAGGATGAAATAGCTGGAGCAGTAGAGAGAGAGGAGAAAGAGACGACAGACAGTTGTAAGGATCAGGACCAGGAACGAGAGCAGGTGACGTTGGTTGATGTTGCATGCGGAGAAACCGAACCTCCAAATGGCGGGGAATCAACAGTTGCTACACCAATAGGAGCCAACACTCCCCCAGCAGGAATGTCAGCTTTCTCCAGCAGGCCTCCCTCACCTCATCTGACAATGGCGATGGGATGCACTGTTCCGATGCTGTACAACAGGATTGTTGCACGGCAGACTGGCTGTCCAGCGATCCGAGCTCTCTCTGTGACAACGAAGGGATCCTGGCATTCCTCGGTAAATCTAATCTCCTCCCACATGCGAATAGAGATTACGGCTGTGGTGACACTGTGTCTGGGATATGCCCGTTTGTCTCACTCCCAGCGCTGATCCACATGATGGCGTACGAAGCGTTGAGCTGCTGCTGCTGCGATCAGCAAGGGCTGAGACAGCCACATGTCCTAGCTCCAACTGCACACTGACTAGTAGGAGTAATTGCCCGGGAAACCGTTTGAGAAAAAGACCGATCACAATTTGCTAGTATTCATTTGTAGAGAAATAGATTTGATATGCAACCTTCCTGCCATCCAACACCAAACACCTGGCTTAATTCAAATAGGTATCAACCAGATGCTAATCGCTGTAACAAAAAAAAAAACCAATGATAATGTTCAAAGCCATAGGAAAAGGAGAAAAGAGCGTTGTGAAGAGATATCAATCACACCCATGGATCAGCCTTGTAAGAAGTATACGGGTTCACCGGCCCAACCAACCGAATCTGTGACTTCAAATGCGACCGCCTCCTGTCGAGTTTCCCCGTCGAGCCAGCAATCTTCTTCTTCGCCCCGTCAATCGCAAGACGCACGTGGCTGGTGCCGTCCTGTAACGTCCTCAAGGCGTGCCGAGTTCCCTGCTGCAGCGGTGTGCGACCTGCCGAGTCCGGCAATCCTGCTCCAATCGAAGCCTTCCGGTACTTTGGGAACCGCACCCGTTGACTCTGCCGGTAGCTGATGCGTTTTTCTTTACCGGACTTGTCCCAAATGGCGGCGCCGTACTTTTGATATGGCGACATGGGCACGGCCAGCTGCTTTCCGCGGGAGGGCGACACTGGCGATCGAGGCGATCTAAAGGAGGCGTCTGAGATGGAAGATCCGGTTGGTGTGACCGTCAGGCTGGCGAGCTTCTCACCGACATATACAGGGGACTGTGGGCTCTGCGGGATGGTGGAGCCGCGGTCGGACCGGTCACTAGTCGATGGAGCCGGCTGCGAAGGAGTATACCCGAATGTGTACTCCGTTGGCGTTGGGGCGGTGGTACGTTGGGTATTGCGTTTGGGCTTCTCTTTGTCGAGAGAATTCCGGGAGAGACGGCGTTGGACGTATGAGCGGATGGAGTTGCGGACGTCGTTGGCGAGAGCGACGCCTTTATCAGCGGGAGCCCATCGTGAGCGTACGCTGTTGGTCTTTCGTGGTTTGGGAGTGTTGTGTAAGTTCGGCGGCAGGGCTGAATTGGGAGCGAGCTCGGGGAAAAAGTCCCATTTTTTCTCGCGAAAGTAGTGGTTTGGCCCAACGCGGTGGTTGACAGGTAGCGGTGGAGTGTAACGGTCGTCAGCGAGGAAAGTGTCAAGAGCCAAGGAGGATGTTGGTGGCTTCTTGCAGGGCCCCACGGGCGTGGAGCCGGAAGGATCTGGATGATCGACCAGGTCGGCCAGATCGTTCGACGGTGACCGAACAAACACAGGATAACTATCGGTGGAGTCACTCGACTGGCGGTGGTCGTCCTCGTCGTGGTCTTCAAAGCTGGCGACAGTGCTGCTGTCGTCGCTCCAAGCGGTTCCTGCCATGGGTGCTGGGGACTCTGGGCGAGATGGAGGTGGAATATTGGGCAGCGGTTTATCCAGGTGGAGTGGTGAGCGAGCGGCGGCTGGAGCTGGAGCTGGACGAACGACTTTTTCCAGTCCTTCGAGAGAGCGGGATGGGCGTACAGGAGGAGCTTGCCTCGAGAGAGCGTAGGTCGACGGCGACAGCATCGCAGGGTGGGCAGTAGTGAAATCTCCCCCTCCTAGTGTGGTTGAGGGGGAAGCAGAGAAGCAGAAGAGAAAACAAGAAGGGGAGTTGAGTAAGAAGAGGAAGAAGAGAGAGAGAGAGGCACAGCCTGTGTGACCAGAATCATCAACACGGACCCAGCAGGCAGAGTGAGAGGAGAATCTTACAGCAGCAGCAGCAGCTCAAGTTTGTTTTTCCATCTGCGTCTTTTCAATGCAGCCTTTCACCTGCTGCTCCACGCAATCACACGACTCGCTCAGGTCAAGGTCAAGGTACAGATATAGAACAGGCGAAACGGTCAAAGACTGGTACTTGTAGTATCAGACCGAAGACAGACAAAGAGCGGAATCGAGATGAAAATAGCAGAGAGGGAGAGAAGAGCTAGGCTTTTATTATTTGTGAAGAAGATGAAGCGAGGCAATTATCATCGGGCGGAAGAGCGGTGGTAGCACAGCAATGCAAGGGAGGGCTATCCTCATGTCCCCATTTTCAGGAAATTCAGCCTTCTCGAACGATTCGGCCAGGATTTCCGACTCTCTTAGCCCGTTGAACTGGCTTGCACTGGCTCGCCAGAACAAAGAACCCGTTCGCTTGGGCTAGACGCTTCCGGCACATCAAGTGATAGATCACTTCCTCCTCCACTCACCGTTCACCGTCTCTCTTCCATTTTCATCTTGGTTTCTTTTCTTCGACAAGGAAGAGGCTAACTCTCCTCCATCTTCATGCACTCGATGTCAGGCAGCCTCGTCATACGCAGGCCAGGTCAACTCCTTGCTAGCCATAACGTGTCTATCCGTGAATAACCCGAGCCCGATCGCCCTCGATTTGGGTCGCCCTAGTGGAGACACAGTCAGTCTAGTCTCCGCAATAAAGATGGCTATTTTAGCCCGCTGCCTGTCAGATGTTAGTAGCTGAGAACACCAGTTCGCTTGCAGTCGAGTCTAGCCAGGGTCTACCGAGATTACCGTAGCAGCGTAGCTGGCTTTGGGTCTCCCGGTCAGGGGCGAAAAAGCAATCAACCAGATAGCCCTGATCTTCGACAGTTGACCTCAGCATAGTAGGTACAAGCAAACAACTGCAAAGTTTAAGTAATATTATTGAGTTTCCTTCAGTGAAACCACGCGTCTTTAACATCATCGTGACCACACTTTATCAGATTCCCCTCCCATCAAGTATGCAATATGATATATACCACCCGCCCCATAATTCCCATCACCAAACCCTGGCACGACTGTGTCAAATCTTGGAACGGATCTCAGGTACCAGATCGACTCTCTGAATGATGCCATTGTGCGTCTAATTTTTGGGCCTGTTTCCACTTGTTATCTCCAGTACTGCATTTCCGAGAGGCCAAACTTAAGACTCGAGAGTGAGCGCAGTAGTTTATGCAGGAGGAATCCTTCCGCTGCACTAGGCACAGGTACAGCTACAGCTACAGCTCCAGAGCACAGGACATGGACAGTTCGCTTAGATGCAAAGCAATACCTAACGCATGTCAGATTCCACTTCCACATTGATCATCCATTTCCGAAGTTGCCTCCATGTCCAGCTACTTAGGTACGTCAACCCTCCCTAGTAAGCTGATAACAACCACTCGGAAATTACATTTCCTCCTCGCCTGTCTATCCTTCATACCTTGCGTCGGGTATGTTTTCCACCACCAGCATGGCAGCACAACGCTCAACCATGAGCCAGCCGTAAGCAAACAATTCCCTCCCCATCCACTCCACTCACTCCGCACAGGCACATATACTCGAGCGCGCATGTAAGATTGCAAATCAAACCACATCATACCAAACCAGAAAGCAGCGCAGTGCAGTCTGAAGAAGCAAGCATCATGTGCGTCCCAGGGGTGCGGTACTCGCACTCACACTCCCATGCACTTACGTACCTACATCCACATCCACAACCACGCCCCGGATGCAAACATGCCCTTCCGATCTCGAGTCCGACTCCGCGCTCGAGTCCAAATTGGCGAAGAGCGTGGGCCTGTCTCATCTACACCGTCACCCTTGCAGCTTACTTATCCTTCAGAATTCAGCTGGAGCTGTCCCGGAATTCCGACCATGCTCCATATCCCCTTCGCCACCCCGTGAGATGGCTTTCTCTTGATTTAATGGAAAGTACGAACATGGACGGTTGGGCTTTGGGTTAATCTCCTGACCTTGATACTTGCTTATTCTCCATACAGGGATCCTGGAGCTGAAGCCTGAGGCTGGAGGTAGAGGCAGGTGGCAAAGAACAGGAGGCAACGGACAGGAGGAGGAAAGTAGGTAAAAGGAGAGCAGGCGCCTGCGATGCGATGTAACCGCATTGCCTTGCATTGGTTGCGTCTGGCATCTGTAGGTGCTTTCTATGTACATGCACTCAGGAGAGGCAGCGAATAGGATGATTATCGGCTGGAGTTCTTGCTGGATCTGATCCCATCCCATGGGTGGTGGCTGACCTTTTCTCCTGCTGACCATAGGGGACCTCTCTCAATGGGTTCTAAGTTACCGTTCACTCCTTCAGCTGCTAAACTGACTTGCGTCCTACAGCCAGGACTAAGACCGGGACAGGGACCGGGTGTACCTTACTTATAAGCAGCGGTTCCCGCGTACAGATGCACACAGAGATCTAGGAATCTAGAATAGACTAGACAAAAGCAGTGTCTGGAATTTCTGTCGTCTCGTCCTGTCGTCCGTAAACTAAATACTGGATGGCTGCCGCCACATACAGAGTACTCATTTTAACCACCATAGCCCTAAGGATAAATTCATCCAGGATATATATACTGTATACCCTCAACACCACCCTCTATAGATATATTTGCTCTTATACCGGAACTACCCACAAGAACCTTGCATTACAAAATGTTCATTCCATTCCACTTCACATCAATTAAATCTTCGCCTCTAGCCTCCCCATCCCCCTGAGCCTCGTAATAAGCTCCTCATCCCCCGAATGGGTATTATGCTCGAACTCCGGCTCCGCATCATACGCGATCCGCGCAACATCAACTAATATGCGCGCCGTCATGCCCCAGACCGTGTACCGAGAGACGCCGCCTTCGTTCTCGGTCTGCGTTTCTTTCTCGCGGAGGTGGCGCTCTGCTTCTTCTTGTTGGGGATTCTTGGGGTGCGGCTTTGTGACGGATGTGGAGGGCGTGGGGACGTGGAATTGGTGCACTGGTGGTTGTTAGTCTTCATCTTCTTACTACTAAAGGAAGGAAAAGGGTGCATACTCCTCCAATCAGTATTATACCATTTCGTCCAGCCGCCCTCATACCACCCCTCATCTATCTCTTCATCCTCTTCGCCTTTCCGGTTCAGCTTGAGCTTGAGGAAATCTGCAAATTTCGCTGTGAATACCGCCGCAACCTCCCGCGCATCCAATCTCGGTATTAGCTCTCTCTCCGGGTCTGCATTCTGTCCTGTCTTCTCGTCGAAACTATGTAGTAACGCCACAACAGGTCTCACGACGAGTTCTGTCCGAGCGAGACTACAGGGGATCTCGCAGAGATGCTCGACTGTGAAAGGCGGGGGGAGCGGGTAGTTTTCGCCCGGCAGGCCGATTTCCTCGTGAGCCTCGCGGCGGGCGGTTTGGAGGGGTGTTTCGGATAATGAGTCGGATTTTCCTGGTCTTGTTAGTTTGAATTGAATTGATAGATTGAGATGGTATGGAATCTGACTTACCACCGGGAAGAGCGGCTTGTCCTGCGTCTGGTGGTTGAGATGAGCTTAGCCTTTGATCCGACATGATATATATAGCCACAAGTATAGATAGTAATACGCATATGAGGAGCGATATTGGAGTAGGAGGGACTATACATACAAGAACTCAATGTGCTTGCACGAATCGTCAATACAACCCGTAAATCGCCCTTCGCGTTGGCATACAGCAGAACCAAGACCGCTGCTCGTCGCGACAGCGGGACAAGGTCGTAGCTTGTTGGCGGGGGTTTGTACGCCCTCAGCCGGCCAATAGCTTTCTGTGCATATTATTAGTCTATCAACCTGCTCCAGAGACCCAATATGACTAAAGTGAGACGTACCTGAGAAACAGCATTTAAGCGCGGCATATCTGCCGCTGTTGAAAGATGACGGGGTGCGGATGTGGGGAATGATGAAATACGAGCGAGGCTGGAACGGCGGCAGTGGATGCAGAGAGCCCAAGGGGAAAAGGCTCTTCGCATGTTTTTCTTTCCAGATTACTTCTTTATAGATCACCAGGGTCGGAGAAAGCTGAAGGAGATGATTGGTGAGGAATGGGAGATGAGGGGACTGGAGTTGCGGTAACTCAGGCTGGGGTACGTTGCCGAGGTTCAGCCCGCGTGGGGAGAACGTCACCTGTGCGGTGCGCTCGCCTGAACACCACCGTATACTTGATCATAAGTAACCTTCGGCATATACAAGGGCAGACCGGCATGGGTGAATTCAGCATGAATGGCCGTTGCAGCATAAATCTGAAGCGGCAGTCTCCGGTATACAGAAATATGTTGTTTGAGTGACATAACAGGACATGACAGACTGCGGTATCTCTGTTGAGTCGGTTTACGCAAGGAGAGACTCAAGGTATAAATTCCCCGTCATGCTCCATAAGCTCTTCCTGGAGCTGAGCTCCTTCTTACACTCTATCTTTCACTAAGTACTCATGCTTTGGACTTGGCTACAAAGACTTACAAGTGCCAGCACTCTTTACATTGAGCACTTGCTACCATGGGTCCGATTTCCCACGAGAAGTGATCCCGCATCGCCTCACTACTTGTTTGCAAAGAAATGCCTTGCCTCCGGTGACAGCCACGGACATACCGCTAGGTGGCTGTAAAACGTTGCAAGACCGCGAGATATGCCCAGGATGGCCCAGGCCGTTAGCCTGGTGATTCTGTCAAGAAGCTTTAGACGTAGGGGCTCATCATTTGCCCAAGATTTCATGTTTGATATTTTACAGCAGGGTCACAAGAACGATGGCTGCACGGCCTGTTTTGCTCAAAAGGTTCAAGAAGAGATTTCTTTGGGTTACTGATGCATTCGACATGCACTCTATCTATATAGGGGCGTTTAAGTTCAACTGAGGTTGGATTATCTTGTACTGAGTTAAAAAACAGCCTTGAGTGATTACCTCACTCTTTTCTTTTTAGTGTAGATAGTTTGAGCCACACACGTGGATGTTGCCATATGTAAATAGGAAAGGCCGACAAAGCTATGGGGGTAAAGATGAAGCGAGCGGGTCTATTCCAGATGCTTTTACAAAGGCTCAACTGGGCTTCTTTGAGTGCCTTCCAGATCTCGCTAGACTGTATCTCATGATAGGCAACGTCAGTGCACTAATGACAAAAAAGGTGATTGGTTTTGAGATAGGAATCCATGCATGCAACCTCCGAACCTCTTCGGAGATGTGGACCAATTCGAAATCCAGATTTCATATTTCGGAGGCCAGAGTATGCCCGTTGCCTTGTATCGAACCACATACTAAAAGGAATTGAATTACTTCCGGGGTGCTACCAGGCCTAGAATACTAGATGGTCTTGAGACTTTCAAGGCCAGTGCCTATCTTTCTCATTCAATATAGAGCAGTCCTCCTCCCCTAAGACGTGAACCCCGCCCCGAACGCATCAGACAGAACTCAAATCTCAATCGTTTCCCAGTTATTGACCCTGGCACAAAGAGGGGTAATATCTTGTTGATTTGGTTCAGATAGAGAACTCGGACTGCTTGGAAGCAAAGCAAATGGCCACTACCTACCCCCACGATTCGGCCCTTGGTATGATAGCCCAGAAGAACTGCACGAACTCCGCATCTGATGAAGCCTGAAGGATCTTACTTGTTGCTCTTGCGCTCAACAGTGGTCTTGTGTAAAATAATCTCACACTCGAAGCACAGCGCAGCCCAGCTCAGTTGATCTCACTCTGTTCTACAGCTAAATATAAACCCCCTTCGGCTCCTGCAATCTCCATCTCTCTTCTATCCCATCACCCATCAAGCCAGCCTCCCTAGCACTTCACAATCCACAATCCACAATCCAGAGCCCACAACCTCAAGACTCTAAACATCTATCTCCAAACCAACAAAAATGACCCTCTCCGAGCCCCTCCCGTCCGGCGACGGCTACCTCTGGATTCTTACCGACAAGGAAAGATCCCATATTGCATCTATGCTCGACTGCGACGGTAAGCCTAAATATGATATCCCCTTGCCTTCGCAAGCCACCAATGTCCAAAACAACCCCTTGACAATCCAATCCCACATCCAACGCCATTCAACAGCAGACAGGGCTGTTGATGCCATTCGCCCTAGCCAGAAGTCCCGCAACGTTTTCAATTCCTCTGTTCTTTCTTCTCTCCGGCTGCCTCGTCAATCTTTCCCTCCCTCCTCCCCCAATCCCCCTCTTTCCTTACGTTCAATCCCCGCTAACAATCACCCATCTTATCCGGGATTCTACCACCTCCAGCCCAAAACCTCCCCCTCAAAGGCAACAAAATGGTTCAAGACCGCGAAACCTGCAGCACCTGCAGTAAGCCCTCTGGGCTAGATGACCTCGTCCAGAACGCGCTAGCCCTGGGTATCCACAGCACCTCATTCATGCTCGATATCTTGCAGCACGGGCCCAAGAATGACAGTCCGGGACACGAGGTTACTTGTTCTTGCTGCGGGGAGAGATTCAAGACAACCTTCTGGTGGATTCCGTCTGAGCCTTGGTAGGACGACTTATCTGATCTTGCGTTGCCGGAGCATGGCATCTTGCTGTAGGGACCTGTTGGGTGGGCGTACTAACTAGGTGGTGGCTTTAGGGTTTGATGTGGTGTACCTGATTGGTCATTTGCTATTCCAAGTCGCTATGCTATGCTGGATGATCTATATGATATGGGAGAGTATGATTGGTGGATATGCGCTATACGAAACAGATTGGTCCTGAATCGTGCTCCGTGTATCGGTTAACCTGTAGGCTACTGGTTGAAGACGGTGGGTATGCTATAAGGGTATGGGAAGAGTAAAGTCCAGCTTATTGGCAAGCTATCCGTATACTGATCCGGAGCTATATTCTCAAAATTGTTTGATAACCGACATTTCCTAATGCGCAAAGCCTGGTACAATCCTTTTCGACAGTTTCTCCCACATCGAGTCATCTGGAATAGGGTTCGTGATGCGGTGCCACTCGCCGTTGAACGCGTTGACGAGCCAGCTCGAGAGGCCTGTCCGGTACGTTAGCCGCTTAATCAACTCAAACAGGGAACAAGAGACATACGTTCGTAGACCATGCTATGGGCATTGTGGAAGAAGATGCTATGGTCGGAGTCAGGATAGAAGTGGACATCATAATTCTGCACGCTTGCGAGGTCCAGCTTATCAATCAGCGTGAGTGTATTCTGGATGTGGACGTTGTCGTCTGAGGCACCGTGAATGACGAGAAAGCGGACTGTATTCTGCAGAGCAGACATGTCGCTGATACTGGTGTTGTCGTAGCCTATCGGGTTATGCTGCGGGGTGTGCATGTAGCGTTCGGTGTAGACGGAGTCTGCGTGGGTTAGTATTTTGAAATATAAGGAAGAAAGGGAAAAGGCTACCGTAGAACCGCCAGTCAGTGACAGGAGCAACGGCCATTCCATACTGGAAGGTCTGGCCGGCATCTTGTTCCAATGTCTTCAAGGTCATGAACCCGCCGTAACTCCAGCCCCAGATTGCCATTCGGGTTTCGTCAACATAGGGCTTCTTGGCCCAGTGCTTGGCAGTTTCGATCTGGTCAACAGCTTCGTAGTATCCGATGTCTCCTCGGATGATGCAGCGTGCTTTTCGTCCAATGAAACCGGTACCCCGTCCGTCAACCGTGACAACAATATAGCCGAGAGCAGCGGCTACGTAGGCTTGGAAGTCTACGGTGAACTTGCGGTCCACAGTTTGCGATCCTGGGCCGCCATATAGATGGAAGAGGACAGGATACTTCTTTGCAGGATTGAAGTGTGGCGGGAGGCGCTCGACAACTTGAAGAGTAAATCCATCAATGGTAATGTTTTGGTAAATTTCCGTTGGAAGAGAATACTCGTCCACCAAGCGGGCCAGGTCTGCATTGTCCTCAATGGTCCTGAGCGTGGTTATTTTGTCGCCTTCCGTACTGATGATAGACTGCCAGGGAACAGAAGGACCCTTGTAGCTTAGCAATGCGTAACCAGTCCCTTGCGAGAACGAGACATCGTAGTAACCAGGTTTGGAGGTGTCCGTCAGCGGCTCAAGGTCAGAACCATCAAGCTTAACACGATACAAATGGCGCTGCGTCGGTGACTCCTTCGTAGCAATAAAGTAGACAAGCCCACGATTCAAGTCCACAGCAGTTGGGGCGTCCACGACTTCCCACTCACCAGAGGTAAGCATGATAGGCTCAGGGTTATCTAGAGGGGTGAAGTATGCCAGATGGTCGTAGCCCTCGTGGATCACTGTGTCAAGATAGCCGTCATGTGGTCGGCCTTTCTCTGGGTCTGCGGGAATGAATCTCGTGGACTGCGTAGGTTCAACCCATCCACCATCCAGTTCAGACACATCTTGAATTCGAATGAGCGTGCTATTCCTCGATTCAGTGTCAACCAGGAAGATCTTGAAAATGTCACTTTCCCTGTTGGTTGTTCGGACGAGGACTTTGCCATCGTTAGCCCAGACAACTTCGATGATGAGTCGGTCATCGTCTTGGAAGTCCTCAGGTGTGTCGACTGTAAACACTTCTTCCTTATCGACGTCATAAAGTTGTAGACTGACAAATGGATTTGGCGCACCGGCCTTCGGATACTTAATCTCCCTCACCTCCGGATAATTCTCCAAGCCTGGAGGAGGCTGTTTTCCAGATGGCCGGGACAGGAAGTATTGCACCGGAAATTCAGGAACGGCCGACTCATTTGTGCGGATAAAGGCAATCTTGGAGCCATCTTCAGACCACCAAGTGACACTATTTCCAGAAAAGACCTCTTCCTCATAAACCCAATCAGGCACACCGTAGAATAGCTGTTCACCGCCGTCTTTGGTAATTGCTGTAACCTTTTTGGAAGAGAGCTTTCGTAGGTAGAGGTTGTTGCCTCGGACAAAAGCTATCGAGTCGGATTTCGGGGACCAAAGAGCAAGCTGAATTCTCCCCTCAATGTCATCAGGGTCTAGAGGTTCCGCGGTCTGAGTCTCCACATCAAAGATCCAATATCTCCCAGTATATGAATGTCTCCAATTCTTCTCTTGATGCGATGTGAGCAACACCTTTTTCATATCTGGACTGGGCCGCGCGGCCGTCGGTGCAACCGTTCGCTTCCCGACCGTCACGGTAGAGTTTCTCATCAGCACCCTGTTGGTCTTGCCATCCGGGCTGCGAATATCATTCACGTGTAGATATCCATTCTCTCCACTTTCCCCGCGTTCAATCAGCAGCCCATCTTCTCCGTCTGGACCAGCAATCCAAGAAATCGCATGACCCCGCGGCGAGAATGCGCCCGTGAGGACCTGATTCAGCGTGATAGGCTTCCCTGCGCTCGTGCTGCCCGAAAAAGGGCTGGGCTCGTGTAACCCCAGTACATCGGACGCGGTCTGATAGTTTGAGCGCCCTTGTGTAATGAACAGCACAAAGGCGACCACCCAACCTCCAAGGCACAGAATAATCAGCAACCAGACGAGTCGACGCGAGCGACTACTAGAAGTCTTTGTTGGTCGTAGCGACTCATTTGGCTCTAGTTCTCCATCCTCCTCATCACGGTATCTTGTGCTGTCGGAGACGTTCGGCGTTTCTGGAGCACGGTACTTGGATTCTTGTAGTAAACCGGATTCGACAGATAAGCCGGAATCGGAGGACGTATCGGACGCGATGGAAGAGGAGCGAGGGCGATTCATAGGAAGCAATTCGGAGTCTTCACGATCTTCTGAGATTCTCATTTTGTTCAATGTGATTGTCCTGCGGAGAGATGACTAGAGGACCGAGGTCGGACTGGTCGCGCGATCAGGCATCAAGGAGCGACGGAGCGGTGCAGAGCGTGCGCAGCGAGAGCACGCTTGAAACAAGTCAGCAAGTCAACAAGAAAAGGAACTGTATGATTAAGTCATCTAGAAGGTATGAGGAGCTCACGGACAGAGATGACGAGAACGAAACAAATGATCGGAAGAGATGCGGAGGCGGAGAAACCAAGCTCGGCGAGACAATAATCACAGCCACACCCCCCTATTGATGCCTATCTGGGAACTTCTGAGAACAACACAATCAATTGTAAAGATTGGACTTATTTTGAGCTACCACTCTGCATGATCATTGATGTCTACCTGATGTCCTGCACGTTTCCCCTTGCAAGAGTACTCTGTAAGATGCTGCTTATACCCCATGCATATAGCATCAGCCACACAGGTCATGCCCATGCGGTATATATTCCCAATCAAGCGACTTCGCCATAGCCACGTTGAATCTACTCCGCAGGTAAAGTGCCAATGGTATGACCGGTTTCTGTCCGTAGCACTCTGCGTTGTCGTACTCGTAAACAACAGCAAGAGTCCAGAACAGTCTGATGCTCTAAGTTCTAGTGGCGGTGCATCTGATAACCCCACATATGTCACAGACTGATCACGAGTCATGCGGTCTATCAAGATTGTTCTCGTTGCCGTTTCTCCTGTCAAGACCAGAAGGAACAACAGGAACCGGTCGGTATCCCGGGATACTACGCTGCAGCCTTGTAGGGCGAGGAAACGGAGACCTGCTCCTCTAGTAAGCCATGGCTCTACAAGAAGTGGACCTGAAAAACCTCAAATGAGTCCGCTATTTGCCCGACATCTGGAATTTTGATGCCTGTTCCAAAGACTGAGATGGACACGCCAAGCTCATACTATGCAGTGCAACCAGCCATTATTGAAATAACCAGGATGAACATTGAACAGACTCCAATAATGACTGCATCGTTGCTGTCTTGTCGATCTCACCCACGCCAGCGGGGCCACAGGGCTGAGAAAGGTGCGAAAGAGGCGTCAGATGGGCGAGAAGACTGGGTCATCATTCAATAATGGACGTAATAATAGAAACAGACAGGCTCAGATGGAGCTGGTTGTGGGATGTCATTAGTTGAGTTTATATGAATGACCGACTGAGGCACTGAGGAGTGAGGAGAGTGACGCCAGCCGTTTGACTCCAGATCCAATTCAAATAGTGGTGGTCGTCATCTCCTTTCTCCCAACCCTCTTTTTTTGCTTCTTCCTCCCTCCTGAATCTGTCTCCAGACTCATTTCTCTCGTTCAACTCTTTTTATTATCTCTATATATTTCTGGAAGAATAAATCAATCGGAACCCCTCCTCGCAAACACTAACGCTGCCCAAAGACAGACGTCATCGCATCAGCCACGCTAGATAATAGGCAGACGGATTCCCATCCTTCGGGCTGATCCAATCTTGTGCTTAGCCTCCATTGCACCGGCTTGCTGCATTAAGCACGGATTTATCCTTCGGTATTTGATTATTCGACTTTTCGGTCAGCTTACTTATAAACGTTCAAGCCCCCACCACCGGGGGCTCTCTTATCGCTGAACAACCATCTACCCGATCAATTGCGCGCCATGCCCGAGACCAACGGAGTCGTCGACTCGGCCCCTCAACAAGATGGAGCTCTTGAATATAAATCGATCCTGACCGGAAAGCAAGAACATTGTGTGTATAGCGCCTTTGTTCACCCCGCGCGTACTGACAGCAGCAGACCTCAAGCGCGAACTCATTGCCCGCCAGGTCCAAAAAGAAATCGCAGAGCTGAACTCGCCGACCGCCCTCCGCCGCTTCGGTGCGCCGTTCAAATCGGAATTCGGAGAAGTCGCCCCAATTGATTCAGAGCTTCCTATTCTTCGGTTTATCTTCGTCCACCATGTGCGGAATTTTCCCTTCCTCGACCAGGCCCGGGAGAAGGAGTTTTGGCAGGACAAATTGCAGGTGGTACGTGTGCCGTGATCTGTGAGGTCGAACTGGAATCAAAGACGGTGAAACTGACATTTTTCAGTTCCTTGAATCTTTCGCGAACAAGAATGTATCGTCATCCGAAGACCGCCTTGAAGAAACGAAGCGCAGAAAGCTGGCGCGGAAATGTGAGAAGCTTGTTGAGTTGATGATGGTCTCCGGTATCCCCACCGCATCCGGCTATGAAGAGCGTATCCAGTTCTCGGAGATGGAGGTTGTCGACCGTGGTGCGAACGAGAAGGGGCTTCTTGTCAATATGCCGGAAGGAAACGCGATCAACGGCTGGGACATTAATGTTGCCGGTGTACGGGTGACTTCCGTGCGGCGCACAGTGCGGCATCATCAACACGCGGTATGCTCTGACAGGAATATCTGTATTGCAACGCTAACAAACGCAGGAATTCTTAATTCGCGTGCGACGGAACGGGCAGCAGGATATATATGTCGCTCGACGGTTCGGCGAGTTCGCAAAGCTCCAGAAAAGGTTGCGGCTTGAAATTCCAGGCAAGGTTTTGCCGCCGCTTCCACGAAAGAACAAATCCTCAACGACTTCGACTTCGTCAATCTGGGGCGGCACTGTTGAAGATGATGAGTCCTCGCTTTCTTCGGTCTCAACTCAAGATACAAATCTTGCGCCGGAGGAGGCTCGATCGTCGCGCAACCTAGCTCCAGTGGACTTGATCGGGCGCGCACGGTCAAGATCACGAAGCTCAGTGAGAAAATCACCTCGGGCCTCTGGAGAAATTTCGAGGGAGACCGTACTATATCGAGAGGAGCAGCGCATCTCGCTGCGCGCGTACCTCCGGACCCTCTTGCAAAACAAGAGAATATCACAATCAAAAGCCTTGGAAGAGTTCTTGACGGCGGACCCAATTATTCCTGGACAAGAAGATACTAACGATATGGAAAAGCGAAAAGGTGTAGACGCTATAAGAATAGAGGAGCAGAGACGGTTCTACGAAATTGCGCAGCAGCGAGCAGCAGAGTTGGATGTGTATATGGAGAAATTCCGCCGAGACATTGTAGAAAGCAGTGAGTCGAAATTTCGAGTCATGAACAACAGTGATGCTGATTCGTGCAGATGGGTTAACGAAGCTATTTGCCGAGATCCGAGAGAAGCCAACCGTCGAGGATCTGAGTCCGCAGTATCAGAAGTTTGCCGAATGGCTGCGTATCGAGTACGTTGACCTTACCAAGACTTATCGCTACTCGCGCTAACTTTACAGGGTTGCGGCTACCCTATACCACCTGTTCTTGGCTGAAGATAATTCGGCGGAGCTCTTTGCACAGGCGAAGCGGATTCACTCCCTGGTACCATATACACTACTAAAGAATGTGATCCGGATCGCCAACCCCGCTGCGGTCATGACAGGCGTCTTGGACCTTTTCCTCGCTCAGCCTTTTGGGTCTCGGTCTCTCCTTCAGCGAATATTCTCCATGACGTTGCATGATGGCATTAAGGGATTCCAGAAATCGATTGACGCCATGGCTGCCAAGGTTGACGACCCTATCATAAGCCAGAAGCTGAAGGCGTTCACCGATGCCGATGAAGCAGTCAAGAACGAGATCCGTTACGAGGCTGCCGAGGATGATGTCGACGTTGCTGTTGCTATCCTTCGATCAGAATATCTTCCTCACGAGCTTTCGACAGAACAAATCGGCAAAGTCTTTAATTCATATGTCGCCTGGAATCATGCCGTGGAACATGTGGACGAGGAACTGCAGGAGGGCGCTGACTGGTTCGCGAACGTGAAGCAGTTGTTGAAGCTGTACACACGGCAACGAGACAAGACTCAAATGCTCAGCATCATTGAGGAACCAACTACACTCCAGCTGTTCCGTGACCTCTTCACCATTTTCTACGAGCCTTTGGTGCGCGTATACAAGTCAGCCAACGTTTACAACAGCATCACGGACTTCGCCAAGTTTGCCGATGATGCAATTGCTGTGATTGAAAAATACCAGAGACAAGATATCTCAGCCGACCCGAACCAGACAGTACAGGCGTTCATTGATCTCTGTGAGCGTCACCAAGGCAGTCTCTACAAGTTTGTCCACGAGGTTCATCTCCACGACAATGGCCTCTTCGGATCATTAATGGCGTGGATTGAAGATATTCTGGACTTCCTCCGCAATGGACCCAAGGGCGGCAAACTTGACATGAACGCTTTGTTCAGCGGAGCCAAGGACTTTGGCCAAATCAACCCAGACCTTACCCGCGAGGAAATCGACAAGCTCATCAAGTGGCACGAAGATCGCAAGCAATGGCACCTCAACAAGACGCGGCAAAAGATGGCTGCGGAGGGAACAGTCTCATCACCATTTAAAACCAAGTTCCGCGGCAGCGACTTTGGTCTAGATGAGGTACGTACACCGGGAAGTTAATCAAAGGAAGCTAATTGACGAATACCTTACAGGCCGACCTTGAAGACCTCGCCATATCCGACAACGACTCCGAGAACTTCGACGAACTCGATGCAGAAGACGAAGCCGAAGAAACGGACCCTATTGCCGTTGAACGGAAACGCCGTTCCAGGCAGCAAGAGCAACTCCGCCGTACAGCCGGAGAGCCCGTCAAGCCTGAAGTGAAAGAGATTCTCAAACTGTCTGAGCCATTTGGCGTGCTCCTCCGTCAAGTCCTTGCAGATTAACCTCGAGGCCGACAGAGCTCCCGTTCGATATGATACCCACTACACCCATCGACCATATCCATACCCATATTGAAGCTGCATAGTATAGTGTCTTCCAGTTAGGTATTTGCATTGCATTGCACGGCTAGATTAGATTAAGGCATACAGATTCGTTTTCAATCCAGGTTGCATAGGTTGCGTGACTTGATTTCCGTGTAGAGGATCAGATTGTTGCTCTCATTTGATCCCATTGGCTTTTCACCGAGTCCCTGTGTTAAGGCAGCCCAGCCCGACTCTTTGTTAGACCCCGACTCCAAAATTTCCCCTCATGAGAAATCCTACGCCTCGAGCCATTCCTTATCTCATTCTCTACCCTGCGGTTATACACGCTCTTGAAGATCACGCCTAGCTTCTTAACCCTCCTAACTATGTCCTCACCATCTACTACTTTTGATGTCCTGACAGCAGACGTCAAGTCCATCGCGGGGTTACTAGCAAGCAAAGAACTCACTATCCGATCCCTAGTCAAGGCCTACGTTGCACAAATCCAAAAACATGATGACTGGCTTCACGCTATGATCCAAGTCACGCCCCAGGAGATCTTGATGAAGTGAGCTGATGAACTCGATGAGGAACTCACAGCTGGGCGGATCCGGGGGCCGCTGCATGGGATTCCGATTATTATCAAGGTATTCAACATAACCTCGGAAACAATTGTCCGTTGTCTGCTGTGGCTGATGGATGGTTCCTAGGATTCTATAGCCACGCATCCGAGTCTAGGTCTGCCTACCTCTGCTGGTAGTCTGGCGCTGCTTGATTCGAGACCGAAAAGGAATGCGAGGATCATTGATATGGTATGGGATTCGGAGGAGAAATAGACAGAGAGTTTTGAGTCTGATCTGGGTATAAGTTACTGGATAGTGGTGCGGTCATACTGGGGAAGTCGAATCTTAGTGTTTGTATCTCATCCATTCTCATTCTCACCTCCCATAGCACTGTGCTAATTGATGTTCAGGATTCTCAAATACGCGGTGAGCTTCCATATAGTGAGTGCTCGTTTCGATTCATTGACCTTCTAGTGGCTCCATGATGCCGAGCGGCTGGTCTGCAGTCGGCGGACAGACACAGTCCGCTTATGTTCGTGGTGGCCTGCTGTCTGATGATAGCAAGGATGGACACAGTGTATGAGACCAATCATTATCCTGACTGTCCCCCCATCATGGTAGGAACCATAAATGTTGAGGAATCTAACTGATCAATCTAGAGCCCAAGCGGATCATCCACCGGCTCCGCAGTCGCCGTAACCGCAGGATATGCCCCCGTATCCATCGGCGCCGAAACAGACGGGTCCTTGATCTGCCCAGCGGGGAGAACAGCCCTCTACACCATGAAGCCAACCATCGGTCTTGTCCCTAGAAAGGGCATCGTGCCTGTTTCGAGCAACTTTGACTCTGCGCGGCCGATGACCAAGTCGGTTTATGATCTGTCTGTTGTTTTAGACGCGATCACGGATAGAGACTCTCATTCGTATATTACTTACATGACGGGAAGCTGGGAGGATATTTCAGTTGCGGTTCTTGATCCGGCTGAGTGGAGGTTTCCGGAGACTTTTGTGAAAGATGTTCCTGAGGCGACGGAGCAGATTGTGGGTGATACTATACATTATCCTTGTTTCCATATTCTCTTGCGAGTTTTGACTAACCAAGTGTTGTTATTCAAGCTACGGGACATAAACGCGGCTTACGACATAATCAGCCTCAAGGCGAAGCATTTCGCCCGCAACGTCCCACTGATTCCTGTGGACAAATTCGAGCTAGACGGCGTGAACAGTGAGGCTGTAGTAACAAGTGCGTTTGCAACATATTGAAAGATATCACAGTAACTAACCTGCCAGATGTCGATCTAAAACGAGAGCTCAATGCATACCTCGAGAATCTAGCAGAGAGCCGCGTCAGAAGCCTACAGGATATTCTTGATTTTAACAAGAGCCATGCAGATCAAGAGCTTCCGCCTTGTAGGTCCATTTGATCTATAACGGGCCAGATCAGGAGAGTGCTAATTATACTTTAGACCACCCCCGACAAGACCTTTTCCAAGAAGCGCAAGACCTACACGTCTCTCCAGAGACATACGCAAAACACCTGAAGCACCTGCGGCATGTAGCCCGGGATGAGGGCGTTGACTATATCCTCAAGACCTACCAAGTGGATGCTATAATCGGCCCCGCTGATAGCTTTATCACGAGTATGGCTACAGGGAGTGGTTCGTGCTACCCGTGGCTATATTGAAATATGAATAGTTCTCTAACGTGACGTAGGATACCCAATCGCCGGCATACCACTCTCGTATCTTGATTACAATGGACGACCGCTGGGATTAGCAGCCATAGCTGGAAAAAATGAGGAAGGGCTGTTGATTAAGCTTCTGAGTGCGTGGGAGGCTACGTTCCCTGCGAGACGGCCACCTCCCGCGCTGAGAGGGTAGGATGAAATGAGCGTCAGCGGGACTCCAGGTAGATTGTTTCGATAGTTAGTCAATCTCACCTGAGGCGTTCACCGTTTGGCTTTGTGTATGGCGCTTTCTGAATGAGAGCTTTGGTTAAGATCTCTGGTGAGAAATGGCAGTTTTGGATAGGGAGATCAGGACATAGACCGGTCACAGAAGCCCCAGGTGAGGACTTGGGCTCCAGAGGGCTCCCGTGAGTAGCTACTAGTAGTGCTTGTCTCCGCTAGCAAGGTACGCTGATTGGAAGAAACGTGTGCGATTGTGGGGATCCCTCTCAGCCAAGTAGTTAGTAGATTTCATTTCTGTAAGCACCACCACGAACTTCCAGATAGTCTAGCTACAGTAGGTGCAGTGGGAGGGGTATAGAGGGGCACGAGCTTCTGTAATAGATTACTAGTCTCAGCTCAGCCTTCCAGCTCAGCTTGTTAGCAGAGGCCGAGCTGGGAAGGCTTGGGTATTGGAGTCCTACATAGTACGTAGTTCGTACATATAAAATGGGAGTGGTTACATCGTTGCTTGAGAAAGAAGCGCAGAAATAGATAGATGGATTAATGGATGGTATAAGGAAGGGTAATTAATCTCTCTAGGGCTGACTGGCTTACGGGCCACACAACTACTACTAGCGGAATCAGGTCCATACTTTGGGGCTCAGCTTTGGGCGGCGGTTGCAGACATACTGTTAATTTATTATGTATGGCAGTATCATGCGCTTGTTGCTTGTTGGTTCAGGTTGTGATTTGCCTGTGTCGGGTAGAGACTCAATATGTGGGTGGATAAGGCATCCTCAGCAACGGGGGAATTTGGCTGGTAAAACCCCAAGGGCTGTACCTGGACTCTGCATGTATCCTAGATTCAAGATAAAGTTTCCTTTGTATATTTTCCCCTGGGATATTGAGTGAGGCAGAGGAGTGGATGCTCAGGAGTAGACTATACTGACCAGAGAGTGGGGAGGAAGGCTTAGGAATATGCCGCTCCACAGGAGGAGCCAACTGATTCCTAGAACACAGGTATATCATTAGTTCGAACGTGTGATTTCAATCCACTCCTTTTGTGATTGGGTATGGCTGAGCTTCGGTCTGAGCGTGTCGCTCTTGTCCTAGTTAGTTGCCCGTGCCTTTCTTATAGGAAGGCAAGTGCTGGCAACGTCCTTAAATACCTGCATATCCTCAAGCCAATCCAGCGCTTGTAAATTTGTTAACACAGACAGACCTCGAGTGCTGTTCATTCACAATGACCGCTACCAAACCCCTCGTCGTCATTGCCTGCCCGCCGGAAACAGGACACACCAACCCTCTCCTTATCCACGCCACTCACCTGGTCAAACAAGGACATGAAGTCCACTTCCTTGCAGGCGTCGAGTCAGAGAATGCCATCCTCCGCACCGGCGCGACATTCTATCCCGTTCAGCGCGCCTGGAGGGATGAGATGATTCTAGAGATGATGGCTATTCCCGAAGGCCCAGAACGCTTCATCTTCGGACTCAAGAAAGTTTTTGTGGATCTGACACCGTTCGCAATGAAGGCGCTACAGAACGTGCTCGAGAAACTCAAGGAAGAGCAACCTGACCGCGAGGTGGTGATTGTGCAGGAGTTTGTCTCCATGGGAATCTGGCCGTTCATCTTAGGAGCGCCGTTGCCGAAAGGATACACAAAGCTTCCAAAGGTCATTACCTTCTCCACGGCACCAGTCTGCATGTCCAGCGTGGACACCGCACCGTTTGGGCCGGGCTTACCGCCGGATTCAAGCGGGGAGAACCGCGCGCGAAACAAGGCGATGTACGAGGCATCGAATGGGCTTTGGACTGGGGTAAACGAGTACATCAACGCAGCATATGCAAAGCTTGGTGCTACGTCAAAGACTACTGGGGTCATGTTCGACTTTTGGTCTAGAGGCACTGACCTCTTGGTCTACCCTTGTAGCCCCAGCTTAGAGTATCCGCGCAGTGACCTGCCGCTCAATGTCCGCTTCATCGGAGGGAGTCCACGTCAAGAGGTTAGCTCGTCGGTCACGCTGCCTGAGTGGTGGGAGGATATTCTGGCGGCAAAACAAGCACAGAAGAAGATTGTGTTTGTCACTCAGGGCACAGTCATCCTGGACTATCGGATGCTGCTGCTCCCTGCTCTGGAGGCTCTGGCGGATAGAGAATACTGCATAGTTGTTGGAGTCCTAGGTAAAAAGGGCGCAGAGTTGAAGGATGTTCCACTGCCGGCAAATGCTAGAATTGTCGACTATCTAGCATATGATGCCATCCTCCCACACACGGACGTCTTTGTCACGAATGGTGGATATGGGGGATTCATGCAGGGTGTCATGCAAGGGTCACCCATGGTCCTAGCCGGAGAAGGCCGTAAGTTTTCCTCATTCCACAATTGTTACTCCGCTAACCATGCTCCCTGCCAGAGGACAAAGCTGAGGTCGCGATGCGAGGCGAGTGGGCGGGCATCGCCGTCAACCTGCGGACAGCCACGCCTACTGCTGAAGCCATCCGGGAGGGCGTGGACAAGATACTCACAGACAGCAAGTATAAGGAGCGCATTCTGGAAATACAGCGAGAGAATGAACGGCTCAATGGCCCGGTGCAGTTGGAGCGATGTATTTCGGAGATTCTATAATGGTTAGGTTGAACTAATGTTGAGAGCGACTAGAGGCAGAGCTTGAGTCGAGCCATTTGTGAGTATCAAAATGAAAGCTAATGAAAGAGTTCAGTGATTGTTCAAGAAGTATAAGTGAAAGATCGGCAACCTTAACTTATACCAAAGTTAAGGTACCTAAGTTTCCATAGCGACCACACCACCCCACCATCTTTAAGCGCCGTAAGTCATTCATTCTTATTCTCTCGCATCTCTATCTCTACCTCACCATACTATGTCTGTCCTTTTGGCTACTTCTACAAAACCATGATTTCCCCGCACAAGCCCCGAGGCGGAGGCGGAGGTGGAGGGTCCCCTCGCACTGCCGTTCCCACGCGGGGTCTCCTCCTCGACGGCATCTGGCGCTGCAACTGTCCCGACCGACCCCCAGCGCTGAGGCTGCAAACCAAAAACCACGGTGTAAACCACGCCCGGTGGTGTATGCTTCTCTTTCATTCTGTCATATGGTGTCATATACTCTGATTCAACCACCTACTACCTGATGTACTGCCAGATGCTGAGCTACTCAGCTAACACGAACAGTCTACACCTGCCAAAAAGACCCCCAGCAACGCTGCAAGTTCTTCCTCTGGGCCAGCGACGCCGAAGCGCGTGAAAAACTCGCTCTCCTCTCGAATTCCCGCACCGAATCATCCGCGACGCCGCAAACTCCCTCTAAGACTGCCTCTGCGCAACAGACCACCGGCCTCTTGACACCAGCAACTGGCCAGCGCGATCGCTACACCGAACCCTCACGAACTTATCAACCCCCCACAAGCGCGCGCGCAAACTCCGCCGCAAAGGCCCGCATGATGTCCGAAGACTCCGACGAATTCGAATGGGATGGTAAGATTGAATCCGAAGTCCTGGGCGAGCTAGATAACGGCAGGGGATCCGGCGCTCTGCGCCAACCTGATTTCGGATTACCGGCGCGGAAGACGCCGCGCACGGAGAGAGTTACAAGCCCCGGGAAGAGGAAGCGGTCGTTTGAAAATGCGGACGAGGAGAGCGTGACGGTGACACCGGGGTCGGCGACGTCACAGGTAGCTGGTGCTAGTGCTGCGAGGGGTGTCGGTGCTGGGATCGGTAATGCGCCATTTCTCACGCCTACGCCGAAGCGGTATAGGGATGCTGCGGGCGCGATAATTCCAGAATCCCCGCTTGCATCGTCGGTAGAGTTGGCGGCGCAGGTGTCGCAGATTTTACAGGGGCATGGGGTTGTTGTGCCGAAGGCGGCGCAGGACGAGCTGAAGGAGTTGTTGAAGCGGCACGAGTTGAAGATGAAAGGGGTTATTCAGGGGCGCGATATCTCGCGGAATGCCTTGAAGGCGAAGGATGAGCAGATTAGGAGCTTGAATGAGAGGATTACGCAGCTGGAAGCGCAGCGAAGATGAACTGGAGTGTGCCAGTGGGCTTGACGGAAAGTAGCATGGCGATGTTTGATACCCTGGTAAGTTAGCGTGCGACTTTGAGATTCTGCGCTTCAGGTATATAATTATTAGTTAGCTGCATCTTTAAGAATTCAAATTGCGAAATTGCGAAATTGTCTATTGTGCATGAGAAAACAAATGGTAGTCCACTAAGTATATACCCCAGATATCAGTCACGTGCCTGATAAGATTGGCAAAAATAAATTGTCCAGAAGACTCATTCCCAACAGCAGTTCCAAAACGACATCAAGATCCTCGATACCCTCGAACACAGCCTCTAATCCGTACCTTGCCAACTCACCACCACTTACTATACGTTCATGGACCCTACCACCGAGGGCGCCGCCACCCGTCCTTTCCACAGCCCATACCCCGAGATGTATCGACCCCCCGTTAACCGCGCAATGCGCGTCCTCGACCGATCATTCTTCAAGCGAACCATACCAATCTCCGCCGCTGCGATCTTCAAACAGTCAGACATTGGAAATGTTCGCGCAAAACTCATGGCCAGCAATGATTCGCTAGCACTGCCGCGGATGCATGGCATTAAGGAGATAAAGAAGGACGGTGCGCTGGTCAAGGCCATGCTTTTGAAAGAGGGAATTAAACATGATGGTATGCATGATATACTTGAGCTGTATTGCGTGCTGACTTTGTAGATACCGCTACGTGGTCGCCCACAATCAACGAGTTGGTGAATAGCGGGGTTGCGGCGGTCGAGCCGTATGATTTGACGCTGGACTATGATTATTGGAATTACTGTAGGTGTATCTTGGAATCGTGTAGGAAAGAGACTGACCGATTAGCCGATATTATGAACGCGGTTCTACCAGAGGAGTTGCTTGAGGAGGCGCCGCACGGCTTCACGCAGGCAGGACATATTGGTATGTTGCCATGTTCTGCTATCTGGTATGTGCTAACGGTTTAGCCCACTTGAATCTTCGCGAGCAATTCCTTCCATATAAACATCTCATTGCGGAAGTCCTTCTCGACAAAAACCCGACTGTGCGCACGGTGATCCGGAAGACCGAAGACGTAGGCTCGCACAGCGAGTTCCGCACATTCCCCTACGAACACCTACGCGGGGACGAAGACATGAACGTCACACAGACCGAGCAAAACTGTATATTCAAATTTGACTACTCACGCGTCTACTGGAACAGCCGTTTGGAAACGGAGCACCGCCGACTCGTCGAGAGCTTCAACAAGGGAGACATGGTCTGCGATGTCATGGCTGGTGTCGGCCCGTTTGCCATTCCCGCAGGCAAGAAAGCTATCTTTGTTTGGGCAAACGATCTCAACCCGCATGGGTACGAGGTCATGCAGGATGCTGTGGCCAGGAACAAGGTCTTCAACTTTGTTACCCCGCACAACATGGATGGGAGGGAGTTCATCCCTTGGGCCGCAAAGACCCTAGCATCACAACCCCAGGTTAAAGTACACCACTACCCGAAGGCAAGACAGCCGAAGAAGGCAGATGGGAAGAGAAATCAAGTGAAGATGCCTCCTCAGGTCTACTACCGCCCGACAACAATCGACCACTACGTGATGAACCTGCCCCAGACGGCAATCGAGTTCCTAGGCGCATTCAAAGGCATCTATGCTGACCGTGAGGACCTGTTCACGCCTTATACCTCGAAAGCGCTGCCGATGGTTCACGTCTACTGCTTCTCGGGCAACTCGGAGAATGAAAAAGATGACCACATTGATATCTGCAATCGCCTCACCGAGAATCTGGGCTACCCTATCACTCTAGATGACTGCACGGGGGGCTCCGGAAACCGAGACATCGAGCTCTCTATCCACAATGTTAGACTGGTCAGCCCTCAGAAGCAGATGTTCTGCGCCAGTTTCCGACTCCCTCCTGCTGTCGCATTCAGCAAGGACTAGTGTCGTGGGATCCAGGAGGATTTTATATGTTGCATAGCATAGGCGTCTCGGATATACCTCACATAGAATAGAACATATACAACATTTACTCTAATCTGGATTAATCAATAAACCCACTTTGCCAAATCTATACTTCCTTCGTTGCTGCCTTGATGCCTCAAGCTCCAGTTGGTAAATCACTCACCGCCGCCCAATTCTGTCACTCTCTATTTTTCCGCCTCTACTCCGCACCGCACCGCACCAGCTCTCCACCAACTCCAAGCTCACCACCAAACTCGCCCTGTATCCCAACCTCTCACGTCCGATCCCAAATCTCGACCTCATTACTAACCTACCCTCCCCCACTGAATCGCATTACCATCTCATCCCCCCTCACCACCCGCCAGAAAAAATGAGCGTAACCCTCCCCCCCGCCACGCACCGCCAACGCGCCCTCCCCCAAGGCGAGCTCGAAGCCGCCTCAACACTGAAGCTCGGCGCGGACCAGAATACACACACGCTATCGCTGTCGGAAGCAAGGCTGGTTATTAATAAGGTGTTGGAGAATAAGAGGAGGGGAGGGAAGAAGTATGAGGAGCCGGAGTGAGTACCAACTGTCTCTTTGGAGAGAGAGAGGAGCGAGGGATGAGAATCAGAATTAGCTAGGAAGAGGATGGTCTGGTTAGATCTTACTGTGGCGGCTGCTAAATAAGTGACTGTTTAGAAACCTGACAAAAACCCTTGACTACCTCGAAGCCTTTGCGCGGTTCAAGGACGAAGAGAACATCAAGGCTGTGGAACGATTGTTGAATTCGCATACTGAGTTGGAGATGTTTGAGCGGTCACAGCTTGGTATGTTTTGCTTCCCTTGAGCAGAACATCCCGGCCAAGTGAAACGACCTTTCTTGCTAACATGATATGCTCCTCCAGGAAGTCTCTGCTGCGACAATGCTGAAGAAGCAAAATCGCTCATTCCCAGTTTACAGAACAAGATCTCGGATGGGGAGCTGCAGGAGCTGCTTGATGAGTTGACGAAGTTGCGCAATTTCACGGAGTAGCTTGTTTTGCTTACTTTGCTTTGCTTGCTGAAATATGCAAGCTTAGCTACATGTGACATTTCGGCTTAGGTTGGCCTTAAGGCTTGGATTTTATGTATGTATGCATAGTAGCATGGAGTTGGGTGTCTGCTTAGTTTCACTTATGGACGTTGAGAAGGTAAATGGATATAAATCAGGTATGACATAACGATCAACACTCTTGAGGCTCATCTTAACGATGGATTCAGACCAAGTCTGCCGTTTTTACACTCAGACAGTTAAAACAATACGCGCAGTACGAAACCTGGAGTTTGAGAAGTACCTAACTAGCCCTAACTCAGCCTTTCAATCCCTGTCAGAATCACATCAAGGGCATGCATGACCGATCACTTAGCGCTAACGCCATCCATAGCTCTCCAACGCGTGATCAGGGCATTATGGTTTCCCAGACATATGACCCTATTAGTCTCCACTATGGAGTACAGCAAGTACGCAAATGGTGGTGTTTCCTTGGGAAGTATTCTTCGTTATACAGTATAGAGTACAGGATGTGCGCTGCGTGTGGTGTGGATCTGTGTGTTTTTGGGCCTGGGATTGAGTTCCAGGAGACGTCGAGGTGGGTGTTGAAGGGGGGAGATGCATCTTGGGGAGGTAGTTATGGCCTGAATGTAGTATGTATGCTAAAGGACGTTCGCTACCTTAGGGAGCTTGATGGTAAGATCCATGAAACAATAGCAATGTCTCGGAGAAAGTAGGCTGTTTCGTCGGTTAAAACCGCTGGGCTTGGAGAGGTGTAGATAACTAGGTTTCAAAGAAGAGATATGCTTTCTTTTTCGAGGGAGAAGCTTATCTTCTGCTCATCACTGCGCTAGCCCTAGTTAATCAAAGTCGAAGACGTGTCTTCCTGATTTCTGAATGTCTGATGCGGTATGCTTGCTACAGATCCCTCCGGCAAGGTATATTGTGCGGTGAGGCTTTCCTAGGGCATGATCAATTAAAAATGCGCACCCCTGGAAGTCTCATAGATAACAGATAGGAAAGAGAGATTTAATCAATGAGAGTCTAGGAATTCGACTGCTCGGGAGAATCAAAGTGCTTTTTTCCGAGAGCTCCGTAGACATGTAAGGCATGGAATCCTGCAGGAGAGACTAGATAAGACGGGTGCGGTGGCGTATAAGAGGCTGCATGGCATGGCATGAGATATTGTCTGTGCACGTTGCCTGATTGCCTTGTCAGCGATAATGAGTAATATTTTGATATCTGTTTGCAGGGGTATTATCTCAAGATACAGAGTAGCCAGTTGATGAATGGTCTCGAAATGCAGCATCATGTACGTACTGTATGCCATCGGAAGTGAAGATGCCAAGAAACGAGACAGGTTTCCCGAAGCGGAGGGCTTAACTCCGGAGAATCCGAACTCGAGTCAGCGCGTAATTTCCCCAGAAATACGAAGGCCGGTTTCTCCCATCCAAGAGTTTATTTTAGTCAGAGAATCTCCCGGAGTGCTGCCCAAGGCCCGAAGGTTGGTGAGGAAGCTGGAGTGTGGGGAGAAGCCGCAATCCTGCAGGGCCGATCCCCGTTGCCGGTCTGGCACTAGGCCCGATTCTTGAATTGCATCTCATCTGATTGGTGCGCTGTGCCTGTTATCGCTGATCCTGATTGGACGGGAAACAGATTAGGTAATGGGTCGGGCGACGGGCTGCCCAGTCGGGTGGTTTCAGTTGACAATCAATGCACCTTCACTCTCTCCCATCTCTGGGATTGTTGCTGTCACCAGTAGTATCATGCAGGTAGATCTGATATATCCGGCAGTGATAGGAAAGAGGAGAAAAGGGTTGATGAAGGGATTACTTCAGAGTTAGGTAACGAAACGGGTGCAAAGCAATTCTGTACGTAATACCAAGCCCGATCCGGAAGCTGGCTAAAGGGCGGGCCAATCAGAGACAACAGACTTATCTCTGGCCTTTGAGGGCGCAGAAGCAGGAACGGACTGATGGTCGCAAAGCAACGTCTGAGATGCTTTCTCTTACGTGTGGAAATCATCTGCTCGCGACTGCAAAGGCAAGGAGTTGTTCCATTATATCATGGCCGCGATGGCTCCAGATGAATGAGATGTTCTGTGGAGGTTTGAATGCTGGATATCCTCCTCCGATTCCGCTCGCATTCCTTCTCTGCTTCTGCTTCTGCTACCCAGCTGTACTACAGTCCTTCACTACTGCTAGAGTTGATACTTGATATCTCACTAGTACTACTCCTACACGCTGATAAGCTTCCGCCCGGTTGACAACGGCACTCCCAGGCCAGACTCATAGATCTTGCTTGATCAACCCCAGCTCCAACCCCCTTCTGGGGTTCCAACCCTGGCCTGTTTGCCGTTTACGTGAGGGAATCGCATATTGACCCTGGCCTATCAGTATCAATCTATCTAAGCCTTGGGCCTGGAGATCTCCGTCCAGTCGGGTCCTATCTTCTTTCTCTCTTTTCGATCTATCTCTCCCTTCTCTATCGTCCAGTCCTGAATGGCTGCTGTTATCACTCTCCAGTCGTCTTCGACGGCTGGTCTCCAACAGTCCCCGTCAGACCGTCATCTCCTCCGTCCCCTGCTCCAGAATAACCCCCAACAACCGCCGCAACAGCAACTGCCGCAACACCCTCAATTATCCCCTTCCCCAGCCCCCATTGGTACTCTGCCTCGTCTTGCACAGCTCCGGGATGGACCCAGTTGTGACGCTTGCCTACGCAGAAAGAGTCGGTGTGCTATGAACGAAATGGTCAACAAGTGTTACTCGTGCGACTTTCATCGCCAGGACTGCACCTTCACCCTATCATCCTCCACCACTACAACCACCACCATCAGCCGCCCCAGTACGGCGGATCTCTCTTCGAAAAAGCGTAAACTCGACGACCTGATCCTCAATGATGCAGACTCCTCGAAAAGGTAATCACTATTATCTCACTACCGGCCGAAAGCCGATCTCGGATCTGCTTTATCAGATAGAGTTGGGACGCTAACTATGTCTATCCCCGCAGGCCATCGATCGTTAACAAGTCTGATGCCACTCGCTCGCCTCTGAGTGACCACCCACGCCTCAACACTGTGGCGTATTGGCACCAAACCACTCAACACATTGGCCTCACCACCGAATTGGAACCCGCCTTGCTGGCTTTTCTCCCGGTTGATCAGAACGACGAGAGCTTTGTAGCCGCCTCTCGCGTGCGCAAGCTTGGAGACGACGGCACGTTTATGCGGGTGGTCAACACCATGTCCCACGCGGACTCCCCGCAATCTGCCTCCTTGGATGCCATTGAGAGCTTGGTGGCTCCCTATGGGTCCACTTTGGTAGAGAAGTTCTTTGAACGTATCCACCCGACTTTTCCAATCTTGATGGAAGATGTGTTTCGTCAGTCATATAGAACGAGGAATGGAATCTCTCCACTGTTGCTCTCTGCAGTGTACGTGTTGGCATTGAAGTTTGTGGACATTGGCCCGGCCTCGCAGTCTGCGCGGCGACCGGATGCCGTGCGGCTCGAGGCCACTGCTCTAAAACTCCTCAACGAATCTCTACCCTATGCGTCAATATCAACCATTCAAGCGGGATTACTGCTCATGCAAAAATCGACTCTGGCTACTGCTGCTCTGAACGCGCAATTGGTGACAGCTGGATTCGAGCTGGGTCTTCACCAAGATTGCTCCGACTGGCGGATGGAGACATGGGAGAAGGGTCTGAGGAAGCGTTTAGCGTGGGCTCTGTACATGCAGGACAAGTGGTCAGCCATGGTGCACGGACGGCCTTCACATGTCGTGTCCTCCAATTGGACCGTCCAGGATCTTGTCGAAGAAGATTTCACCGACACTTTTGCCTCGACCTCTGCACAACCCGAAGATGCCCCTATCGGACATGGCCCGCTCTTTTTCTGCCATCTCGTGGCTCTCACAACCATTCTTTCTGACATTCTTGACCGGTTCTACACTCTTCAGTCAATAGAGGAATTCAAGGCAGCGGGAAACAACCGGACGCGCCTGATCTTGGAGCGTGCCAAACCCGCTCAGATCCGTCTCAAAGATTGGTTTGCACGCCTGCCTACGCCGTTGAAGCTGGATTCGGCAACCGACATCTTCGAACATATCACCGAGGAAAACTCCCGCAATGGGGCCCTCCACCTCTCCTACTTCGCCACCGAAATCACTCTCCACCGCTGCATCGTGCGCTCTCTTGCCCCCGACACCGCCGACGCCTACCTCTCCCATATCTGCCGCTCCGCCGCCAAAACCCGCCTCATCTCCGCCATGGACTTTGTCAATCGTTTGCGCCCACCTCACCTCCGGTCCTTCTGGCCCGCCGCCTCTCGAACCCACTTTGCCTTGATCGGCTCATTTGGCATTCTCCTCCGTGTAACCGCGCCCACCAAAGAAGAAGCCGAGTTCTACCGACTCCGCCTGTGTGAATACCGCTGGACACTCAGCGTGAGCAAGAAAGACGCCGAGTTCTTGGAGTTCGCACTGGAGAGCCTCGACAACGCAACCGATCTCGACCAGCACGTCCCGGCCAAACCCGGCATCGACGAGCTCATGACCAGCTCCTCAAAACCTTACACTCAGCCGCGAATGGCGCACGAATCAATGCTAGATCTTGATCCGCAGGATGCTGTTCTTGGCGGGACATCTTCTGTTGTTTCGGGCTTGGCTTCGCCTGCAACGTCGATTAGCGAGGAGAGTATGCATGATATGGCTCTTGCTTGAAGTGTCGATTTACCTTACCTCCTTTCATCACCCTCTGAAACTCACGCTCACGCTTAATGACTTCTCTACCGCTACTTCGATACCTCACCTTATACCTTGTTATGATCTTGACTTACCTGAGTTATGACGATTCCCTGGATGGATGGACGAATGACCTAACCTTATCTTCACTTACACATGTACATATTCTATCGTGATGATGTTTATAGACTGGGCGGCTGCATTGGATAACTAGACTTATACATACACTTTATGACATCATGGTCTTCGGTTTCACACACTAAGTATATCAACCATTCGGTTTTATGCATCCGATTATAGCTTATCTGGACTCCCCTCGCTTCCTAGTAGCGTACTTCTGGCTTAATTTCGAATCGTCCTAGGTAGACCCGGCTTACCTCAGGCCTCATCCAGTCAACTGAACTCTAGGCAACCATCTTCACATGCCATCGACCGAAAGGCTGTTTTCTTTCTCAGAGAAACTATAATCCCTGAATCCGCGCACAGAGCCCGCTTCCTCTTGCGGCGAGCCCATCCTTGGCCCTTGATTCGTCTGAATATGTATACATCTAAACTAGTCTCCGTGACTGACCTGCATAGATCGGTGTTGTTGACAAATGAAGATGAAAGGAGGCAGAGTTGACCAAGGAGAGAAAACGTTGGTCTCTGGAAATCGACAAGTCGCAGGCACGTGAAGCATGTGGTGCTCGTCGACGCGTGCTCAATTTGGCCATCCCGCCTGCTGTTTTGCTGTTTATCTCCTTTTCATCTTTCAATTGCCTCAGCTCTCTCTTACTTGGTTTTGAGGCTGGGCTCTGCTGTCTACAGTTTTCTACAGGTCTTTCGGGATTTCTATCAATGCAGATAGGCCGACTCGATCTTTCGGCCAATACATATCGACCCGGACTTTCTCCAAGACAGTCGACACCAACCATGAGCCATGGGCCATCATATGAGTCGAATACGCGGTCATCCTTATTCACATATCCAGAGGTGGTTGACGGTGTCACCTTGAGGATAGGCTATCTTGAGGCTTGATATCTTACAAGCTTGCTCTTAGCTTCGTCTCTCTCGAGTCTTTGGGTCTGTCCGGATGCACGAGTTCTTGCTCTGGCCTCGAACTCCACCTCACATCGCTTCGGATGGCACCTCCGAATCGTTGTACTAACTCTCTAGTGAGTTCCTCTGCTGATATTCTGGCACGCCGCTGGAGGTTTTGGAGGAAATCTCGCATGCTCTGATATAGTACATGCCTCAGCATCCGCACCGAAGAAATTGACCCTGATTGCAGTAGATTCATTGCCTATTTCATACTCCACCCCAGACTGAGCCGTTTAATCCTACGGTCAAATCCGACAGATTGGCCTAGAAACTTGGCAGAAGCAGTTGGAGGTGCTAAGCTCCAGTGGTTCGGGGACTCCGAAGCCCTAACGGTTACCCCAAGCATGGACAAAATGGAAATTATCCATCATCAACTTCTCCAACTCCTTCAACAAGCTATGATTCATAGAACGAGGCTCAAACTACGGTTCAATCGGCGTCCACCGCCGTTCTCCGTCCTATCACCGGAAACAGTAATCCAGTATTCGGCCGAACCATAGTTCGCAGCCTCCCCATCCCGAGGCTCACCCTCTCACTGAACACCAACAATCCTACCTGCGCCTCTGAGGCCAACGACCTTGACACTGAGACCCTGTTTCTCCACAGGAGCTCGCAATTCCGGTCCGGGCCCGATGGCCTTCTTCCAACTTCTTCCTTTTCTGCCGTCCCCGACAGCCGACAGCCCATCCATGGAATATGCCCATAACTTGACAGCCGACGAACGACCTCATCCCGCGTCGGAGCCGGTGCTTCCGCGGAGATCCTGGCTGAATTAATTGCCATGCCATGGGCTGGATGAGTTTGGAGTGGAATATATTTCCCCGCTACCTCCTCTCTGTCTCCTCTTCTCAAAAGCTTGTACTAAACATCTAGAGAAGGCCAGGGTAACCTGAAACCGCGTCAAACTCTACCACAAAGCACCATGTGAGCTCAGTATCGCCTTCTCATAGCGGTCCACAAGAGCTACGAGCATGGCCTCGCCAACACCAGACCCGGAAGTCCAAACCGAGGACCATCACGCCGTGGATGATATCTCCTACCAGATCTGGATTGGCACAATCGTCACCGTCGTCTCGGCGACAATTGCAGTCGTGCTCCGATTTATATCAAGACACATATCCAAGGCTGGTTTCTGGTGGGATGATTGGGTCATTGTTGCTTCATTAGTAAGTCCTCCCGTATCTCATATCTATACTTTGAAAATCTACTAATCGCCAACAGATAGTCAACTGGGCCATGGCCATAACACGCTGGATCCAAATCATCGAATTCAACTTCGGCAAGCACGGTGAGGATATTCCTCGCGGTGATGTCGTGGCGTATCAAAAAGTTAGCCCTATCCCCTCCCCTCATATCCCCTCCCCCAATATCAAACCTAGAGCACAATTACTAACACAAAACAGAGCTTCATCGCCATCCAACTAATCTACTTCACCAACGCAGTCCTCACCAAATCCTCCCTTCTGCTCCTCTACCACCGCATCTTCGGCATCGTCCGCACATTCAACTACTTCCTCTTCCTCTCCTGGTTTTTGGTAATCAGCTACTTCATCGCCTGCGTCATCGCCTCGATCGCCGGCTGCTCTCCGGTCTCATATATCTGGGAGCGGTTCCGGCCTGGAGAATCAGCGCAAGGAAGCTGCTTCAACGAAATTGCCTTCTTCCGCTGGAACGGCATCGCGAATATGTTCCTTGATATTCTGATGCTTGTACTCCCGCTGCCGATGGTTTGGCGGGTGAAGACGAGTAGACGGGTGAAGGTGCTGCTGACAGGGGTGTTTGCAATGGGGGGTTTGTATGTTTTCTCTTTCTAATCCTTACAAGAATTTGCTGATTCATTCCATGGCTAACTTAACTGGAATCTCTAGTGTCTGTGTTGTTTCGCTGTTACGAATCATCTCCTTCAACTACTCGGACCGTGGCGACCCCACCTACACGCAGATCCACTCGTCCATGTGGTCTTCTGTCGAGCAGGGCGTCGGGATCGTATGTGCTTGTCTCCCGACGTTTCGGCATCTGCGGCGGCTTTGGAGTAAGAGTGGCAGTGGGAGTGGTAGTTTCCGTAGCTCGGGGCGGAGCTCTGGGAGAAGTTCGAAGCGGTCTTCTTGTCAGTCGGGGTCGGGGTCGGAGGGGCTGGGTAATAGAGAAGCTCAAGAATCGGAACTCGAGATGGGCGTTGAGAGGGGAGAGAGGAGGTGGGCGGATAGGATGTTTGATCCTGTGGGTGTGTATGGTGGGGAGGAGCTGTTGAAGTCTATTGATGACGTGCTTGATTGGGGGGGTAGGAGTAGAGCGGGGAGTAGGAGTCGGAGTCGGAGAGGGAGTCGAAGAGGGAGTAGCTTGTGGAGAGGGCTGGGGGAGGAGGGTGATAGTAAGGGTGAGAAGTCGTGATTGCTGTATTTCCAGAGTTTCATTACTTGCATAGATTTAGCTATAATAGACTTTAATACCAGTTCACCAACTACATATCCAGACAAAGTTTACAGAGCTTAGACGGATCTATATATAGAGAATAGCTAGCTCTCAACACCTTCAGCGCATGCACCAGACGCTCAGGTATATGATAATGACTACCAGATCTCTTTATCACGGGTATGTTCCCTGATATATATATATCACCTACCCACGATCTCGTCTGCTAAGTACTGCTACCTAACTGCATCCATCGACGCACATAAGACCGCCAGTCTCCGCGCCCAGAGTTCAAGACATATATAGTCCGTCCAAACACAGCAGGAATATATACCTTCGATCTAACTTCTAAGACATCCAGCTGCCCAGCAAGACCACTGCGACCTGAAGATCTCTCGCCCGTCAACTAGAGCCTGCCGCAACCACCAAATGCAGAAAGACGTTTCACCAAGATAACTAGAAGAATTGAGCTACGATTCTACAAACACCTACGTAAGATGTCCCCAGGTCCGCAGTGACGGTGTTCTGCGTCCTTTGGAAGGTGCAACGAGCCGCTCTAAGCTCTAGCTTGTCTCGATTAGAAGTATGGTCCCGGAAGGAAAGTGCAATGGACCGCGCCTGCCACATTGATAAGGTTTACACGCGCGCCTTCCTAATCCAGCCCTTTGTCCCCTCGGTGGCTCTTTCCTTGTCAGTACGATGATAGCATTGCGAGGGAAGGTGCGATGGCGTCAGTCGCTCCTTCCGTTTAGATAGGACATGTCGTCTTGGGAAGGCAGGAACGGAAGCCTGATCATGACGGGTTCACAGAACGGAAAAAGGAAAGGGCTTCCGAGGATGCTAAGTGAGTTTGAGCATTATATAAGTCTGGTAGAGAGTAGCAGAGCAAGGCAATGACCCTGCCGTGCGTGACATAGGTGGCAAGAAGAGACGCGGATTGAATGACGATTTGCCCAAGGAGTGTGATTTTGGTACGAAGGAGTCGCTTGCCAGGATGCAACTTCTGAAGACTCATGCCCATGCCATCAAGATGACAAATGAACCAGTCATAGGAACCGCGGGTGGATGCATCGATATCGGGAATATCCGATAGTGTCAGGAACATGCTTCCTATCTCTGGGATCTCGCCTAGTTGTGGTGGGCAGGGTGATATTTCCAGGCGCGGCAAATGCAGTCTCGTTGACAGCCAACTCTTTCTTACTGTAGAAGTAGACTCGTACGTGTGGGAGAGCACGACTCTCTCTGTGTTGTTGCTAGTGCGTCTGGCGATCGTATGCATCAAGCCCAAACTATCGATATTCCCCTCAGCTCAGCCGGCGCGCTGTTGCAATGGAACTTGGAAGCCCCTTGCTTTGCCATTGTCTCGGTGGCAACCACTATTTCTCCCATGGCTGTCAATGCTGCGTAGAGCGCACGTCAACCCGAATGGGTTGTTGTTGGCATGAGCTGGGGGCAACTCTCTGCCCTAACCATGGTGGCGGCCACGGATGTGTCAGTCCGGAAGATTTCTCTCTCTCCGGGGACAATGTTATTGTTCGTAGTTCGTCTTTTTGACTGGGATGGCCTGTTCTGATAGTAGCCAGGACATCCTGGCTCCAGAATCAGATGCAAAGGTCGCCCCATCTCAGCAGGAAAGTTAAGCGCCCACTGAGGCCGTGAAACGCCGGGCCAAACCTACTTGCGCAACACAGCAGAAGACAGAGAGCTCAAGTGGCGGCGTGGTCAAAGTTCCCATCACAGCACAGCCAATTGAGCAGTAACGCGAAACCGGCCTCCACTTGACCACGATGTGGGGGTTAAGGTTTATTTCTGAGGCGAAATGACAGACAGTGGAGTAATTTATGCTCCCGGGTGGGCCGTTTTTCTGTGTCGCCTTTCTATGTATCAGATTCCTAAACCAGTCGCTTGGATCGCAGCGCGACATCCGAGTGGACGTTTGGCGCCTTTCCCTTTCCAGAGCAGAGCTCAAGCCTCAGAGTCTATTTAGCCACATGGCGAGTGGAAGTCTGGGACGGGAAGTATCAGATTGATCCGCGGGCTGTGGACACCGGTTAAGCGAGCGGATGGAGAATTGCAAATCAGTGGGGTAGGATTTCAGACTCAGGAGTCAGCAATCTGGCTTACTGCGCCGCAGAGATTGAAATCTAAGAGTCTAACAGAGAGAGCGAGACGGCGTTTTGCCATGTGAGAGGAAGCAGCTGAAGAACCTGGCGATGCATGACGGCAGCGGCTTCAACCTAAACGCCTGTGGCCAGCGCCCAAGTGCTATTCAAGGCTGCAGATGGATTGTTCTCGACCGATCCAGTAAGTTTCGGTCTAACTGATAGAGCTCTAACACATCCAAAAGTTGTAACGAACGATGGGTTCGGAGGCTCATCTCATGCCCAGTCGATTCATCTATTTTGTTAGTCTTCGGGGTTTTACCGTGGGGTAAGGGTCTCGTACTTGTTATCTGGTCCATTGAGCTCTGAACGCATTGTGCTCTCGAAAAGACATGAGTAAAACTCTGAATGTGTGTTGTGGGGTCGCTTGCGTCTCAGGAAGCCTCCAGAGGCTGACTTCCACGATAGGTCAACTCCAAAGGTACGCCGAACGTAGCTCAGGCCTCGCACAACAAGCCACATCTGCACGTATTCCTGGATCCGACTATTGTCTATTCCACACGCGAGTGCCTATCTTGAGAGTTGAGACTTCGCCCCCAGCACAGAAAAAAGGAAATATTAAAGAGACCCCGTTTCCCCGCAATTTGTGAGGATTTTCGACCTGTACCTAGCCTTTTCCCTCGATTGTTTCATGACTGGCATCTTCCGCAGGGATTTTAGATGCTCGCGCTGCACTCGATAGCCTTGGAATGACCGGCCAAGCTAGGAAGAGGTCTGTGTGTTCCGGGATTGCTGTCCTAATGTGCTGTCCTTGGTCCTTTGGGCCGTTTTTGATGCAGACTCCTGTACGACTGTCCAGGGCTTCTAAAGACTACCGGTGAATAGTCCAATCACCTCAGTAGGAAGCTGAATCCGTCGTTACACACAGCGTTAGGAAGTGTTTTCCGGGCAACAGGGGTTGAACTGCGCTAGAGGACGTTGATATGAAATTCGTACTGTTGAGCCCTTGTCAATAGCGTGGTTTGCATTTGTAGAAACAAAACAAAGTCCATCCGTTAGAATGTTCTCCAATAGACTTTGGGTCCGTGGGTAAAGTTAAGGATCAGCGGTCAGCGCCGCACAGATGTTGGCATCCTATTCAAGCACTGTCATGGCCGAGGGTCAAATTCAATGGCAAATAGCCAATGTCACTGGTGGGATTGATTTCCCGAGTAATTGGCTCTCGAGGCGTACCGGCATTCGTATCAGTGAGCGAATTCATCTGCGTCTAGCATCGCCACTGGTGGATGGACTAAAGGCAACATGCATTTCTTCCTCTGCCTCCGCTAAGATCGGGATTTGGTCAAGTGAGACTTGAGTCAAGGTCGAAAGGCGCTGAAAGGCGGGTACGGACAGTAGACGATTCAGTTGACAAATTGCAGCTCGAGTGGTCTTGGACATGGCCTCCAGAAGGCCTCTTGCTTCGTTAGCATTGTTATGGCGTCCCACACATGATTTGAGATATCGAATTTGCGAAGATGACTGTTGCCTTTGATTGAACGGGGAGAATTTTCCATATTGTGCCCAGACCAACAGCCAACGCTTGGTCTTTGATCGGCACTGAGACCGCGATGATGGAACAATAGTCGTCTGGCCAGTCCAGATCAAGCTCTTGATTTTCCCGATTTAGCAACAGACTCGGTACCATCGACGGTTACTAGCTTCCGGAAGCATGTTGCCCTGGGTATGGCGGCGGGGATCTATCATGACATCCCATTGCTCAATCTCTTCTCTGGAGATTATGATCATCCTATCGAGTAAAGTTTCCGGCTTGTCGGGCCTGGCAGAGAATGTCGAAATCCTTGTCGCGGACTGAAGAACCAAATGGGATCGAGCGCCCAACGTTCCAGGATATCCAGAGATCGCGCACCTATAGGATGATCGTTCTCCAGCGGGCTGGGCCTTTTGTTATGCATGTATTTGTTTTCCTTGCATTAGCCCGGATGTCATGTCCGCCACAAGGATGGGGTGGCAGAGTTGCAGCAGTGTCAGCTTAGGATCTTGATAACGTACTTTCTTGAAGCGTGCTTTTGTCATGGTCGAATCACCACACGGATCCTGTAGGCAAAGATGATATATTTGGGCCGCCCAGCTGGTCTGGAGTCTGAGGTCAAAGTCAATTCACAGAGCCATCTTGCGAGTCCCATTTCTATACCTCAGATCACATACCAGCGTCCTCCCAAGAGACACCCACATCAAGAGTCGACACGGCTCATTCAGAATGACAAGCCCAACATACTCGATGGGTCCTTTGGAGCAGCCTCTGCTTAAACAAGAGCAGGATCAGATCGCATCATATCATGATATGACTGCTCAACCAAGGCCGAGTGTAAGGCCTGTCCTCCATATCATCACACTGGCCGCTTGCTGATTGACTGGATAGAGCGCACCAACTCACTCACCAATACCGTTCTCTCTCCCTTACTCACACTATGCCATCATATACATCGACCACCAAGGCGAGCTTCAAGCCGAGACATCAGCATCCATCGCAGGATGTGAGAAATCAATCTTCACAGAGGATGTGCAGAACCGTTTCTTGAAAGTAGCAAGTGGAGACTGGCAGTCAAGCTCACAGAGCGCAAGTCAAGGTGAGTTGAGAGGAGAAGAGGGATTGGAAGGAAGCCGAAGCTCACTTTTCCCGGCTTACAGGGGCGTGTGACCGACTGAATGTCATTTCCAGCCATCTCCAACCACGATACAACGAGCCTGTTCCTTTTGAATGGCATACGTCTCTGAATAAGCGCTCAAGGCCTGCCTTTCGACACTCTCCTGGCTCTGGATACGCACGTGAACTCCCGCCCGGGTTTCGCTACGCGAGTCTTAAGCGATCCACACTCCAGCTTGGACAGACAAACATCATACGGATGTACTACGAAAAAGCTCTTGATTGTTTTCAACAGCTCAACTGCCGGGTCATTGCAAAGGCGTTTGTGAAGGAGGTGGAGCCCCGCAAGCAAGTGAACCACCCATACAATGGCCGGAAGACCATCGACGGAGCGACCAAGGTGTTTGATCCCGAGAAGACAAAGCCGAAGTGGTGGCCTGCTGGCGTGAGACATAAAGAGCCTGATCACCTGGGCAAAGCTGGTAAGACCCGTTCTGGTCTTGCGCTGTTGTTAACTAGAACTAACCGAGACTGTAGAACGCATTCGGCTTATTGTCCACATTCTCTGCGAGCTCAAGAACAGCCACGGGATCACGGCCGAGAGACTGATGAAGGCTGGCCAAGATGTAAAGCGGGCGATTGAACCAAAGGTGAAACTGGATATTTTGGACGAGATATACTATGTCCGCGGGATGGAGGAGTTATACTTGGACGGGAAGATCAGTAAGTCTGCCACGCAGCCAATAGATCGTCCACGAGACTAACTGATGTGACCTTAACAGGCGGCGACACCACCATCCAAGTGTCTGAAGTCAACATCGACGACGAAATTCAAGGCCAGATGATGAGTGAGCGGATCAATAGTATGCGCGTCACTCGAGCCACTGCCCAGAGGAGTGATAGTCTACCGGTGGCGCCCGAGATCCCTTATTGTTTACCCATGCAAAAAAACAAACGGCCAGCAGAAGTGTCTGACTACTACATGTCACCATCGGCATCCCCTTCAGTCGGCAGCCGGAAGAGCTCCCTGGAGAGGGGCGTACCAGCGTACTCATCCGAGGTGGATCAGGTAGTATTGACCAGGACAGATTCCAGAGGCTCGAATAATCCTGGCACTCTTACCCCTGCTTCAACGACGGCGAGCTCTGTGCCCGAGTACTTTGCTGCTCAGTTCGCACCACAACCCGCAGGGCACACAACTCAGCCTGGGTTCTGGGACACTCTGCCCGCGGTGACTCCGCACTTTCCTTACCCAGAATATTAAAGCCTCAGCTGCGAAGCGTCGTCGATACAGTCCATGCCCTTCTTATACATACCTTTTCTGTGTTTGGAGCATTTTTATTGTCGTTTAGCCTATGTAATGGATGATTGGGATGGATTAATTCGGTGTATATATTCGGCATGTCGGTTAATTTGTTTTCGGGTTAAGAATCAATGACTGATAAGTGATCTGAATCTCGTTCCAGCCGTATGAATATTGAGTGTCAAGAATGAGCATCTCGCCTCCTCAGGCATGCGTACTGAGGCCGTCAAATTCCGCTGCAGACAACAGGTACGCCCCAATGTTCCGGCGTGTTACCTCAAGGGGCTGCAGAGCGTACCGTCTCCGCGTGGCTTTATCAGCCTGAGGCTGGTTAGTGTGACAGGAGGGGCCTGTGACCCTTGTAGAGCGTTGACTATTGGCAATTCTGTTTTGGGGTAAGCTTTATGCAGACAATGGGTCTTGAGGGGCGAGAGCCGCGAGTGTAGAGGAGTCCGGGGTAGGTCTGTGCTGGCAGATGTAGTCTGTGAGGCCTTGATAACTCAAGGAGTTGAAGATCAATCTTCCGAGGAGTATTCATAACGATGCAAAGTCATTTCTAATGAATATATTGCTGCGATGTACTTTAAGTGAGCATGACTCAACTCAGGTAGCAGGCAGGTACCTACATTGTGAGAGTTAAGAGACAAAAGATCACGACTTCTGCCTGAGGTGTCATTGCCACACAGGCCCACCGTCTGCAGATCGCCTGAACAACTCCAGCGCGAGCTTTGGCCATTCACATTCCCCTAAACCTCCACGACGGATGACGTTGCTCTTTGACTTGTTGCCAGCCCTCAACATCGCCATCTTCCTCTCCGCCCCCGTGCTCGACTTCGCTTTCTCTGATTGTTGTCCTGCGAACCCTCGTCCATGGTCATGCGCCGCATTCTCAACCGTGACTGGCCCCTACATCTCCCTACCCATCCCGATTCTTCGTCTCCAGCGCGCGCCTTACTCGGACCGTGCTGCGAAACTGATAAGTTAGCGCTGCATCTTTAACAAGTGGTAAGAGCCCTACCCCCGCTTCGTGTTTCTGTGGGATGGTGTGATAAGGATCTTTATTTGGCTTGCTTTTCTTTGTTCTCTTTCATCCTCGTCTTTTGCTAGCTATCTGCTATCTGCTATCTGCTGTCTCCCTCCGCGAGTGCGAGTTTCTCGTTGCAAGATCCTCTCTACTGGCGCGAAACCATGGGCTTGCTAACACTCGCGCGTTTTCTCAGCCGGCCTTATCTACACAACAGCCGCGAAGGTCCCACGATATTCTCCTTCCAGCAGAAACTCATCATGGATGAAGGCGGCCCTTATCAGCGACGGAAGTCCGACGCAAAGGGCGGTGACTCGCCTGTTCTACAGCCATCACCGACAGAGGAGGTGTTGGACGCGGAATCTGATTACTTCTACTCTCCTCCGGGATCGCCTTCCTCGAGACCTCGACTGTCGCGCAGTTCTTTTTCATACCAAGATGACTGGGAAACTTTTCCTCCGCTTGACCAACTCACGGTCTTTGACCTCCTCGACAACCTTTCTTTGTCTCAACGGCTCGAGAGGCTGCAGCAGTCGTTGAGCTCGCAGAGAGAAAAGGTCAAGAAGCAGCAGGATAGGCTGAGGTCGACATCGAAGAATGCTAGAGATCGCGTTGTGGGCGAATGGAAAAGGAGGGTGCCCACAGCCGAAGAACAGCTAGAGAAGTACCGCCGCCGAATGAAGACTGGAGTCGAACGCCTGTCTCAGAGGTGGAATGCGGCTTCTGCAGTGACTCTTCGCGAGAAGATCTCGTTCATCGCCGGTGTCCTCAACATCTTCATCAGTGGCTATTTGCTCGGCTCGAATCCGGAACTGTTCTACCTTTGGTTCACCGCGCAGCTTGTCTACTTTATGCCAATCCGCTTTTACAGGTACCGCTCGATCGGGTACCACTACTTCCTGGCTGATCTCTGTTACTTTGTCAATCTACTATGTATGCTCTCTATTTGGGCCTTCCCAGATTCGAAGAGGCTGTTCATCAGCACTTTCTGCTTGACCTTTGGAAACAACGCAGTGGCTATTGCCATGTGGCGGAACTCTATGGTCTTTCACAGTATGGATAAAGTTGTCAGGTTAGTACCTATGCTGCAAGTTTGCTCGCCGACCAAGCTAACTGATACAGTCTCTTTATTCACATCATGCCTCCGGTGACCTTGCACTGTCTTGTCCACCTTACGCCTTTGGACACACTGAAGGAAAGGTTCCCAGCCATTTATGATATCGTGACCAGCGAGCGCGGCTCCTCAAATCACTTCGGCCTCGTGTCGATGATGATTTGGGCGACCGTTCCGTACATGGTCTGGCAGCTCTCCTACCATCTGCTCATCACCGTCCGTCGTGCAGACAAAATTGCGGCAGGACGCCCGACAAGCTTTACCTGGCTCCGCAAGTCCTACGCCAAGACCTGGATCGGAAAGATCGTGATCGCCCTTCCGGAAGCACTTCAAGCGCCCGCGTTCATGATGATCCAGTACTGCTACGCCCTGTTGACTATGATTCCGTGCCCACTCTGGCTCTGGTCCCGCTGGGCTAGTGGATTGTTCATCACTGGTCTCTTTATTCTGAGTATTCACAATGGCGCGACGTACTACATTGATGTCTTTGGCAAGCGCTTCCAGAAAGAACTGGAAGAGCTGAAGAAAGACGTTGCCCGGTGGCAGTCCAGCCCCGAGGGAGCAATCACTCCCACAATCCCCGGAATGGGCGCCGCTGTTGCCAACGTCGATGGAAAGTCGCCCAACAGCATCGCCACTCCCGGTAGCACCTCCGACAAGGCCAGTATTGAGAAGATACCTCTTCTTGATGCCACTGGCGTTTCGACAGCCGTTGAAGGTGGCACGAAATAGACCGCCTGCACACATCGCAAGACTTAATACCGCCACTTTCCTATTTAGGAGTATGATCTGAATCACTGCCGCTTTTGAATGGTCACCTTATGATACCCAACCTTTCGATCGTTATAGCCTGTCTTTCCTTAACAACATACACCGAGATGTTCTCCATGATTGTGGTTCTAATGCTTTCATCCTGTTTATACTGCTCATTTGCCCTGTTCTAGACGACTTAGACTGATGATTATATTGTGTGAACTACCATGAATTTTGATTATGAATCACGAGAAGAAGTAGTTACTGCATAAGCCGCGGGCTAGAGCCCGGGAAAGTCGAGTGGATCGATCGGCCCGACCGGAGAAAACACGTAACTCCGATAAGGTCACGTGAACATCATCTCCAGCTGCTTGCGGTGCGGACTTCTCCTAGCATGAGGCGAACACATCACCGCCCCCCATTCATTCATTACGCTTTTTTTCATCGAGTTTGTCCATATCATAGGTTATTTCTGATCATCTAAAACCATTTGCTAGAGGCGTTGCTCTTCACGATTCTCGCTCGCTCCCTCGAGCACTCCAACCCAAGATTTCCACCATGTCTGTTTCTATGAGGTCCGCCCGACTCGTTCGTACCAGTCCGGTGCTGCGGCCCAACTTCGGTAAGCTTTGCGTGTTTGACTGCCTGCTGCACTCTCTTGCGCTTTCCTTCATGCTGACCTGCGTTCTCTGCAGTCCGCCATCGCTATGCCGGAGCTCTTGGAGCCGCCGCAAACCTCCGATTCAACGGCAGAAACTTCCCCTCTCAAGTCTCAGCGCTCGCCATCTTAGTCCCCCAGCGAGGATATGCTACCGAACAGACCACATCCACATCCAACTCATCAAACCTACCGCCGCCCGGCTACAACCATGAGCAGGCCAAGAAGCCCATTCCCATCGACCAGGCGCCGCAGAGTGCCCAGGCGAATCAGCAAACAAATCCCAAGGGGGCACTCTCAGTCCCGTCGCAAAATGTTGCCCAGACCAATGGAAAAGAGAGTGATGTTATAACCAAGCCGGCGGAGAAGAAGGTTGGCGAGGAAGTGAAAAAGGAGGCCAAGAAGTTGACTATCGGGCAAAAGATCAAGAAGGAGGTTCAGCACTACTGGGATGGCACAAAACTGCTTGCCACTGAAGTGAGGATTAGTTCGAGGCTGGCACTGAAGATGGCGGGCGGCTATGAGCTCAGCCGGAGGGAACATAGACAGGTTTGTCCACACCTGAGACTGTGTCCGCAATTACTAAACTGTATAGTTGAAACGTACCGTGAGCGATCTTGGTCGGCTGGTTCCGTTCTCCATGTTCATTATCATTCCGTTCGCGGAGCTGCTGCTGCCTATTGCGCTTAAGCTCTTCCCCAACCTCCTACCCAGCACATACGAAGGAAAGACTGCCCGTGAGAAGAAGGCTCTGAACCTGAGCTCCACCCGAAAGGAGGTTTCTACATTCTTAAAGAACACTTTGAAGGAGTCTGGCTTGCCTGTGACGGCGGCCACAGTCAAGAATGAGGAATTTACCGACTTTTTCAAGAAGATCAGAACCACCGGAGAGACACCCACAGCGGAAGACGTCATCAAGGTCTGCAAGATCTTCAAGGATGACCTGACCCTTGACAACCTGTCTCGTCCCCAGCTTGTCGGTATCTGCAAGTACATGAACCTCAACACATTCGGTACCGATGCGATGCTTCGGTACAACATCCGTCATCGCATGCGCCAGATCAAGAGAGACGACCGAGCGATCTACCACGAGGGCGTCGAGTCTCTCTCCGTCCCTGAGCTTCAGATGGCCTGTGCTTCTCGCGGTATCCGCACACACGGTGTCTCTCCCGCTCGCCTGCGCGAAGATCTGGCACAATGGCTCGACCTGCGTCTGAAGCAGGGCGTCCCCTCGACCTTGCTGGTTCTCAGCAACGCCTACGTCTACGCCCAGGGCGGCAAAGAAGCCGAGATGACTTCCCAGATCGAGTCCTTGCAATCGGTTCTGTCCAGTATCCCTGAGGAACTCTTCCACGAGATTGAACTCGAGGTCCACAACGCCGAGGGCGCCGCCACCAACAAGCAGCGTCTCGAGGTCATCAAGGAGCAGCAAGAGCTCATTGAAGAGGAGAACGAGCAGAACAGCGCAAACGAGGAATCCGGTGTTGCCGCCCCCAAGGATACCGAAGACATCGACGAGGACCACAAATACGAGGCCTCTCAGTCCGGCGAGGCGTCCGAAGCGATGCAGGAGGGCGAGAAGGCTGAAAAGACGCAGCCTGACGCCCCCCAGGGCGAGAAGAACCAGACGAAGTAATCACACTTCGTCTCGTTGATTTCTCTTCCTCCCCTTTCTCTTCTCTAATGTTTGTACGATAGACTTTTTTTCAATCCCCTCAGGACAAGAAACCCTTGTCTTGATACCCACTCACTTACTCACCCACAACCACCCCTTTCTTATTTGTCGTGTTATATTTTCAAATCTCAACCAATAGATCCCGGGAGGAGCATGGATAGGGCAGGAAATGGCAGGGCAGGACAATAAATAACTAACTAACTATAGACTATTGGAGTCTGGCGGAGATCTGCTTGCTTTGCTTGCCTACCACTTGGAACGGATGCGGATATGGATATCGTTGTTGATGTTGATGTTATATAACATAACATAACGCGCTCATATCTCTCTACTCGAAGATAAAAGATGAATCCATAGCTGTGTAAATAGCGCTGTATTATAACCTGAAGCTGTTTTGGATTATCTATCTAGTCTTCACCGAGTAATCATGCGTTGTCTCTACTAACTCTCGGTAATTATCCCGCCTGATCACCTTCCCACCCAAAACCAACCACAGACTTCTTTTCTTTTCAATCACGAACCTGGACTTGAAGCTTCCGCGGCATTCAACCCCAGATTGCAAAATCTGCAGAATCCAAAAAAGAGCGTACATACGATGGTTATTGCAAACAGTTTAATGGACACTCCGACGTCCTACATGGCATGCAAGCAGAAGGATTTATGCCTGTTCAGGTGCAATTACGATTGCTTATTTTTGACAAATGATATTTGACCGAGGGGACGGGGAGTGATTTGGCTTAGTTTGTATTATCCACATCCCGCTGAAGAGTACCGGGATGGAGACAGCTCTGGTGAGTTATACTGTGTGCAGGTGGTCATTAGGTAGGTAGCTGTAGCTGTCGAGGGAGTCCGGACAGGGAAAGGGCGCTTCTCATTGATTCCGGGCCCGTTTGCCAAGGGAAGGGTGGGAGTTCAGGAAGAGAAAGTTGGTCAAAAATCAAAAGAGACTCGAAGAATTTAAGGATAGGCAAGAGCTAGGTAGTTAAATAGGGTAGCTAAGTCATAGCTTCAAATTGTACTATGCTAAATTAAACTAAAACAAAAGAGATACAGATAGTAATACTGTATGGATATGTAGCGCTGCGCTAATAGACATTATAATCCCCAGATATATATTTTTTTCCGTTCTCTTTTTTTCTCCCCGCAAAGTGAGCAAGGAAGGAAAGAGTACTGTATAGAGAGACCTCCGATCTTGAACCCTACTCATCGACTCCCACCACTCCCACTCCCACTCGCATAGCCACTCGCCCAAAAGTCCTCTCTCATGATGGTGCTAACATCTGAATTGCGGTACTGGTCGAGATCCTCTTTCTGTAATCCCCGCAGTTGCTCCCTCCCCCGCGTGGAAACACTAGTCGAGCGAGACCGTCTCTTCCCATTGTCTCGCGCTGCCCCACCGCTAGCCCGACTAAACCGTGGTGATAGACGGCCTGACCGGCGGTCGCGGTCCCCAGACCCAGGTGTAGGTGATCGGGCAAAGGGATTGGAAGCGTGAGCTGCGTAGATTGACTGCCGGGGCGCGAAGACAGGGAGGTGCGCGGGGTTGGGCGGAGCGATGGTGATGCCGACGGTGTTGTGGGCGTTTGCGGTTGGGGATGAGGGGGCAGAGGGGAGGGGGAGGGGGAGGAAAGAAGAAGAGATGTCGGTTCGAGAGGAGGCGGCTGAGAAGCTGGAGTAGAGCGAGGAGGGGCGTTGGTTGGAGGTACTTATGTATGATGCGCGGGGTTGGTGGGACCGGGCGATGGCCGGGGAGGAGAGGGGGAAGGGGTTGTTGGAGATGGAGCTGTAGAGTGTGGACATACCCGATGTAGATATGGCCGAGGATCTCCAGGAGTGGACGGCGGAGCGGGGGATTGTGATGACTTCCTCTTCGATAGGCAGGGTTTGCTGGATAGCGGTTTCGATATCTGTTGGTTCGTTGTGCATTCCTGGGATACGCGAGGCCATCATCTTTGCGGATTTGCCGATCCAGAGCATCTGCTCGTGTTCGCGGAGGTAGCGGTCGCCGCTGAAGGACTTTTGGACGATCTTGCGGGACATCATGCCGAGTTTGCGGCGCTGATTGGACTTTTCGTACATGCGAGCGGTGATGGCGGCGACTTCTTCGGGTGTGGGGGAGGAAGAGAGGATGGGTACTTCTGTGCCTGGTGCATCTTCGGCGTATTGGCTCCATTCGCCGAGGAGGGCGAGCATCGAGATTTGGGCTTTCGCGAGGGCGAGGGCGTCGTTGGGGGCGACGACGGCGCTGAACCGGGAGAAGTCGTCGGGATCGCTGAGTACTCGAAGGGAGGCGCCGACATCTGTGCAGACGACTGGAGCGCCGGTTAGAGCTGCTTCGCCGAGAGCGAGGGGCAAGCCTTCAGATAGCGAGGAGTTGAGGAAGAGCCAGGTGCTTTCTAGGACTTTCATGGGATCAGCTGTGCCGCGAAGAGTTGCTCTCCCTCGGAGACCTTTGGAGGCGATAATCTCCTGACACTCTGTAGAGTATGTTGGAGCCTTGTCAATAGCACCGTAAATGTCAAGGGTAAAGTCGTCGAACTTCCATTGGTTGATAATGATGTCTGCAGCAAGGAGAGCGGTCTTGATATCTTTGGCGTACCAGACGTGCGATAACATGGTTACTGTAGGTCGCTCTGTTTTGATCTCCTTCACCGGAGCAAACTTTTGCATATCGGTGATACCATTGACAACCGGGTCGACCTTGCGGCGGAAGACGTTGCGGTGCTCAATTGCGCCTTGACAAGTTCCAATTTCGACCTCCCAACCGGGGTTGAAAAAGTCGGCACACGGTGAGACAATATCAGCATGGTATAGTGTGAGTGCAGATGTCACTCGCATCAGACCAAGCAGAGCATTCCGAACGAAAGGAGACAGCTTGCAGAGGGCAGAAGAGAGACAGAGGTTTGTCTCACGCCAAGCAATCGCATGATCCCAGATTTGCAGCGTGCAGTTTCTCTTCATCTTGCAGACGACTCCATAAGAAGCGCTGACACTGTGGTGCGACGCTTGGAACACGCTGGGGATCTTGTCGGGAATCGGAATCGAGAAGATAAACAGATAGCGGTACCATAGCTCTAGTGCAACATCAAGTGTACCAAGAGTAGGCAAGTCAGTCTTTAACCACTCCGAAGATGGCACCGCGTTGGGCATCTCTTGCGTGAGCCAAAGTTCTCGCCAGCTTTCTTTGACGATGTCGCTGTTCCAGATCTGTGTCCAATGTCTTGACTCCTGGAAGAAGGTGTTAAGATTGACCAAAGCCCTAGTTGCCTGGCGGATGTCCGCCTTGGAGAGATGGACAGCGCGAGCGCTCTTGACCAAAGCTGTCAAAATGGGAATGAAGTTCATCTTGATGTCCATATCATTCGCAGACGTGACGCTTTCCACTTCCGAATCGAGCTTGTTCCTGAACAAACCGTGAGTGGGTGTGAGGAAGTCCATGCCCCAGAGCGGAATCACTTTCAGTGACAGGATGTTCTGCTCTGTTTGATGTTTCGGAACACCAAAGTCGTTGGCCGATTCACAAATCATATGCCACTTGATGGTCCCTAGAGAGTTGATCATATCTCGGCGACAAGCAGACACACCACCTCCTTCGTTCGGCCAGGTACCATTATCAGACGCCATGACATGGAGGGACTTTTCCGTATCAGACCCAAAGTCCTTGGAGCGCGTGTTGACCACGGCATCACCTCCAGGGCCAAAATTAAAGAGATCGCTGACCTTGACAGCAAGAGGAGTCCAGCTGGAGATGCCATCGTCAAGATCAGCACTCGCCGCAATACTATCAGCGCGGAGCTCGAGGTACTTCTTTGCAGAGGCAAGATCTCCTCGATCACGAGCGCTCCAGTACGGAGCCAGCGTTTTGTCCCTTCGCAGAAGTCGCTCATCCATCCAGCGAACAGTGATGCCGTCAAAGTCAACCTTGTCTTTCCAAGCTTTCCAGATAAGCGAACGAGCGCGAGAGGTGGAGACAGGGAAGCGCTTCCTTGTGAGTCCAAAAAGGCGCGTAAAGACATTAGAATTCAAGCTGTCACAATAGAATAAGGGATTATCATGGACGAAACTGGTGAACCTCGGTTTGGCGAGGACAGCAAGGAAATCGTGCTCGATAATTGGTGGTGTTTGAACCTTCTGGCCGTTCAAAGTGGTGAAGATGGTGGGGTGGAACTTGTGATCATACAGCCAGCGTGCCTCGTAGACATCAGCACCTTGAACAAAGGAAGCTTCAGTGACTTTGGCGTGGGGAATCCACCGGTCAATCCGCTCTGGGTGGCGAAGAGGAGGAGCACACCAGGAGACTGTGCAAGTGATGTGAGACAGAGCGAATTCCGCGCGGAGAAGCTCGTCTCCAAACCGAGGGTTCTTGCGATAGTGGTACTTAAAGCGGACTAGATTGCCATCTTTCATGTAGGAACCGGCTTCGATAAGGCCCTTACGGTTGTATTGCACGCTTTGCAGATGGTTCGTTCCGCGCACGCATCGTCGGCCCATGGGAATCTTCGATTCGGCAAGCTTGAGGCTGAGGCTCTTCTTTGCCGCGACTTTGTAGTCATAGTGGTACTCGTTCAGGATGTTCCCGTCTTTGTACTCCTGGCGGATCAAAAGCAGGAGGTCCTTAGAGTATGTGCTGACACAATTGAGACTCTTTGTGCCTTGAGGCTCTGTCTTTGGCGTTCCGACATAGTAGAAGACCTTGAAGCCTCCATCAGGTTGATTGTGTCGGAAAGCAGTAAAGGTGCCCTCGAGACTCTGGACAATGTATCTGCTCTTCTTAATGTTGATGGTCATTCCCTTGGTCTCGTCCCACAGCTGCTTGACATTGTCTCTACCGTGGAAGAGGAAGAACGAGAGACCCAAATCTTGCATGAGTTTGGCATACTTCCAAAGCAGGTTAAGTAAGAAGACAGAGGGTGCTCGAATAATGCCCGGGTAAGCGCTCATGACGTGATTGTATTCCCTTTGGAATTCAGGATCGGCAACCATAGCGACGATACCGAACTTGAGAGCAGAGCCGACGGCATAGTATCCTGACACCAATGGCTTCATAATAAAATACGCAATTGTCGGAAGTTGCTTCGGTAGATATGGGATGTATGCTGCAGTTTCTGAGTCTTTTAAAGCTCCAGCCTCACCAGTTCCGTAGGTGGCATAATCGAGGATACTGACAGCCGCAGCAGCTCCGAGGTTACTCCGAGCAATGTGGACTGTCAAGTCTTTGACATCAAACTGGCAAATGCTGGACTCGAGTAGCTGATAGTGCTTTTCGGAGAGCTCACACGACTCACCAAGGCAGCGATTGAGCAGAGCCTTTCTCACAGCCTTTGGCAGCTTCTCCCAGTGGAAGTCGCATTCGAAACCAAGACATAGCTGACGAAGAAGCTCTTTCTTGGCCCAGCGTACCACAAGAGGAGTGTCGGTTTCATCTCGGAGCTGGCGGGCGGTAGTCTCGGTGACTCCAGCAGCAACAAGCGATTCAGCAAGCACGGCATGTTCGTGAGGAACCTTCATGACGGACTCGGCAACGGCATGCAGAAGAGTCTCGGCAATTACCTGGCAGTTGGCACTAACGTCAATTCGCTGATTTAGACCTCTGCCAACAGCAACAGCAATCTTCAAGTGACCCGTGGTGCTACAACTCAGGGCGTGGATGCCGGGTCCGAGCATTCCAAGAGGAACTAGTTCAATCGAGACCTCTCCAGCCTCCCAGGCCTTGAGAGCAGTGTTGACCAGTTCTTGCGATTGTGGGAACGCTTCTTCGATTCTTGGTTCCCTGCGTCGTGAGAGAAGCATCTGTTTGACTTCGATTCCAGGATGCCCAATAGGATCAAGTTTAAGGCGGGTATCAGCCGGAATGAGCGAAATGCTCTCGTAAAAGGTCTGCAATTCTTGCTGACTCCAGTCTGGATCGTCCCAAGGTGCGGTGTATGCATGGAAGGTTTTTCCCAACTCAACGGGCGAGTCGACACGTTTTGGCATGCCCATCTTCGCCGGGATAAGGGTGAGGAATGCAACTATCCATGTAGCAGATCCTAAGCCAATGACTTGCGAGTACTTGAAATGTGGGAGACAGAGCTTGAGTGCAAGTCCAACGGGTATTCCGACAAGGGAGCCAGCTAATAGAGGCTTCAAAGCATGAGGACCAGTGAATATCTTGGTGTACTGGTACCATAGGAGTCCGGTGTACGCCGTAACATACGAGAGGAACATGATCAAGGCCTCCCGTTCTGCCTGGAAAGTCCAGACAAGAGCGGCAGACAAAGCAAGACCCCATGAGTGCCACAGGAGAAACTTGCCGAAAGTCCTCCAGTAGACCTTCCTCTTGAACCTCACATCTCGCTTTTGAGAAACGCGGATGTCTTTGGCGGCGTGCAGAGCCAAAGGCGCATGACTTCCAACAAGGCTGTGTAGTTCCTGAGCTTTGGTATCAATCAACACTGCGCCAATGAGGTAGTAGGCTAGCGAAAAGCCGACAGCCATTCGGTATGCACTGGTCTCAGCGGGCGATAGACCGATAAGATGGCCGCCACCGAGGAGTTCAACCCATTTGTCTAGAAGGGCAACGATGAAGTAAAGCACACCACATCCGATTTCCCTACTCGACTGACGCCAGTGGATGAAAGCATTGTGCAGTCGGATACCCCTCTGGGCAGCCCGCAGCGACTCCAGCGCGACCTTGGTCTGTGTGTTCCAGGATGAGCTGAAAGGAATAGGTCGAGGTACATCAGCGTACCTGCAGTACCAGTCAAGGAGAAAGTTGGTGGCTTCCCAGTCTCGCGCAAGCTCGATAACAAGTGTGCTCTTGGTTGTACGTCGGGAAAAGAACCAGCGATTCATCTCAGCTGAGACATCTTTCAGCAGGGCCTCGCGGGAAAGCTTTAGAACAGCTGGGTCACTTAGAGCACCAAAGACCTTTTCGTCGCCTTCGCCGTGGGTTTCGATATACCACTTGCGTATTTCGGTGTCATCGGTTCTTCTCAGTTTTTGGTACCAGGTCACCCATTTTGAAGCAACCCTTCGAAGACCAAAAATCAGTGCGCCAATAAAGACGTAAATGACCGAAATATAAATTGCTGAATCATGACCTGTAAATGTGGTGACAATGGGCGAGATCACAAGAATCGGAATACAAAGGAAAATGATCTTGCGACCAGACAAGAAGGAGGTTCCAGGGTAGCTGAAGCTCGCAAGGCAAGCGAATCCCGAGAAGTAAGTGGTGAGAGCGACCAGGTAAAGGTAAAACACGATTCCAGCTCGCGGTCCATTGACGCCAGAGACCACGACAAACCCGATGAGACCAGCAGCCGCAGTAAACGCGAGACCACCAATAAGCCTAATCAGGACGAACATGTTTGTCGCAGCAAAGGCCATTGAGACTAGGTAGTAAGGTCCGCCACAAGCAATCCATGTACCAATACCTCCAGACAGTAGTAACGAAATCATCAAGGCAGTGGTGGCACTGTTCTGCTCATTATATGTCATAAAAGCAGAAAGATATAAACCACGTCCAGTCAGGGTCAGAAGGATAATATCGATCAAGGCCGGAAGAGCAAAGACGCTTAGGAATGTGAACCGTTGGTATCCGGGCATTGGGTCGACCTTGTCATCCGGGTTTACATCGATCTGCGCACCAGCATAAGAAGTGGCCAGCTCAGGGGAGCCATTGATCCAGTCTGGGAGTTCCCTGTCTTTGTAGTCTTTGTGGAAACGATCTGACAGGAGCTTTCCAAAGGCGCTAGGTGAAATGTCAAAGTAGGCTTCGCAACGTGATCCTAGGGCGAAGGACTCTGCGAAAGCGGCGGCTTGATCGGAGTGTGCATTGAATAGAGGGTTTCGGTCAGTCACCTCCTGGTAGATCTCATCGATGGCGCCTTTTCGAGCTGCGCAAAACAATGCGAGTGCTAAGATATCAGTGTATACATCGACACTTTCCGCTTGCATCAGTTCGCACAAGCCTTGCGAGAGTTTAGCAAGATCCGCTTCGCGACGCTCCATGAGGATCCGATTTAAGACCGTCTCAACCTCTTCAAAGAGCAGCAAGCATGTTGCAGCCGAAGGATGGCTGCACTCTTGCTCTCGATACCATTTGATGCGAGAGGTGATCAGCGTCTCCGGAGAAGCAGACCCTTCCAGATAAGAAACCGTGTTGATCTGCTTCAATTGTGACATTGAGGTTCCCTCTAGAAGCTGACGCTCAAGGTACGCACATATAGTCTTAGTTAGATCGCTTGTAGCGTCCGTCAGAGACAAGTGCTGCAACAGTAGAAGTCGCTCCTCCGGACTCAGGGCGTCAATGTCTTGCACAAAACGGCGCGGCAAACCGACATCTTCCACGGTATCCTTTGACCACTGGGCAAAGGCGGCCTCGGCTCCGAAGCAAACGTGTCGAGGACAGCCTTTAGCGGAGAGAAATGTGTGGAGCACAGTTCCTGCCAGACCTTGGACATTCTTCGAGACAAACACATCCAACCCGTCAGCATCCATTTGATACACCGACCAGAAACGAATGTCGCTATTCCTGCGAAATCCAGAATCCAAGCCAAGATGTACACGGAGCTGCTCGCTGGCGGCCAATTGAGAAAGTTCTTTCATATGCGAGGTAAGCTGGTCGGACGCGCCCCAGATCGTCAGAGCAAAAGCGTCGTGGAACTGCCGAAAAACAACCGCCAGGTTTTCGATCTTGGCAGAAGGAACCGGATGAAGAAGCCCAAGCGACTGCAGCCGTTGCTGGGATTTGAGTATTTCGGCAAAAGAGCCCGCGGTTGCTTCGGCGCCGAGTGGAAAACACCCAAATGCTTTGTATTCGAGCCCTGACATGGAGGTGGAGAGGGGATTGTGTTGGGACTGCGTTTGCGCGACCCATTCGGGCGGGTCGCGAATTGCTATCGGCAAGTCCTCGTGTGCTTCATGATGTAATTCAGAAGATGCAAAGACGGTCCTCAATGAGGGAAAGAGGGAGACCAGCTTGTCCCAACCATATCTGCCGACCGAGTCACTCCCGGTGTCGTTTTCAATAGATGGATTCGACCGCCAGCGATCGTGAGCGTTCATAATCTCAGGCTCCTTCAGCCATCCAAAAGAGGAAAGCGGCTCAGGGGACTTGGTATTGAGGGAAATGTCTTCCAAAGCGGCCTTGCGGCCTATCCAGGGAATAGCGCTGTAAAAGTTGCACCATTGCAGCGATCGTCGGACCACAGCGTTTGATACAAAAGCATCGTCGTTGATAGTTTCCCATGCTACGACGACAAAGTCTCGCATGCAAGCCTCGGACACGAACGCTTTGATGGTCGATCGCATGTTCTGTAGCTGGAAGTAGTCCCGCTTCTGGCCATCAGGGAGAATGCTTGCATTCCGAACCACCAGTCCAGAGATGGCGTCGTTTTGCAGGACATTGCGATCTGAGAGAAATTCCGGAGGTGAAGTTTCAAGAAAGACCGAGAGGCCTAATTTGTGGATGGCCTGCAGCAATGCAGACAAGCATTCTGGAATAAACTTGCCTTCCCAATTGGCAAGGAGGATTCCGTCAAAGGCGGAGCCTTCAAAGACATCCGACAATGCCTTGTCGATTTTGTCGATGACAACCAAGCTGGAGTCTTGTGTGATCTCGCTCAAGTCAATCCGGCCCAAAGCCTGCTTACCTTGGGCAGCTGCGACAGCATGGACAACTCCAGGTTGATACGGGTCGACGATAAGCAAATCCCATTCGTCCAGAAAGCGTTGTTGTGCATCAGTCGAGGCACGGTCGAAGTGCCCCATGTAAACGCCAACAGACGACGGCTTTCGGATTACTGATTGGGAGTTTACCAGATTGAGAGACCTGTTTGATAGCTCATTGATCTTTGCAGAGACTTTTGCAGGCACCTTTTGTGGGCCCTTTTTTGACTGCACAAAGGTCAGTGTAGTACACGAGGACAAAAACAGAAGACTTGCCTCGAAATACTCTATGCATCGATAGACAATAGAGTACAATATGTATATTGAACCAGCTGCAACACAGGCCAGGATTATACCAATTAAAACCTGCAATAGTTAGCAAACCAACAGCAGATGCGTCCAGCGACTTACAAACTGCCACCAATTCTCCCTCATATTATCCCACCCAACGGGCGAGACATGAAGGATTTGCGCCATCTCAATTAGATATTAGATAGAGTACGGCCGTGATGATTAACGAGGGACATGGGAACGAGGACCAGCCGTAAAAAGGGGTCTCGAGAGGAGGAAGATGGGAAGTGACAAAAACAAAAGGTGTCTTAGGAGACGACCATCGTTTCAGCAGGCTAGAGTCTATATGCCGGCTAGGATATAAAGCGAAGGACCTTGAAACCAGGCGGTTGCTGGGCAGGGAGGGCGGCAAAGAGAGAAAGACAGAGAAGCGAGCGGCGTTTGTAGAGAGCAGAAAGGGTCGACCAAGGTTAGAGCTCCAACTCATAAAGTGCGAGATGATCGGTCTCGTCCGTGAACTTTTTCTTTCATGTCAGTTGATCTGTCTTGAGCTGCTCGCCAGTGACAACCGAGAGGTATCGAATGGCGCAAGGACGGGGCTCCTACAGCCCAGGTCCCCGAGTCTGGAGTATAATGACAAAAATAGAGGAAGGGTTTTAGGACTAGGCCAGCGCTAAGGGGATTAGCTCTCAAAGTCCCAAATAATTGTTGAGGCGACGGGGGTTCCAGTCAGGCCGGTTAAACCAGTCAAGCCCAAGAGGAGGACAAAACGCTGCAGCAAAAGCTGGTCCGAAGGCGTGGCCGCCATTCGAAGGCAATTGGGCCGACATTATCCAGACAAAAAGGGGATAACGCAGGATTGGGTGTTGCCATTTGTTCTCGGCGTTTGCCAGTGGCTACGGACTGGGATTGTCGAGATGTCGTGGAATCTGCATGTTCCAGCAGTCCGCAGCCCAGATCCAGCGTGGACATGGCGACGGAAACATGGGGGGGAATGGGGATGGACTATCAAAGCTCCGATTGGATGGTTTGATGAGCTCGATCGTATTGCTCTCTTTGATGGAGAGTGGATTTGATGGCTGTGGATGTGTTGTGGTGGAGAGTGAAAGAAAGTGAAAGTGTGAGTTCTGATAATGCGAGTCTCAAAATTACACCAATCTTACAAAAACAAGCGGTGCTGTAACACGGGCTGAGCCTCGTGTTACCTTACATACGCATACCATACAATACATTGCACATCTCACCTCTCCCTCTCCCTCTCCCTCTCCCTCTCCCTCTCCCTCTCAAAGTTGGAAATGTTCCTGCATTTCTTGACAATAATTGATTCAACCACTTGTAACACAACAAAGACCATATTTCTTTCGATTCCATCACACAATAAGAATTAAATCAAGATTGACCTCCCCCCGGTACTTCTGAAGAATGAGCCCCCCCCTCAATTTCGCTTGAATGCTCCTGTCCGGGTTGTTTGCCTTGTTAATGATAGCGCCGTGGCGGTTGATTCCTGGCATCAATCACTCAGGGCCATGCACGCCACTCGAAGCTACTGCAGGTTGACTCGAACCTAACGAGAGAAAATGTACCGCTTGTACTTGCTACCGGCCGTCTCCAACTCATCGTCCCATCACCCGATCTTGACCTCCAATCTAGATCACTTTTTGGGGGCAGATTGATCATGGCCCAGCCGGCAAACTCAGCTGCCCAGGTTGGTCAAGACTGTCCACAATCCGTAGTGGATCCCTTGAGATGATGAGTTGTGAGACAGGGCAACTGGAAGAGAAATGAAGCGACGTTGGAGTCCAGCATAAATAGCCTTGCGGGGGATGCAAGCTGTCGCAGGTCAGACAGTCAGAGATCAGCGTCGTGCTTTTCCCCACCTCCTTATCATTCGTTTGATTTCAATCCAGTCCTTCGTTTGATTGTGCCTGACAGCCTGTCGGGGCCAGTTCGCAATTATGGTTGCTCCCACCTTCGTTCTCCAAGTGGGCTGTTTCTTCGGGTTCTTAACCTGCGACACTCCCCGCGGTGTATGGCCTGAAGGTCGTCCGACGGTGATATCTCCCTGGCCTCCGACTGATCCTCCGCCGACCGGAACGACTACAAGTACTTCGACCAGTACGAGTACGACAGTTCCGACTGTGCCTCCGACGGTCACTCCCACGGTCACTCCCACGGTCACTCCCACGGTCACTCCCACGGTCACTACCACCAGGACCACTGACACGCCTACCGTGACTGTCACTACTACCAGCACCACTCTGACGACTCTGCCTTCTCCTACAACCTCTACAACTTCGGGCACTACTTCGGAAACTACTTCGGAGACCAGTTCGGAAACCACTTCTGGAACCACTTCTGACACCACTTCATCTTCGGAAACTACATCTGAAACCTCCAGCACCACTAGCTCGTCTGGTACTCCCACTACCAGCACTGAGACCACTTCTGAGACCACCTCGAGTACCTCAAGTACATCAAGCCCTAGCACTCCTACGACTGGTACTACGAGTACTTCAAGTACCTCGACTCCCAGCACTCCCACTACTGGTACCACCAGTACTACCAGTACTTCCGGGACTCCCACTTCTAGTACCTCCAGTACTACCAGTTCAAGCTCCACGCCCGTTGTGCCTACCACCAGTTCAACTTCCACACCTGTTGTCCCGACCACCACCACCACCACCTCGCCCAGCATGTCGGTCACGACAACCTCGTCGACCGCCATTCCCACGGCCACTGGTGGTCTTGCTGCCAATGTTCTTATCATTGCCCGTGACTCTACCCAGGCTGATGTTGCCTCTTCTGGCCTCAACGGCTATGGTATTCCATTCGACACTCTGCTTGTTCCCCAAGCTGGTATTGAGCTGCCCTCTCTGAACACCTCCTCCGGTGGAAACTACGGTGGAATTGTTGTTGCTGGCGAGGTCAGCTACGATTACGGTGCTGAGGGCTGGCGCAGTGCTTTGACCGATGACCAATGGAACCAGCTGTATGCTTACCAGCTCGCGTATGGCGTGCGCATGGTGCAGTACGATGTGTACCCCGGACCGAAATTCGGCGCGAGTGCTCTCAGCGGCGGCTGCTGTGCTGACGGTGTGCAACAAGACTTTTTCTTCTCCGATGTCTCCGACTTTCCCACTTCTGGTTTGAAGACTGGCTCCGGTGCTGGTGTCAGCACTCAAGGCTTGTGGCATTACCCCTCTACCATCACCGACACTGCCACTACCAAAGAGATTGCCCGCTTCGGACCTGGTGGCGGCGTCACCAGCGACTCCACTGCCGCTGTCATCAACAATTTCGATGGACGTCAGCAGCTCGTCTATTTCATCGGTTTCGATACTGTCTGGAGTCAAACATCCAACTACCTGCAGCACGCATGGATTACCTGGATTACCCGCGGTCTGCATGCAGGCCACCGCCGCGTCAACCTAAACACTCAGATTGACGATGTGTTCCTGGCGACCGACATTTACCAGCCTGCGGGTGATATCTACCGCATTGTTACCGCAGACATGGATGCACACTCGGCGTGGCTCCCTACCATTCGCGCAAAGCTCAACCCCGGCAGCACCTACTTTGTTGAACTCGCCCACAACGGCAACGGCAACATCGAAGCCGGACAGGACGTCGTCGGCTGGGACACTTGCAGCGGAGGTGCCATCTACTACGACATTGCCCCTGACACTCCTCCAGAGTTCAAGAAGCCTCTCGGCACTGGTGAGAGCGTCTGGCCAGCCTCCCCAACCACATTCGGATACACCGACACCTGCTTGAATGCCGACCCTCTCCTCATCTGGATGCAGGAGCATCTCAACGACTATGCCCACATGTCGCACACCTTCACCCATCTGGCCCAGAACAACGCCACCTACGAGGACATTGACAAGGAAATCGCCTTCAACATTGCCTGGCTCGACCGCGTCGGCTTCAATGCCGCGAACCTGTTCACCTCCAACGGCCTTGTCCCCCCTGCCATTACCGGTCTCCACAACGGCGACGCACTTCGCGCCTGGTGGGACAACGGCATCACCAACTGCGTCGGTGACAACACCCGTCCTGTTCTCTTGAACACCCAGAACCGCCACTGGCCTTACTTCACCAACGAGGCCAGTGATGGCTTTGTCGGCATGCAGGTCAACCCCCGCTGGGCTACCCGCATCTACTACAACTGCTACAGCGCGGAGTGCACCACGCAGGAGTGGATCGACACCTCTGCCGGTGCCGGTGACTTCAACGACCTCCTCGCCGTCGAGCGCAGCGAGACCCTTCGTCATTTGTTCGGCCTCCACCACGACGGCTACATGTTCCACCAGGCCAACCTGCGCGTCGCAGACATGCCTCCGCTCACCGTCAATGGAGAGTCAGGACAATACTCTATCTTCCAGGCGTGGGTTGAGACCATCGTGCAGGAATTTACCCGTCTCGTTGACTGGCCGATTGTCACAACCACCCACCAGAAGGTACGCATCTTCCCCTCACCTTTCTTTCCATACTAACTCCATCTGCAGATGTCCGAGGATTTCCTCCAGCGCTACCGCCGCGACCAATGCGGCTACAGCCTGAGCTACATCCTCGACGGTGGTGCCATCACGGGCGTCACCCTCTCTGCAAGCGGAAACGCTTGCGACGCACCCATCCCGATTACATTCCCTGCCGCCCCGTCCAACACCCAGGGCTTCGCCACTGAGCAGCTAGGCAGTGACCCTGTGACCGTCTGGGCGCAGCTGTCGGGATCGCCGGTGACGTTCAACCTCGCGAGCCCGATTGCTTTGTAAGGAGTATACAGTACGGCCGAGACTCGAGGAGCGGGCGGAGGAAGTGAGGCTGAGATGGATTGAACGGGATTGAAATGAGGGGAAGCCTGGGGAGGTGATGCAGCGGTTGGACGATGGTGTGCCAGCACATCGCGCGAGCGAGTACAGTGCAGGCGCAGGATCTAATTTCGTTCCGTTGAGGTCTACCTGCAGTACTAACGAAGTACAGTACTGCATCTAATCGACTAATGTTAATCAATCATCAATCAAATCTTGAGAGCTAGCTAGCTAGTTTCGTTTGTTGCTTTGCTTCCTTGTACAGGGCGGGGGAAGAGAAAAGCGGGATTAGAAAAATAACACTCTTATCGATCGAGGCTGACTTCATCAATCCTCCTTATTTTCCTGCATAGCTCTTCCTTCGCTTGACTCGCGCACCAAGCTCCACAAATCACATCGCGGACCTGTCACAGGCGACGATCTGGATCCCTGTCAAGCTTGTCTTGGCTGCAGATTGTGTCTCACTCTCGCGCGTTTCTCGGTCTAGATCAATCATCGCCATGCAGTCGTTGTCTCATCGAGTCGGATGAGATTGAGAGGCAATGAATTCTCGGAGGTAAGTACGGAGCAGCTATCTATCCTACGCTACGAGCTCGGGATGTAGTTACCTTACTACCAACAACTCTATAGATTAAGGTGAGCACTAGAAGACAAAATAGAAAGATGAGCCGACCCGTCTCTGCAGGAATTTAGCATTGGATCGAGAGCGAGCCCTAAAATCTGACAAAGTCTGAAGTCACCGTCACCCCCGGCCTGGGCTCTCCGTTCTCCGTAAAGTCAAATTCAATCCCCAGCATTCATCCGTTGGATTTGCCATGCTGCCATTCAAAATGGAGCTGGGCTGCTGGAGACTGAGAGAGAATCGACCATCCGATTGGACTGGGGGATTCCTGCTGATTTGCGGGATCGAGGCTCTTCGATTTCGCCTCCTCATCCAGTTTTCAATCCTTCATCCTCTGTGTTTATCAACTTCCAACTTCCTTGTTCTCGCAGTTGATGATCATAACATGATCTACATACGTGTCTCTGTGCCTTGGAATAAGAAACCCAACTGTACTGAGGGAAATGTCATAATTGCTTTTTGGGTAGAGGTTGAATTCCGATCCTGTCCAACCGTAAGCGTCGTACCTGCGCGATACGAGGGTCGTGCAGGAGGCGACAAGTCAGAGTGTAGGATCGGATGAGAGGGTGAGTGAAGTTGTGACTTGTCTGGCCTTGACTCGAAGATGGGAATAGAATAGCATCATGTTGTCGTCAGACAGACAGACTTTTCGAGTCCAAGAACTACGTAAGGTTTATCCCGGGTGATAGCATCGGGTAATATTTCCCTGGATATGCTGTTCCTGTTCCTGTTCCTGTTCGGAGGCGTTGCGGCCAGGTCCTTGATTTTGATTTTGTTTCGAGATCCTTTCGTTTGAGTTCTTGAGTTCTCCTTCTCCTTCTTCGTGATACATTTGAACTTGAGTTCATACTTGCGATATCAGAATTAGACTCGTATGATTAACTCCGGTGTCTCAGATCTCACTCCACCAGAACTCCATCGACTGTCTCAACTCTGACTGCACGACAAGGAAAATGTCTCAGAGTGAACCTCACATCATACGAGCTAACCTTTCACATCTGCAGCCAAGGCGGGCGAGTGAGCTGTCTGCCAGGGCCGGGGTCTGTGGGTGGGAGTGTGGGTGTGTTGGTTTGAGTGGTGGGAGCTCCATGTGGCTGGCAAACCCGATTACCAAGCACTCAGGCTGTATCAGGTACAGTACGGGAGACAGTATCAAACTGTGTATTGTACTGTACAGAAGCACAGGGCAGTATTTGAGAAAATGGACCAGGTACTGGAACAGCCCTAACTGGCGAACCAAACACTAACTCTCTAAAGTTAGCAAGCTGCAGTTCTCCTAAATTAAGCAAAGCGACAACAAAGCCCCTCACTATGCTCTTTTCGAACAAGCCCATGCTGTTCTGAATTCTGGAACCCGATCCCTGACCTGGCCCTCCTGGATTTGCAGAGAGGCAGTCTCCTCTTTTTTTCCTACCCTGCTGATCAGCAGCAGGATCAACCTGGAACCATAGCATAATCATCAGACAGTAATAGAGCCTATTTTCTACCACCTTACCAGAACCCTCCCATCGCAATCCTACACTCATACTTTCCCTCTTCTTATTTTTTTTGTCTTCTCTGCTCAGCAGATCGAAATTCCGTGGGAATTGGCCCCATGAGCTAAGATCGCTAAGCCCAGTAAGGATGAAATAGGCCCAGCGCTAGCTTAGGCGACGGCATTTCTGAGCTCAGCCTCGAATTGGTCTCGATTTTGGTTTCGCATTCAACTTTTACATAAGGAGGTCATTTTGGGTTGACAGTTGAGATTCTTTTTCGCTGCGCGCGCTGCAGTTCACTCTTTGCAGTGTGATTTGGTTTGGTTTGCGCTTCGGCAACCCTTGGAAGAGAGTGAATTGTATCCTGTGATCTGGACCCTTTTCACGACTTTTAAAGAGTGGATCCGATCGACTCCAGCTTCAAGATACCTTCACGTTCACTACTGTTAACCTCGAACTCGAAGTCAGTTTGAATCTCGAGGTCACACAAACAATCATCCGGCGGCTCCAGCTGCGCAAGTCCTTCTGATTCATTCCATTTTTTTTTTTTCTTTATCCTCAACTTTACTCGACTATATCTAGCGCTTTCGCGGCTGCAATCGAGGTGAGTTGGAGATCAATCCAGCCCTTTTCTATGCTCTGAATCGCATTAACATACTCTCACTCGCCCCAGACACACCTCTCTTTTCAATCCGAACAAGAACAAACAAACCCATCGATCTCCACCGCAACCACTACAACAATGGAATCAATCAAATCCCCCTCCTCAGGATGGAAAACCTGGTCGACGCGCAAGAAATCCCTCGTCATCAGCAGCGTCATCCTCTTCATCGTCGCGCTCGCCGTCGGCCTCGGCGTTGGTCTCGGTCTCGGCCTCAAAGACGACGACGATGACAATGACACCTCACCCCCCGATGACGGCGGCGACACCGGAAACAACAACACAGTCACCTGGCAGCCCGCCGTCGGAACAAGCTGGCAGATTGTGCTGCGGTACGCGCTCAACGACACCTCCTACGACGTCGACGTCTACGACATCGACCTCTTCGACAACCCGAAGTCGATGATCGACGAGCTGCACGAGCAGGGGCGGAAGGTTATCTGCTATTTCTCCGCAGGCACATACGAGGACTGGCGGGATGATGCGTCTGATTTTCCTGAGAGTGATATCGGAGATGACCTTGATGAGTGGGATGGGGAGAGCTGGGTCAATATTCGCTCTGAGGCGATCCGGGATATCATGGTTGCGCGGCTGGATGTTGCGGTTGCGAAGGGGTGTGATGGGGTGGACCCGGATAATGTGGATGGGTATGATAATGAGAATGGGCTGGATCTTACGGAGGATGATACGGTGGATTATATGAATTGGATGAGCGGGGAGGCGAGGAAGAGGGGGTTGAGTATTGGGTTGAAGAATGCCGGGGCGGTGATTTCGAGGGTTATTGGTGGCATGCAGTGGAGTGTCAATGAGCAGTGTGCGCAGTATGATGAGTGTGATGTCTATGCGGCGTTTGTGAAGGGGGATAAGCCGGTCTTTCATATTGAGTATCCCAAGGGGGATGAGGTCAATAATGAGGTTGAGGTGGGGGAGAGGTTGGTGAGGGAGGCTTGTGATTTTGGAGAGAATGGGTTCTCGACGTTGATTAAGAATATGGATTTGGATAATTGGGTGCAGAACTGTTAGTTGGGGGCAGTTGGTGGTGTTGCTTGGGTTTCTGCTGTATAGCATACATACTCCTTTAATCTGGTTGTCATTTACTATAGCATAGCATGTCTTCATCTTACACATCTACATGGCATAATCCCAAACTACATCCATCTCCTTCTACATCTATATCGACTCCCATGTAATATCTCTTCCTTTACCTCTCTTCTCATCACTCCAGTCTCCAGACTTGGCACCTCTCTAAGCGCCCACTCCCAAGCACCACAACCAACCGCCAAATATACCTCCCTCTCCATCCCTCAACCCCTTCAAGCTCTTACCGCCGAACCATCAGGTACCCAACCCAACCCCATCCACTCGCCCCAAGTACCCAAGTACCCCAAAGTCTCTTCCCCCTTAAGCGCCCCGAATCCTTTAGTCCTCGCACCAAATCGCCTCAAGTACCCCGAACTACCTCTCTGCAAGTCCTCACGAACACCTCCACCACAGCCGGGCCGACCCCTTTTTTCTCTTCTTTGCTCTTTCTTAACGTTGGCGCTTCGCTGGCACTGTTTGCCACTGTCACCTGTCACCTGTCACCTGCGAACCGAACTGCGAACTCCTCTTGATTCCTTCTTGAGATTTCGGGTCGAATCGCCTATACACACCTCGTTCAAGTGTACCTTTGACAAGAGTTGCCTCACATGAGCACAGAAGGGAGATAAGGCGCGAGTGCAGAGGGCTGTCCGGTTTCCGTGGCGAATGGATTTAGTTCATGACTCGGGAAGGTTGCTTGGTTGGACTACGACTCGGAGAGGTAGTTGGAGAGGAGAGGTACAGTAGTGATTATTCTTCTTCACTTGTATACGACATCTGTGGTTTGGAGGTCTGTGCTCACTTACTCTCTCGCTCACTTCCTTATGCTCCGATGCTGGAGATTTCTAGTAGTATACTCCGTACAGACTGAATGGTTTTCATACAATACCGTGACGAGTCGTCGCTGGTATAGTACAACGTAATATACCCATCCGGAATTACCTAAATCTCCAGCATCATATTTGCAAAAACTCACAGCTAGGACAGTGGACACTCCTTAGCGCAGCACATCAGCGCAACAGACCCAATAATCTCAATCTCAACCCCTCCGGAATCGATGTATCACCACGCTGTTTCACCACCACTACCAGATCAGTCTTCCGTGCGTGATCGTCACCGTCGCCGTCAGACTCGCCATGACTCGATTCTCAGACATTCTCGAACGCCACGGCGTTGGGATAATCTCCGGGAACTCACGAACTCTTCTGTTTTCCATCTTAGACTTCCGAATGGAATGGTAGAAGACGAGGTACGAGGCTTATTTACAGACTCAGAGTACCGTACGGAGTACGAGTACCGTACCGAGCGACCGAGCACCCGAGGAACTGGCACTGGAACTGGACGAAGGATTCGATTTCATGCAAGAGCGACAGTCATAGAACACGACGGATACGATTGATTCCACCAAGGTCAAAGTCAAGACTCAGACTCGACCGTACGTCAACAGGATCGCATCTGACGAATCGGCGACTGGGCGGATCGAGGACGGATTGTCGGTCGGTTGGTGCGGCAATTCAGAACATTTGGGTGTTAGCTTGCGTTTAGTTGGATTTAGGTACAGTAGACTAAGTACTGAGTGGAGGCTGAGGAGGAATGGATCTCAGAAGAAGGTCTCGACTCGACTCTATTGAGGCTATTCTGAAGTACTCGGTGAGTCAGTGACCTCCCCCAAGCAGGTTTTTCCAAGCGATGGGTTCGTACTGGGTACTTTGTCTTTTGTCAAAAGAACTACTGAGAAAAGGACAACACAGCCGAGCCGTTAGCCACTCCCTCTTTGTAGTTTGGACAGACTATTGTTAGGGCTAGCACGGTAGCGAGCGACGACAAAGACCCGACGACATCAGCCGCAGCCACTTCAGTAAATAGTAGACGCCTAACTAAGTCTCGCAGTTCGCTACGACACGACAAGTCTCAGAGTCAAGTCACTCGGAAACAGAATCGGCTGGGCAGCGACTTGGCAGGCTTTTCCGCGCCATCCACTCTTGGCCCTTGGCAAGTTGGCATGCCACGCGTTGGTCGACTTTAGTTCGGTCTCTGTCTGCACCGCGCGCCCTCCAAGGCTGCCAATCGCAGTGGCAACGCTTGCTTGCTTGCTTCTCCGTAGTTCCCCTCGCTTGCACCGCATCCACCGTCCACTCTTCTCCAGACGTTCCAGACTCGAGCAAGAACAAGAACCGCCGCCACTTTGCTTTCTCTTTCTCCCCAAGGCACAAGGGGATGGCATGGATGTCTGTGCGCTGCCAAGGCTCACAATTTCCGTTTTGGGGAGGAGACTTCAACTGTTCTGCGACGGTCGGTGTTTGCGGCAGACAGGGATTTTTAGCATCGGGTCGGATGAGAGGAAGAGATTTCTCTTCCGTTCTGTTTGACTGGGGCTCAGCTGAATGACTTTGAACTTCGAAGAGGACATTCCGGCCGGGAGACAGACAGTATGGACGATGGAGTTGGCCATGGAAGAAGAGAAGCGGGAAGCTGCATCCAAAGACGAAAATAGCCGGATATAGCTCGTTATCCCCGAAGTAGTGCAGGAGCATGTACAGTACGCAGGACAGACGGAAGGAGAATTTCTCACTCCGGGCGTACAGGTAGGACAGTATCAAGATGATTGCCCTCTGTACGACAGTGATGTAGAGAAGCCTCCGACAAGACTCAATCGTGACTTGATCTCTCGTTCTATGTATATCTTGATCGTCCCTCCTATCTGGATGCTGGGTTTACCGCGCGCTACATTGACTTTCACATCTCAATCTCAGTCAATCCGATGCTCGATTTCAAGCCCGTCACAAACTCAATCTCGTCACCATACGAAGCGCCCATACGATGCGATGCGATGACAGCACGATGACCAAACAGTGCATACCTCAAGTCCTTCCAAGTTAAATCAACACACCACTTCAAACCAGACCAAACCAATCTATAAATACCACTCTCCAATAAAGATCACCAAACGGAGGTATGCGATCTGTATGTCTTACCAGGAACCCGCCAACCACAGCAGCAGCATCAACTCTGGGCATCCAGAAATCCGAATCCCAGCGCATCAACCATCCAGATCAGATCCGGACCGGGAATCCGTATTACTATTGTTGTCTGTCTTTCCAGACGGCCGGAGTATGGATGGATGATTGATTGCATGATTCCTGCAAGGATGTCACTCTCAGTCTCCGACTAACCCACGTCGGTCCTCCCGCCGCTGCCCTAACTCACCCACCCACTCTCTGGTGGAGCACACCATGGCCATGCCATCTGTCGCCTCTCCATTGTGCAGGTTTCAATACCCCGCCGATTGAGTTTTCGCTGGCACTTTTGCTCTCTTTGTTGTTGTTACATTTGTCTCACTTGGGATGGAATCCTTGATTCCAATTGCTGGGGAGTGGGTGGTACAAGCCGGATAATATTGAATTGACAACCAGCCCAGGTCGATCAGTGGGGAGATGATGAAAGACGAATGTAATGAAAATTACCTCAACCTTACGGCTACGCTAGGCTAGGCTAGCTAGTCCGTAGCCGTACCCTAAGTCGGATTTGGTTCGGGTCGGGTACTTGCCAGAGGAAAAAGCAATTCTGGTCAAAGACGGACCTCGACCTCAAGTCAACTCAAGCTTGGACGGGCTTGAACTCTTGGACTCTTGGAGGCGAACTTGAGACAATGAACGAAGGAAAAGAAGATTCAGGGCCAAAGTTTATTGAGCATCCACAAAGCAGCCCTCAACAGAGTCTACAACTCAAGCTAGTCAAGCATTGGCAAGAAACTGAGCTCATATCGACACCACAAATGCAATGCGAACTCCTCACTACCATGCATCCTGACTCATTTAGTTTCTACATAGACCATCTACGGCTTCATTTCGCCATCAACCCAACAAATTCGTCCCACTTCCCCCCAAAGTCCGCATAGTAGTCGGTGCTGAGGTGCGTGATGAAAATCTCCTCCGCGACTCGTCGCACGTCCCTGACAAATCCACGCAGCTCTGACCCTTCCACCCTGTCTGGAACCGAGTGGATCACGGCGCAGAGCTGGCGGCGGTTGCTGTCGGGGATGGCCTCGAACAGCTTAGCCCCGTTGCGCTGCTGGAAGGTGTCATAAGTTGCCTCGAAGACCACCGTCGAGTCAGCCAGCGACAAGTAGCGCGAGTCTGGAACAACCCCAGGGTTGTGAAAAACCTGGCGAGAATTGGCAAGAATTAGCATTCGGCATGTCCAATTGTATCAACAGCGCGGTCACTCCGAGGCGAGGCTCCAACAGGGCTGGCAAATGCCGGAGGAAAGATCGATCTAGAAATCAAAGACAGGACTAGAACAAGTAACAGATTGAGACATGTACAGCATGCCAAGGCACCAAGCGGAAAATAAAATAGAATTGTCGATGTGAGGGACAGGCGACAGCCTCAGGACCAGCGGCTGATCTCGCGTGGTTGACCTCGCACAACAGGGAGTGGCACTCACGAAATTGTCGGGCCCCAGGCCAGGGGTGGTTCTCACAAGCGAGGCCAGTTCCTCCAGGTACGCAAAGTCAGCTGCATCGTATCGCTGCGGCGTTTCATCAAAGAATATTCCCCGAACCGCAAGGTTGGGATCCGCGCCAGTCGTCGGCCATGCGGCGTAGGTCTCAATGTCTCTGCGGACGAGAGAAATATTGCGTCTTGCATACGTCGTATGAACATATCCCAACAAGCGGACATTGCCGTGAGCCGCTAACTTGGGCACTTCTCTGGTGTAATTGCCGTCGGGCAGGGGGTTCGGGCCCGGCCCATTGCCAGGGTTCACCACGATCGTGAAGTTGACATCGGGATGTGCAGAGATCCTGTAGCGTTTAGCTGCAGCCCGCAATGGTAAATCAGAAACGCATCTTGTCCCACGCCGATACCTTCTGCAGGCGGCTGATGGCGTTCGCATGGATCCAGATTCCAGATTCCTCCAGATTCCCTCCGGTTTGAGCGACAGGGATGAAAGGAATAAATTAAAAACAGATTAACGAACTCACACATTCATCAGAGGATCCCACGCTCCCGGGGCGGGGTACACATAGAGCGGAACAAAGACCTTTGCTGGCGGGCCCATCTTATTATTATCTTTCCGCCGACTCACTATAATTGCCGTGGGAAGTACGATGGCGAGAATAGCAACAAAGGCGAGAGCAGCCGCAATGATGCGAGACCGTCGGCTGCGGAGACAGAACCGGTCTCTCACGTGTTTTTTAGTCTCCATGGCGGTGGATGTGCAAGAGGAGACAAGTAGCGCATCAGAATACTCCGTTCTAACTAATGCGACAAAGGGATAAAGGCGCGGCGCCGGTCAACAAAAAAATGGGTGGCTTTGCTGGCCCATGGCGACTATCTGTGTCAGAAAGCCTAGGAATAAGTAGCTCCAGCCCTCTAAACCTTGAAAGTGAGTTGAGCTGTAGGGGTGCCAGAACCCACCCCCGTCAATCGCGAGCGCCCAAAATAGAGTGGATCGGGCTTGAGAGCATGCAGCAAGGCTCTTGTTAGTAATTGTAGCCGTCGCTGAAGCGAATAATGCCTACCCTCTGCCTGACTTAAAGTACCCAGGGTTGCGCGTAGTGCGTACTGCAATCCTGTGGAGGCGCCTAGAAGTCGTCCGATCCTAGCCAACCGGGGGGCAATTCGACGAAAGAGACTCGGTCGCGTCTCATTGCATGCAAACGAGCTGACGTTCTTAATTTATTTCCTCGATCTTTTGTTTCCTTTTTTTTTCCCTCGTCCAGACTCGATCTCGGCCAACTCTTTCTTACCGTGCTTGCAGTCATTCGCTTTCGACAGTCGATGCGCTGTTTGTAAATAGGCGAGTCACGAATCACGATATCTTCGCCTGACTTGACTCGAAACCGTCGCGGTTACATCGAAAAGACCCCGGACACTGTGCAGGCCCTCGCTTTTGGCGAAGTATAAACCTGGGTGACCGACCTCGAGTCACTCACACCAGTTCAAGTTTGACTGGGTAAATCTCCTCACTTTCTGTTGCATTTCTTGCATCTTGATTAACCGCATCTGCTTGTGCCACTTGGTTGTGATTCATATCCGTCTCTCTTCTCAATCATGGACAGTCCTCGACAGTCGGACGCAAGTTCCCCTGCGGAGCCCTGCTCTCCGATATGCGTGGACACACCAGCAACGCAGTCTTCGGTTTTGTTTGACGGAAACCTGGAGGAGTTGCTGCGTAACTTCCCTCTTCGTCAATACATCCTGGTCACTGGCGGCCTCGGCTTTATCGGAAGTCACACAACATTGGAGCTGCTCAAGGCAAGCTACAACGTCATTGTGATCGATAATCTCAGCAACTCTTTCGAAGACGTCTTCGACCGCATCAAAGTTCTGGCGCAGAAACATCATGACGAGCAGGGAACGCAAATGCCAGCCCTGCATCTGGACCGCCACGACTACCGGGACACCGCCGCTCTGAGGGAGCTCCTTGACCAGTACCAGATCGAGTCCAGATGGGGCTCTCCAAAGTCCAAGATCTCTGGTGTCATCCACTTCGCTGCTTATAAAGCGGTTGAAGAAAGCATCCGGAACCCATTGAAGTACTATTCCAACAACGTCAGTGGTCTCATCGATTTTGCCTCAACATTGGGCGAGTACGGAATCAAAACGTTCATCTTTTCTTCCTCTGCCACCGTTTACGGCACGCTGGCCACTTCTGGACTTCCACTCAAAGAGGAGCTTTGCGCTCACAAAGATGAAGTCTTTTATGGTGCTGATGGAAATGGCCAAACCGTCAAAGCCGGATGCACCGGGATTACGAACCCGTATGGGCGCACCAAATGGATGTGCGAGGCGATCTTAGCAGACCTTGCAGCTTCCGATCCAGAGTGGACGATCGTAGCGCTGCGGTACTTTAACCCAATTGGCTGCGACGAATCGGGTTTGCTCGGAGAGGATCCACGCCAGACGCCCACGAATCTCCTCCCTGTCGTGGTGAAAGTAATGACAGGGGAGTACAAGGAGTTGCAGATGTTTGGCACTGATTGGGAGACTGAAGATGGCACTGCCGTCCGTGACTTCATCCACGTTACCGACTTAGCCCGAGGTCATATTGCAGCTTTCGACGTTGCAAGCGAAAGGAAGCTGGTTGAGAACTTCCGTGCCTTCAACCTGGGCACTGGACGCGGACACTCCGTGATGGAGGTCGTGGACACTATGGAGAGCGTCTCTTCCAAGCGTATCCCAGTGAAGGCAGCCCCTCGCCGTCCCGGAGACGTCGGTTCATGCGTGGCGGTTGCCGCCAGGTCGCAGCAAGAGCTCCAGTGGAAGACTGAAAAGACCCTCACAGATGCCTGTGGCAGTCTGTGTAAGTTCTTGGAAGTCAGTCGATCCTCCTGATCAAGATGCTGAATGTGCGCATAGGTATAATTGGCGTTTGGAGGTTTATTTTGTCTGTCTTTTCTGTGCATGATAGAGACTATATTTCTTTCAAGCACGTTCGACATCATTGTTGTATATTTGCATTTGTTGTTGTTGAAGCCTGGTCGTGTTGCAGATGCGTTGTATATCCGTAATAGCCTAATAGTGAAAAGCTTTTGTGTATAGCCCTGTGATTTGTCTGTTAGCCTAAGTTCGGTCAAGGAAACAGAATTCATTATTCATTGTCGGATCATGGAATAGCCCGTCAAATTTTGAGATGTGTAAAAGAATGCTGGAGTGTCTCGGAAGCCTAATAGATAAATGTGATCAACGTTCTTCCTGCGTTTCGTAGCAAGGATTGCGCTCCTCTAGTGTGAGCACAAAGAGGATTCCTTGCATATTGCTATCCAATCTTTCCCTTGCAGCAGATGATCACATGCATGCTCTGCTGCTGCTGTCACTCTGCGTGCATCATCCGCTGCCCAACACAGGCAGGCGAGGTTCACAGTCAGGGTCAGGAAGAACGTCACTGGACCCTTGGATTGTGTGTAGATGCACTATGTTGCTGAAATTGGTGCAATCTGATGGTGGGCATACTACGTGTTTTTTGATTGGCACAAAAAGCGCGGTCAACTGATACAAGCGCAATACCGAGCAGCCTGCTGGGCATCGAAAGATACGCTTCCGGTAATCAGGGACTGATCAACCAGACTTGTAGGGTGTGTGGCTTGAAAAGGCACTTGGCGGTGATCTCTGCAGGTGGCTCTGGGGTAGTTCCTGGTCCAAGAAGCAAGCTGGGCTCCTCGGCCTGGCGTCATCCAGGGACAGCATCCATGTGACGGATAACAGCCCATCAGATATAGCAAGGGATTGGTCATCGATCTGGACCCGAGACCTAGGAGTCCACACTAGAATGACGAAGCTTCTTTGACCAGATCCTGGAGGATTCCGGGTTCTGTGATGCCGGGAAAGATCACACCTGCGCGACTGCAAGCCTCAAGCAGGGTCGGTTTCAGCAAGGATTGCACTCCTGAAGCACGCACGATACCGGCTGCGGATGCAGACTAACAAATTCCCAGACAGAAGACGATAAGACCTGCATAAACCTGCAGGAGGCTTAGTCGGAGAGCGGTGTGCACGTCATCTGGTGTGTGTGCCGTATTACTCCGTACTGCCGGCGTGCTGATGATACATCGCTGGCTCCTGGACAAGGCAAGGACGTCCGTGTAGGTGTGAAGAAACCCTAGCCACGTTGCTGCTAAGCAGCCTAACCCTCATTTATCCAGGCAAGCCATAGCCTGTATATCAGTTTCGCGAGGAGCTGCCGTCTTCAGAGCATGTGCCCCTTGAAGAGAGATTGAAAGCCAGGGTACCCACGTTCTTCGACGCGCATTGTTGCTTGCCGCGGTCCATGGATGCCTCGTAGGTTAGCTCAGTGTTTTGACCATTTCAAGCCAAGGTAGCTGTAGGAATTTCTTCATCTGCGTAGATATTACCAGCCGGCCGACTTCGTTAAAAGGATACGCAAAATAGCTATGGGGAAGAGGTGAAGTTGATGGTCGACAGCTCGGCCTAAAAAGGAAACTAGATGTGCGGTCACGTGTGGGCTCTTATACATCACGTGCGGCACCTCCGGCTTGGCATCAATTTCATCCGCAGATTTCTGGACATGATTCAGTCGCGTTCACCAACTCACCCATTTCTCAGCATACCACGATGAAGATGATTTGCCAACGCTGCCGGTCCAGCGTATTGAACCGACTACAATCGCAGACCCTCACTTCCTCCTCATGGGCCGCCAGCCGAACAGTGCAATTTCGCAGCTACAGCGATGGAAAGCCCACGGTCTCCGCAGCTCCTCCTGCTCCTAAGCCTCGCCAGCCCATTGGCGGCGATATCACGATTCCCTCCGCTATCTCCTCCGCTACGCCTGGTGTCTCGCAACCGTTGAGCACGCCGGAAGGTGTTCACGTCGATGTCGATCCCACAAAGCCTTCAAAGGCCGCCAAATCGACCGAGCGTCCCCCGAGCTCTTGCGCCCCTGGAACACCACTCTACGGCCTCAATTACTTCAAGAACAAGCCCGATATTGTTGCGCTGGAGGACTCAGAATATCCCGAGTGGTTGTGGTCGTTGCTCGATGAATCATCAAAGTCCGCTAAGAAGGGCGGCGTGGACCCAAGCAGTATGTCTCTGGCTTTGCAGTAAGGTGGAACCAATCATGCTAACGTTCTTTCAGCTCTAAACAAAGCGCAACGCAAGAAATATGATCGTCGTATGGCTGAGCGCCAGTCTAAGCTACCTCCCGTCATTCCAGTCCATCACCAGGCAACAGATCTGACCCCCGCGCCCTACAACCGCACCGGAGAAGCCCCCGACCCGATCACAGAGGCGGCAGAGAGTCTTGACAAACGGGCTGAGATTAAAAAGAGTGCCAGAGTGGCGCGGAGAAAGGCCATCCGCGAGGACAACTTCTTGCGCGGTCTGTAATTGCATATGTTGCTAAGGCGCATTTTGGTTCAAGGAGCATCAATTTTGTATAAGTTCCGGGATCTACATTTAACTGTATTTTATGTCACATGTACTCCATACTTTCGATTTCCAAACAAGCCAATTGAGAACAACAAATCCCTGAGGTCGCTTGTAGTAGCCGAAGGCATTATCCTTAAGCAACCGTAGGCAAGATCTCTCGGCGTTCTTCGGGAGAAAGTGCAAAAGCTATACCTTGAAGGTCCTATTCTTCATTATTGCATTGGTTTCCAACAGGTTTCTAGCAAAGGCTGGCCTCTCACCCTCGGTACGCTGAGCCCCCGGAGAACACCTGCCGCATAGTACTATAACCTCTATAAGATTGAGTAGTAGGCACAAATTGAACACCAAGATATATTCAACATACAATTATGTAAAGACCCTGAATAACTATCGCGAAAAGCCCATTCTTTTCTAATCCTTATCACGCTCTGAATCTTGAATGCTAAATCATAGCTCAAAATAAATATATGTATATATAAATATCGTCCTTTCGATTGCGCCGGCCCAATTGAATCATCTTTCAGCCGACAAACGACCTACAATCTACCTCCTTAACTCACCTACCCCTTGCCTCTTAAGAAGACTACCTCTGTACCCATGCTCTAGGATAAGCTTAGCCCCAAGCGCCAGAACTGACCTTCCCTCCCAATCCAGTACCACATTTCCCCTGATGTCAACAGCATCATTAGGGGGCTAGCCCACATTATGGCGCGCAAGCCGCTCTCAGAGGCAGGGAAAGTGATTAGTTGGGAGCAGCTGGAGCGGTATCTTGAGGTGAGAGAGGGTGCGGAGAGTTTCAAGTCCAGTTGAGAGGAGAGCGCTGAAGATTTTCGGTACTCGATTGAGGAGCGTGAGGACGAGCTGGAGGACTTCGAGAGTGTTGTTCTATGAAAGGATGATAACATCGGGTAATGAGAGGGGAGTAGACCTCATTTGAGCGGTACTGAGAATTTGAGGCACTTTAGTGTTTGAATTCATATGAATAGACGTTGTGGATGTTAATAGTCTATGAAACAGTCTTCGTTATGCGAACGAGCAAGAATCCACCGGAGTGAGACCCATCAGCCTTAAACAGCCTGATAACACGATATCCCTCTTGCAACCTGGTAAGGCGGATACAAGCCCAGGAAGCCAACGAATCTCTGCCGATCTCATCATCCTTAACCTTAAACCTTACAAATGTCAATTCCTCCACAACCCCAGCCAATGTTGGGAAGACAATCTTCTGCCCTCCGAAGTCCGGATTCGACCCCTCCCCAGCCTTGACAACACGCTTGTAGCTCGTTTTCTCAGAGTCCGTACTATCGTCGCCCTTCGGATTTGGCGCATCCTCGGGTGTCTCCACGTGCAAATAGCAAGCAACATAAGGCTTGAACCCTTTCTCGTTTTTATCACCAGGTGGAAGTGCGAGTTCTTGGCCTGCCAGAACTTCAATGGATAGGTCGACCGTGTGACGAGGTATAGGCGCAGCCTCGGGTTCTGTGCTTCGGTAGCCCTGCGGCTTGAGGATCCAGCCCTGTTCGCCGGCGAACATGCCTTGGTTGAGCATCATGCCCTTGTCTGCGTTTTGCCAGTTTAGGGCGACGATTTGGGCGCCGCGGCGCCAGAAGAAGGTTGGGTCGAGGTTTGATGAGTTGACGCGGAGGCCGTAGGGGTAGACGCGCATGAAGTGTTTCCGGTTGTGCTCGAAGAGCTCTTTGCTGAATCTTTCGTCGGCTTGGCGGGCGGCGCGTTCAGAGAGGGAGAAGACGTGGCCGGTGACTTTTGCTTCTGTTGGGAGTCAGCAACTTGCTTGCGGGTATGGATGTGGTTAGAACGTACCGGGTTGGGAGAATTGCTTGAAGCTGAAGCCCTTGGTAAACACAGCAAGCCTACTCAGAGTGTGTAGGATCTTCGCCGGCTTCTGGGGAGGCTGCGATGCAGTTGAATTGGTCTGCGCCAGCTGCTCCAGATCATCCGTCTTGTCGTCTCCATCGTCTTGACCTTCGGCTGACGGAGGCACCCACTTCACTTTCAGCAAGATCTTCCTCTTCAAGTCGCTTAGCGGTGGCATGGCCTCCAGGGCTTCCATCTCTGGCGTAATCTCGATCAGAAGCCCTTTAAATGCATCTTCCATGATTTCCACCATGGTCTCCTGCTGCTCGAAGCTGGCGTGCACTTCGAGACTGACGATAACAGGGAGGTCGCTCACAGCAAAAGCACTATCTCGGATAGCATAGCAGACTTCGCGGAACGTTGTGCCTTTGGTGAGAGTGTGACCATGCAGAACCTGTGGTTCCGGTTTTAATGGCCCTACTTTGGCAGCCTCGGAAGTTTTGCGCTCATTTGCTGGCTTCTCGCTCTGTTTCTCACTTATTCTATCAGTTGGCTTCTCGGGTGACTTTGACTTGCGGCGCAAAATGCTACCGAATTTAGATTTGACGCTGTTCTTCAATTCCTTCGGTTTACTCGGTTTCTCATCATCTGAGCTTGAGACACTAGTTCCGTCTTCGCTATCAGAATCAAGTTCGCCATCCCAGACGTCGATCTCAACGCATCTGCACCCATCTAGTAGAGCCTGCATCCATTAGCTGTTTGCTTCGATAACCAAAAGACGCCTAGAGCTTTTTATTGAGCGCAAACTCACATCCGTGTAAGCCTTCGCCGCTGCATCACTATACAACTGATTCCCAGTCAAGTACGTATTGTGGCTGGAGGAGATAAAGTAATCGCTGATCGGCGCAGAAATATCCGGCTGGCTTGCAGGACGCAATGCAGAAGCTGCAGGACCGGCCATGTAGGCATGAAACGCCGCCAGGGAACTTAGTGGATCCGCATTTGTAGTCTCAGAGCTATGGGCATCGCGTTGGATGTCGTTAAGGAAATTGGATTTTGAATCGGCCAACGACTTGTAGACCTGATCTAGGCGGGCTTTGAACGAGGGCGAAAATGCGGTGATGGGCTTCGCTGCGAATGCTTGGGCAGAGGGATCGATTGCGATTTGGCCCGTTTGTGCGGTCACTTCGTCGACGGTCGCCATGGTGGAAGAGCTGTCTCCGCACGGTGGAAAATTGTACCGATAAGGCAGTGGTGGTTGGAGCGGGGCTTTGTTGACAACGCGGGGTGTAGCTGTCAATCTCGGCCGTTTCGGAGAGGCTGAATGTAGATAGAAGCCTTTCACTTTTTAGAGTATTGCTATGAGTGGGAATGGAAGATGTTCAAAAGAAAATCAGAACTCTAGGCTGAGAGATTCCTCGACAGCTGAAGGTGCGCAGGGCTGGCTCCACTCATGGTGCGTTGTGTGTCTCGGCATGAGACGCAAGATCGATCAGCGGGCTGAAGGCTGGAGGCTGGGCATGCGACACCTCATGAGAGGGTAGCCACTTGCTGAGCCCTCCATGCCATAAAGGAGGCTCCTTGGATTGTTAGCTATCTCAATTTGATGAGCATTATCAGATGTCGTCGGACTTGAAACGAGACGAAGACATTCCGTGCGGGGTAACTAATGGTGAAGCTATCCATATGCACCTCACGTCGGAGTTTAATCGAGGCAATCGAGCTCCGACTCGGAGTGAGATAGAGCTTGGGAGGTTTGATTAACCTGTGATACGCATACGAGCGCAAGATGTGTTGGGTTACTGGTCGTGTCGTATCCTGAGGAACGGCTGATAAATCAAGTTTCCGAGATCTGAGTTTGGTACTCGGGACTCCGACGGAGGTATATATTGGGCGGAGAAGACGACTACCCTTCTAACACCACTGTGAAAGAAAAAAAAAACCTTGAGAACTCGAGATTGAGTGATATTCACCATGTCACAAAAAGCCACAATTCATTTTTTCGATATCTTGTCGGTCGTACCAGGTATGGGTTTCTCAATCCAGCAACGTCAACACCAAGCTAACATCCTCCCCCCGTACAGGACCCTCAAAAGCATGGTCCCCCAACACACTCAAAACCAGGATAATCCTAAACTTCAAAGGAATCCCATACACACAGACCTACGTCACATACCCTGATATTGCGCCCCTTCTCAACAGCCTGTCTGTCCCACCCCACGCCAAAGGCACGGCCCATACAGACTACACGCTTCCCGCAATCACAACTGAATCAGGAACAATCATGGACTCCCTCCCCATCGCTCGCCACTTGGAAGAGCAATACCCCGAGAAGCCCATATTCCCTTCCGGAGACGCCAGCTACGCACTTGCAGTGGCGGTGAACAAGGTTATGGTCGCTGTAGGCTCTGCCGGGTATAACTACATAATTCCTGCCATTGTGAAGATCCTCGACCCTCGGGGACAGGAATTTTTTATCCGGACTCGAACTGTCATGTTTGGCAAGCCGCTTGCCGAGGTTGCCCCGACTGATAAGGAGGAGGTAAGGAGTATGATTGAGAAGATGAAGAAGGAGGCGGCGCCTCTCGTGGTGATGTTGAAGGGGAAGACGGGGAAGACGGGGCCATTTATTGAGGGGGAAAAACCCGGGTATGCGGACTTTATTGTCGTGGCGTTCTTGATATGGTTCAAGTACGCTGATGAGAATATTTGGGAGGAGATTGTGGGATTGGGTGATGGGGAGATTAGGGCGTTGTGGGAGGCGGTTTATCCTTGGGTTGAGGGGCAAGGGGAGGAGAAGGAGTGGAAAATCCCTAAGTAAAGTCACTTTGAAGACGTACTCTTTGCAGGCTACCTAGCTAGTCTTAATCGGTGGTTGAGACATGCTGTCTAGCTCAGCTCGTCGTTCAGCAATTCGAAGTTACCAAACAATGTGACCATATCCAGCCTTCATTGAGCCAAGGACAGCAGTTTGCCAATAGGAATCAAAATAGTCTTAGCTAAGTTGTAGGCAACATCAAAGAGGTTCAGTTCCTACTACCATAGTCTCTGATGCTGAACTGATCAAGAGCTCTGAGTTCAAGCAAATCTGGGGAAGCGGAGTTCCCAAACAGGCAATCCGAAGCGCAGGCCCACGCTAAGAATTCCCCCAGTTGCATGGGAGGTCCACCTGCGCTTCCTAACTCGGAGTTCACCTCTTCTCTCCAGTCCAGCTCTCCGTCCCCGCCTCCTCCCAATGGCTTTCTGATATATCTCACTGTCACTAACCTCGCTGTCTTTTAGGGGTCATTGCCACTAGCCTCGCTGTCTTCTAGGGGTGGTCGGCCGAGGCCGATCCGTCATCATGGCAGACTCAGTGTCAACGAGCAACGACAACGACAATGACTCTCGCTCTACTGCGAAATTCACGCGATGCAGAACAGGCTGCCTGCGGTGTCGAAAAAGGCGCCGGAAATGCGACGAGCTTAAGCCACAGTGCCAAAATTGTATCGACAAGAACTTTGACTGCAATTACGGCGTACAAGTGACCTTTCTTCCGAAGAATACTTTTACTGTGACGGCAGGTGAAATCCAGGCCCCCGTTAACAGGAGAGCCAGTTATGGCAAAATTCAGGTGGGTATTCTCGATGCACCCTTGCGTATAAATGAGCAGTGCTAAAAGTACCTTGCGGCCACGCACAGTTCGTTAATGAAGATCCATTATCCATCGATGCTGAAACTCTCTCCGAACACCTCCCACAGTCTTCCCCTACACCTCCGATGTCAAGCACGCCTTTGCCGCCGCAATCTCCAATTTCCTCCAACAGGTTCAGCACAAAAGATGAATTCGCCGTACAGGGTCTCCTCGCTTTAGGCACTCAGCCGGCTGCGTCTGACTCGATTCCTATATCTACCATATTGAACGCCGTCGAAGATGGAGGAACGATCCACACTCCACTTGCCGTGGACACGCGCAGGATGATAGGCGGCTCAGCTACGAATACAGGCGGAGACGTCATCTCGCCTGGATTTATAGATGGAATACTGGGTGCTCCGACGCCAAGTGCGCAGCCAGCCCTGAACTTTGGAGCTGTGAACAACTCTATATCTGGAGCGCACGTGAACGCGGATTCGATTTCTGACTCAAGGAAGATGAAACTCTTGCAGAACTATCGCTATGGTGTCGCACCCTGGGTATTTAACCTTTCCTTGCATGGCTTGCTTATTGCTGACATTGTCTCAAGCTGGATATCCACGACCTATCTCACCCCTTCGGTATCACAGCCCTCCAAACAGCCGTCAACTCCACCTCACCTCGATTACTCTCTGCGCTCCTATCACTTTCCGAAACATGCTTGCATCAGCAGTCTGAAGGGCGTGAAACGGCGTCAGGTGTTCGTTTCGAGGATGCGGTGGTATCCCCGAACCAGTTCAAATCCGAAGTTCACAACTTTACGGAAGCCGCATCAATCAGTGTGTTCGAAGAGTTACGGGGTCTTGTCTCGGACGTTGCAGGAACTTGGGCGAAAAGAAATCCAAACAGCAACTATACTGAGTTGCAGAGTCTGGTGCATAGTGCATACGGCTCTAGCATGGAGGCTGCGGTGTATTGGATGTTCTTGCGAATAGGTATGCCATGGTATTATTTCAATGGTGGAAACAATTATGCTAAGACTATCACAACAGATATAGGCAAATCACTCGCAAACAACACCCCCCTCCGCACCCCCCTCCCAAACCTCCCTCTACCCAGTTTCGCCCTCCTCACCCGCGCAGAAAACACCCAAACAAGAGTCAACCACTACGCCCAAGTCCTCCTCTGGCTCTGCGGCAAAGCCTTACACGCCTACCACCATCAAGACCAAGAACCCCAATTCCCCATGCAGGGCAGCTGGCTCCAAATCTTCGAAGAACTCACAGAATGGCACTTCCTCCGCCCGCAAGAGTTCCAACCAATGGTCGAAATCGAGCTCAACAACGACACAACCAAAACCTTGAACCCAGGCAGCGAGTTCCCCTTGCTCCTCTTCACGAACGGCGCAGGCGCCCTCTGCAACCAGCTCTACCACACCGCAATGCTCCTCATGCTAGAATGTAAACCGCGGACAGCGCTGCTAAATCATCATCATCACCAGCACTCGGCTGTGCTATCGACATTATGGCACGCGCAACGAGTCTGCGGTATCGCGTTGAATAACGATCGCCCCGAATGCTGGGATCCCTGCCTGCTTGCGTCGTTCCTCCTCGCGGCAAAACATATGACTCACGAGACACAGCAGGTCGAGATCGTGACGGGGTTCGAGAGTATCCACGCCCTCACGGGCTGGAGTGTAGGCGAGTATCTTTCGCAGTTGCGTGAGGAATGGTCGTTTCTTGATGGGGTGGAATGAACTTCCCGACACGCAGGTTCAAGTAAACAAGAAAAAAAGTGCCATCAGATATTGATTGACTGCGGGGGTCTACATGCCCTCAGAATGAGCCGCGTGGTTTGCGTCTCTCTACTTCGAAGTGGCTGGATCACTAACAGAAAGCGCCGTTCTGGCTATGAATAGCCACTAGGAGGAATAAAGGCTCCCTTCAAAGGGGTCTTAATGCCTTCCGCCCACTTATCACAGAAGCTCCTTCGGTGGTTGTGACATGGGTTAACTGGAAGACTCGCCAGTTGGCAGCTTCCTGGTCATGACAGAGTTTGCTCTCATCAGCTCCTCGAGTTTCTTAATTACCGTGTGGACGCTCTGATCAACGAGAATCTTACGAGATGCCAGTATTCATGCTCAGCGTGGGGTTATATCGTGTAGGGAACGGATGGATCAAGGAGAATGAACATTTATCTGATTCTGGAGGCCGGAAGGCGGACTCAGGTCTTATCAAGGACCTGATGAGGCCCGGAAACTATGTGTATACCTCATGCATATAGACACGATCTGAATGGCTACCATAGCCATTATTCAAGCTCACAAAGAGCGTATGTATGTATATATGGGACAGATAATAGTCGAACCATTTATCTCGTGTCTTTTTTTGCCGAGATTAGGTCGTCAACGAATGTTGAAGGAAGGCTTAGTTCTTCCAACCTCTGCTCTGGACCAAAGGGGTCATTACGCCATGTCGCCTTCTCTTTCGGCAACCCTTACCCACTCCCTCATTCCCTTAACTGACTTCGTCAACGGTCACCTGATCTTATGCCTAAGCCCCAGCAAGTAAGTAGCATACTGAGACTGAAGAGACGTCGGCGAATAGAATGCTTGGCTTGGTCGGTGCTTAAGGGGCGAAAGGGGCTGATCTGTGTTGACGAAGGATAGCCCCGGTGAAGGATCACATGCTGCGAGACTTGAGAGTAGTGTATCGGAGATAGTACCGGTAGTCAAGCGACTTGGGTCGTAGCTCTCAGGAGTAACTTCCGCAAACGTCGAAATTGCGGTGTAGACTCGATAATAGGACGGACTTCCAAGCGGGATAATGATATATAGATGAGAGCAAAAATTGGCTTCGTTCTGTTGCTGCGCTCGGGGCAATGAGGTGCTCATGTAGAGAAGTTCCAGCAAAATGAAACCGTCCTCGATTGTCATCGCGACGCTAATACCTCCCTGTCGAGGGCGCCGAGTCTAAAGAAACTATGAAGAGTCTACATCCAAGGACCGAAGGCTCGGAACAGGGCGTATGATCTTCAGGACGATGCGCACAAGGAGCTTTGCTGTTCTCGAGAAGATGGAACATTTAAGGCGATATCGTTTAGTCGCAAGGGACATGAAAGGTCTAGTGATCATTTTCCAGGTGTCGTGTCTTCGTTGATCGGGTCAGCTCACTGGACCAGGTAGTGGGTAGGGATTGCTCAAAGAAGAGGCGACATGGCGGACTGATCCTGATGGCTTGCCATACCCCCACGCCTCTTCCAAATCGCGAATTCGCCAGCAGGTTCCCCAGCCTGTCTCAGCCTCAATATCCCGGATGATCTTGATAATCTGCTCATGCTCAGAAGCGTGGCTAAACAAGCGCCCCGCGATCCAAAGTGGTTGAATTGCGTTGTTCAGACATCCTTGGTGCTTGTTGCTCAGTGATATACCACAAATGCGGCGTGCGTGCCATAGTAGGGATAGAGTGGGTGAGCGAGGTAACTGAAGTCCTCTGGGCATCATTTTGAGTAATAATATGCAAGCCGTGTGATATAGTTGGTTAGACGAGATAGCGGCCCAATGGACGAAGAGAATATGTGGAAACGGTTTGCGGGCGATTGTTTGTACAGGAAGAAGTTCAGACGGTCGATCATCCAGCCATGTTTGAAGATCGTTCCACAGGGTTGACCAACGGGCTGTAAAGACCTCAGTTGTACACCCGTTTTGTTCGCCGAGTTCGATGTACGAAGTTCTATTATGAATAAGTTCGGTCGTTTTGACAGACAGGTAGACGGCGTAGTTTGCGTGCATGTCGGGAGAGCGAACTTCTTTGAACAGCCGATAAGCGTCCTCTTCCTGGCACCCCATTGGGAGCCATTTGGAGGGATGGAGAACCGTCGTTGTCGTCGAATCAGATATCAACGCCGCGCAGAGATCTATGCGTCTCAGCCAACCATGACATAAGGGAGTGAAAGCCCACAGGGGGCGAGAAACGTCCAACGGCACAGGGAAAAATAAATGAAAGCTTGAGAAAAGAAACTCACCCATTCTAGCATAGCACCAAAACACCGCCTGGAGAAGACCCCCGCAAAGCCCGTGTATCCCACTCGCCTCAAACAATGCCGCACAGCCCTCCAAATGTCGACGCCAATCCTGCGCCCTAGCAGACATCATTTCGAGACAGCAAAGCACTACGCAAGCGGCAACTATCTTGGGGTCCCGAACTTGAAGAAGCGGGCTGAGAAGCCGGATTGCCTCTTGATAGAGCTCTAAACTGTCGTACCAGTCTTGGATTCCTGACTTGCGCTCCATCTGCCGAGCGGAGATGGCGAGGATTGCGTAGGAGAGGGCGGGGAATGAGTGTGAGAGAGCCGGAAGCTGCTGGCGGAAGGTGCAGTTTGAATCAAACATATCCAGCTGCAGCGCAAGTTGATGGTTAGCTTTTTGTTAGCTAGAGAGCCTGCCTCTCCTACTTACCCAAGGCGCGATTTCCGCAACGTAGTTCTTCAGATACTCGATTCTCTTTCGGCTCGAAAGCGGCGATTTGGGAATCTGTGTAGGCAATAAACCCCGTTCGTAGCTCTGTTGATAGGAGGGCGATGTTGTTAAGTCCCTCTTTCCGGCCTCTGGGCTACTTGCTCGCGTTGGAGCGGCGGAGTTCGCAAGTGAGAAGAGGATGGTACGCAACTCCTCATGCGAGGCCAGGAAACCGGGATCCTGTGTGAAGCCATCTTGCCAGCTCCCTGGAGAAGACTGAAAGGGATCATTGGCGGGATGAGGAGATGCGAAGTTGGTAGGATCTTGATGGGTTGATGCAGAGGGAAGAGGCAGTGGAGAGCGGGGGTGGTCGAAAGAAGAAGAGTGGTGCTCGAGTCGGGGCCGCTTTGGGGCCGGTTCGAGGTCAAACATGTTTCCTGCAGTCTCAGACGAAAGCGCAGTCGTGCAGCGAGTGAGGTTGATCGCAAGAGGTGAAAATTGCCGTGGTCAGCCGCCGGCTAAATTCCCTAAACAGGAAAGAGCGTGTCTCGGGGGAACACCGACTTTTCCCCTCATTTCTGTCTGCCGGCCGTGGATGAGGTGAGTGGCGGTGGTACCATCGTGTCCGCTTGAGTCATTTTCTGGGGTTTTAGCTTGCGTCTAACTTTTGCACGGCTCGTGATTCTCCACGCAATTCTTCCTACTGGTTGAATTGTGGCCTATCATTGCTGATCCCTGGTTCCTGAGGGAAATGTGTGGCTCTACATACCGCATTCGGTTGGGATTGAGGAAGCTGGGGAATCTGGGGTAACCCTGCTGTGGCTTTCCCTTGCTCCGGATTGACGCACCCCAGATTCACTCCCATCTCGTCATACATGGGGAAAGAGGGTCCTGCCCAGTCTTACCATGCAGAGTCTGAGAAACCATATAAAGACCCTGTTCCCTGTATTCCCCCACATTTCCTTGCTCCCCACATTCTCCTCCATACTCAACCTCCACAATGGTGAAACTCAACATGTTCGGCACAGGGCGCCCGCTCCAGGCTGCCATCTGGGCTGCCTGTGGCATGGCCTTTATTCTCTTTGGTATGATCACATTTATGGAGTGAGGTACGATGTTCTAACGTGTTGTCGCTGTACAGGTTATGACCAAGGCGTGTTTTCCGGTATCGTCGAGAACGAAGATTTCCTCGAACACATGGACCACCCAGGCGACAGTCTGATGGGCATCATTGTCTCGATCTATAACCTCGGTTGTTTCACCGGCTGTGTTGTGAACTTTGTCATCGCGGACAAGCTCGGTAGACGACGCGCCATGTGGCTAGCTATGGTGTGGGTGATTGTAAGTACTTGCGCACATTCGGCTGTTTTAAGCTCTAACACAACTAGATTGGAGCAACCCTTCAAACTTCGGCTTATGGTGTGCCCCATATGATGGTTGGACGTTTTGTGTGCGGTATCGGCACCGGCATTGAGACATCAACTGTTCCAATGTGGCAGGCCGAACTCTGCGAGGCGTCGAAGCGAGGAAAGTTAGTCTGCAGTGAGCCCCTACTTGTTGGTGTAGGCATCGTCATCAGGTAGGACTATTTTTTCACCCTATAACGCTGCAATCACTAACATTCGCAGCTATTTCTTCGACTACGGAATGAGCTTCGTTGGCGGACAAATCGCTTGGAGGCTACCCATTTCATGCCAGATGATTTTCGCAATCGTGAGTATCAAGTCCCTTCACATCACAAGTCCGCACTAATGATCATATAGATCGTCATAATCCTCGTCTTCGGCGTCCCCGAATCCCCCCGCTGGCTATACCAAAAAGGCCGCAATGAAGAAGCCCTCCAAATCCTCAGCGATGTCTACGGCCTCCCAAAAGACGATCCCAAGATCCAAGCTGAGCAAAACGAAGTCCTCGAGGCGCTTGCCGTAGAACGCAAGAACGGCGAATACAAATGGCGCAACGTTCTCAAGCGCGACAATGTCCAAACCGGCCGCCGTGTTCTTTTAGGTTACGGAATGCAATTCATGAACCAGATGGGTGGAATCAATCTCATCGTTTACTTTATCCCTACTGTTCTTCGTGACAATGTCGGACTTACCGCAAATCTTTCACTGATTATCGGTGGTTGCGTCCAGATCATGTTCGTGCTAGGCAGTCTGTTCCCAACTTTCTTTGTCGATCGTGTCGGTCGTCGAGCACCCATGATGTGGGGCTCTCTTGTTCTCGGTCTTTGCATGATGATGGTTTCAATCTTGCTCAGCTTCAAGGGCAAGGCCAATGAGCAAGCCACCTCTTCAGCCTCCATTGCTTTCTTCTTCATTTACATGTTCGCTTTTGGAGCGTCCGTTAACTGTATCCCGTGGGTCTATGTCCCTGAAATCCTTCCGTTGACCGCGCGAACAAAAGGCACAGCCATCGGCATCTCGTCGAACTGGATCTGGGTAAGTCCGCATGCTCCCTCGTGGTGTAAAAACGCGTTTTTAACTGATTTTGGGCCTGGTAAGAATTTCGTTGTAGTGCAGCTCAGTCCAGTCCTTATTAACAGACTGCATTACAAGGCTTATCTGGTCTTCATGTGCACGAATCTAGCCTTCATTCCGGTACGGAGCCCTCCCTGGACCCCCCAGACCTAATATCCACATATCACCCGATACTAACAGGAAGAATCAAATCTAGCTGGTCTACTTCTGCTACCCCGAGACTGCAAACCTTACACTGGAAGAAATCGACTACCTCTTCACGAATAAGGAGCAGGGTGCCGTGAAGCTCTCGAAGGAGCTGCATGAGGAGAGAAAGAAGTTTGGGCATACAAGGCATCTTACGGCAGATATTACTGGGGTACTAGGTGTGGGTACTGAGCCTGGCACTGGGAGTGGGAGTGGCACGCCGGATGATGGTGCTGATAAGGAGAAGGTGGGTAGAAGTGAGTTTGTTGAGAGGGTTTGAGTGTACCATGTGGGAGATAGGAAGGGGGTGCGGTTGACATGGGATAACAAACTCGAGGCACTATCCTATAGATAAACCCGAATATCATTTTAGTAGCAAGTATGGCAGATGAATGGTTTCTGCTTGACGACGGGGGCTCGGGGTAGATAACTAGGGTAGGGCTTAAATGTCAGATGACATTTTTTCCAATATCCTTGGATGTGAACAGCAACAGAGATTACTCGCGACGATGTCTTTGGGCTTTAAAGAATTGACCTGCTTTAAGAGGGTTTAAATATTGATCAGTTCTCTTACCTGGAAAGTTGAAGCACGTTTTCGTACGAACTCAAAAATCAATGTCAACTTCTGGGCTCATGATATGTTCCAGTACGCCTTCTGAAATGCTATCTTGATTTTGAGAATCCAACTTTGGACATACAGGAGAGCTACTGGTGTTTATTAAGTGGTTTAATCAGTTGTAGGAAGAATTATTGTTGTGGCATATCAGACTCGTGCAGCCGTCTTTCGCTCATCTATGTACATTGTTTTTGAGCTATTCGTCAAATATCATATAAGTAAGCCTCACTCTCTACCCGTCAAAAGGCGTCTCATAAGGCCTCTCAGCCTGAGGCGTGATTCGCGCAAGGTGACGCCGTTGGCCGTCGGCCCAGTCGAAGAGAGCGCTGTGGCAGGCGACGCGGTTCTAGACGTTGTTAGACTGGGTTCCTGGTAAGACGAGATCATGGTTGACTTACATCCCAGACGACAACAGTGCCAGCTCGCCACCTCACACGAGCTTGGATGTCCTGTGAGAGAGCGATGTGTTGGTAGAGGAAGTTGAGGAGGAAGTCGGATTCTTCTTTCTTGTAGCCGACGATGTAGCGGGTGACTGTATTTGTTAGTTTTATGTTCATCTGTTTTTGTACAGAGGTGGGGTTGGCATACATTGCGGGTTCACAAAGAGAGCCTTCTCTCCAGTGACAGGGTGAGTTCGGACAATGGGGTGCTCTGTTGAGACGGGGTCTCGGCGGGCGATGCCGCCGTTGTTGAGGCTGTTGTTGACTTGCTCGACACCAGAGTGCACGGCTTTGAGGCCGTGAAGACGCTTGCGGAACTCAGGGGAGAGACGCCTGTATGCTGATGCCATGTCGGCGAAGAGGGTGTCGCCGCCGGTAGTGGGTCCATCGAGAAGGTACAGGAAGGTTGTGCCTGGGGGTTGCTGCTCGAAGGTGACGTCGGAGTGCCATGTGATGGAGTTGGTGTGGCCACGAAGGAAGTCGGCGCCGCTTGTGTCCTCAGCACCACGGTGGACAAGGTGAATCTCAGGATAGCCCTTGGGGGCACCAGAGGTCTGGTGGATGTGGTGGCGGCCGAAGTAGCCACCGAATTCGAGAGCCTTGTCAATCGGGAGGTGGGCAAAGTCCTGGTCTCGGAAGGCGACAACCTTCCTTTGGGCGACGAAGAGGGCAAGCTGGTCCTTGCCTTCCTTCGACAGCTGGCTTAGTTGAATGCCTTTAACCTCAGAGCCGATGGTTGGTGTGATCTCGTCATGGTAATAGTCTACATCCTTAGGGAAAAGGTCTGGGAAGGACGAGTCGGCATCCTTTCCATGGTCATAATGCTCGAATGGCTGTAGCGGTGCGTATCTATGGTGTTGGGTTAGAAAGTTCCATGTAGACTCAATGTAGTGGTGTCAACCTCTCGGTTTCGTTGTCCCAGACGGGCAGGTAGTTGGGGAATGCAGCAGCGGAGTATTTGCCGGTTCCCTTCAACTCATCCTCAATCTTAGTCTTGTCCGCATAAGCGACAAGACCTTCTTTGTTCTGGCCACCTGATGTCTTCAGGATACTCTTTGGTGGCGCTCGAAGCGAGACAGGTTCAGCAATAGATGGAGCCATTGTGTTTGATCTCGATAGCCGATTTCGGACGATTTCTTCTTAGAACAAACACGGCCAAGCGCCTGCAGGCATTTGGCGTGTTATATACTCTGATTGAACTCTCCATCTCCCTCCAGCCGATTAACCGGTTACTCTGTCGCAATATCTGCGGGGTATGGTTGATCCCTGCGCTCGCCTGGATAGGCCTTGAGTCAGCAAGGCGGGGGTTTTGGAGGGGAGGCACTCGTACCTCAAGCTCAATATGCAATCAGCAGCCAGAAATCTCTCGGGCGAGAATGTTGTGCAGATCTGATATGATCGAGAAGCCTTCCTCATGGCGTGACGGGGGCGCGAAATGACGGAGGCTGATGAAAGTCGATACAAATCATGCTGCTGATTCGAGGAAATCTCGCCAATCGGCCAGAGAAAGCCGGTTATCAATCATTGTTCTGAAATGTTGATAGAGGAAGTGATGGGCCAAGCATGGCGCCATCGGTGCTATTTCTGTGCAATGTCAGGGCGACCCCCACTCAACTTTTCAAACAAGCCTTATCCACTTTTCACCTCCACTCCTTTTGCTGCAAAGGTCAGATTGTCGCTGCTTCGTACTTAGTTATTGGTGAATGTCAGAATTGAGGAGTGTCTGGTATCTCTGAGATCTTGGTTGTTACTTTCAGGTTTGTGTCAGTTTCCCCAGAAAGATCTGTCCTTGACTGAGGTAGACTCGCTTAAGCATAACTATCTCGCCGTCGGAGTATTCAGGCACCAATCATAGCTTAGGTTGATGTTGCGACGATGCTGAGTATGGCGACATCTACATCCATTATGCGCCAATCTCATCGCCTTGTTTCCAATCCAACAGCAGAGCTTGCGGCCCAGTCGGCGTTAAGCTAACACACAAGCCCACGACATCATCCCGTCAACCTTACTCGTCCTTCATAACGCAACCGCCGCATTGTTTGCGCGATATCAAATCCCACCCGACTCTAGGCTCATTGGGTCTTAGTGAACATGTCTGACTGACTTAAGAAATGATCACTATGGATAACCGAAAGAAGGTTCTTCTTCGCCTCTTGCCTTGCCGCGTTAGCTTCCTTTCCCATGATGGTCCACCGAAGATCAGCCGTAATCCAGAACAACCATCTGTTCCAAACCATGTGCGAAATACCTTTCCTTCTCACGGATTCCTGTCCGCGATTGGTGATGATTGTCGGGTTTATCCACAGGCGTGCGGGTTGCTCTCGAGCTCTTGAGACGTTGGCGAAGATGGCGTGATAGATCGTGGGCAAAGTGGTAGCAAGAAAGATGACACCAGCAAGATAGCTGAGGCCAAATGATCCTTTAAATCCTCCATCTCCTCGGAGCCAATATCGCCAATATCTTGGTCGACCACCCAGACGCTCTGATTTGCCTGCAGCTATGGCGAGCTCTATCGACAAAATGGCTGTCAATGATGCCACTGTCAGCATTCAAACGTCTGCCCCTGTCGATGAAAAGAAGGGTCCAGATGCTGTCATCGACTCAGAAGCTTCTTCAACATCTGAGGGCGGCTACAGACGAATCAAGGCTTACAGCGAAGGGGCCTTTGATCAAACCGAGGACCCCAGGTTCTATAAGCCGATCCCAGAATATGAGGGGATCCACCGCTGGGACCCTGAGTTCGAGTGGACGGAGTCCGAGGAGCAACGTCTTATAAGAAAGGTAGCCTTATTCTCCTTTGCCCTTTTACTGCGGGTCATGACACATACTAAACTCTGCTATAGGTCGACTGGAGAGTATGCACCTTTGCTTGTCTGACGTTTTTCGCGCTACAGCTTGATCGCGGAAATGTCGTTCAAGCTAATTCTGACAACATGCTGCCCGATTTGGGGATGAACACCAATGACTACAATACCGGACAAACCATTTTCTATTGCGCCTTCCTGTTTGCTGAGCTTCCGTCTCAGCTGATCTCGAAAGCTCTTGGTCCCGACAGATGGATTCCGTGTCAGATGATTGCCTGGTCCTTGATAGCCTCGTGTCAGGCGTTTTTGCATAACAAGACTGGATACTTCATCTGTAGGGCGCTCTTGGGTCTATTTGAGGGTGGATTGTGAGTCGTCCCAGGCCTCTTCTTTGCGAGTATTGGTTCCACTAACGAGGATTAGTATTCCGGATACTATTCTGTTCCTCTCCTTCTGGTACAAGTCTAAAGAGCTGCCAATCCGCCTCAGCTTTTTCTGGGTCTCTTACCAGGGAACTGCTATTATCGGTGCGTTCTTGGCTTATGGCTTCCTCCACGTCAGACGTGATGATGGTACCGGGGGGTGGAGATATCTCTTCGCCTTCGAAGGCCTCATTACCGGAGTCATTGGCATCATTGCTATTTTTTGGATGCCCCCATCACCGACGCAGACGAAAGGCCGTTTTAGAGGCAAGAATGGATGGTTCAATGAGCACGAAGAGAAGATCCTTGTGAACCGTATCCTTCGGGATGACCCTAGTAAGGGAACCATGCACAACCGGCAAGCAATCACCCCCAAGATGCTCTGGAAGGCCCTCTGTGACTACGATATGTGGCCTATCTATCTGCTAGGCGTTGTTTGGATGGTTCCCAATACGCCCGCAACCAGTTATCTGACGTTGAACTTGAAGTCATTGGGTTTCCAAACCTTCGAGACCAACATGCTGACAATTCCCTCTTACGTTATCTTCATTATCAACCTCCTCTTCTGGACCTGGATCTCCGAGCGTTTCAACATTCGATTCCTGCTCGGAATCGTGTCTGAAATCTGGTGTTTGGTACCGCTCATCGCCCTTGTCGTTCTTCCAGACGGCACTTCGAGTTGGTCTCGCTGGGTGCTCAACACTCTTCTGGTGGGGGCCCCGTACGTGCATGCTATCATTGTCGCCATGACCTCGAGAAACGCCGGCTCGGTTGCCACCAGGACGGTTGCTAGCGCTCTATACAACATGTTTGTTCAGGTGTCAAACATCTATGCCAACAACGTAAGACCAACGCTATTCGCATCTCATTTATATCTTGCATATCAGTTGCTGACCCGAGTTCCAGATCTACCGAGAGGACGACAAGCCATACTACCGCGTCGGTAACCGGGTTTTGATAGCCCTGGCTGCTCTGAGTTTGGGGCTCTTTATTGGGGCTAGATTCTACTACCAGTGGCGCAACAAGTACGTGCATGATTGGTCATTTCTTACGCTTTTTATGCGAAGCATGCTAACCGTCGTTGCAGGAAACGTGCAGAGGTCTGGGATAAAATGACGAGCGAGGAAAGAATACACTACCTCACCACAACTACTGATGAAGGAAACAAACGGTATGGCCTCCTTCAGTTACAAAGCATAGTCATTCGCTAATTGCCTGTAGACTTGACTTTAGGTTCACATATTAAAAGCATGCGGTTGCGGGTTGAGGGCGCAGTACTGGTTACTGCTACCTCCCATGTACTTGGATATACCATAGACTTGATTTGTTGATAGCCTCCCGGATACCTTTTCCATATTAGAGACCCATATTCTGCAATTAGGCTGCCCTAGAAGCTTGTCTAGAGCGCGCAGAACAAATTTACCACCAATAATAATACTTGGTCCATTCAAACTCAGGTTCAATACAGAACAAAAACTCCTCATTCACCAATTACATACTCACACCCCTCCTCTCCAATCCAAACCTCGTGTCGCTTGCCAGCTGGCACATCAACCCTGGTCCCGACACCAAATGTCTCCTTCTTAACCTCGCCGTCGTGCAACTTGACATTATCGTCAGGGTACGTTATTGTCAAGGTTCCGCGGCGTATGAGGTGCGTCGTTAGGCCGCCATGCGTGTGAGGAGGGTAGTATGCGTTGCTGTTGGCTACACGTTAGATAACTCGAAGCCTTAAGTTGAACTGGGTATATAGTGTAACAGTGAGCCCCGCCACTTACCTTCCGTCTGTCCATGTGAAAACATGTCGAAACCCCCAGTCTTTTACTAGCCGTTCGCACTCGCTGCGGGAGCCGATGGGGTATGTCTCTGCCATGGTTTTGGTGTTTAAGGTACAGATAGGTTGAGGTGTGGGAAGGTTGAATGCAACGAGGTACTGGGTCTGTAGCTACGTGGTACACTAGGAGGAGTTTGGAAGATGAATGAACAACGTGGTGATGATGCTATCTTAGAGGCACTCGCCTACGATGTGGTCACGTGCTTGGTCATGTGTCTGTACATGCGACATCTGTCACCGCGAACAATCAAGGCTTGCTTCGCTTTGACTTCACGCGCCTTATCATAACCGGGCATTCAACGTTCAACATGTTTGTCGCTGATAGGGAAATATTGAACACCTCTATCCCGGATCTGCCCTCTAAAGACCAAGTCGTTGAACTGTGCCGCCAGAAAGGTCACGACTATAATCATTTAACATACAGAACAGAGAATGGGAAGACCGTCTTCATCAAGTATAACAATGCTAAAATGGCGGAAGCCCACGCGCAGCTTTTCTTTTACACTCACATAAGCGCAAATCCTCAGTCAACCATGCGCATCCCAGAACTCTACCATGCCTGGCTCCCAGAGCATAGCCCAAGCGCTTACCTCGTAATGGAGTACATTAATATCCATCACCTTGCGTCCGACGAAGAGCGGGCAAAGGCGCTGTCTGAGCTAATCGCCGTGAAGCCGCCAGAGGGAGTCTCTGGAAACTTTGGGTCACAGAGCGGTATATCAGACATATGTTTTTCAAGGATCGAGAGGCAGCAAAGATATATACTTCGGTACAAGAGCTGCAGGATTCCATTAATCGGGTAAGTAGGCTCCATCCCGCGCCTTGCTTTGCGATATGTGGGATATCAGAATACCAGCGCATTAGAGCGCGCAAGAATGAATGTCTAACTACAACTCCAAACCCATAGCTTCTCCAAATCCTCAGCTCCAGCACTACTCAGGATCATGGTACGGTTGATTTCAGCGATGAGCCATTATTATGCTACTACGGTGATATCTACCGCGAGAACTTCCCCGTCGACCAGTCGGGAAATCTCTGGGTCGTCGATTTCGATATCACGGGCGTGCTTCCAGCGAGCTTTGCCAGTTGGCCTTTGGATACGAAGTATAAGCACCCTCTACCCATCCCCGTTCGGAGGACTATCCCACTCGGCACCTCGAAGAATCTAAAGCCTATGTTTCGAGCTTATCGGTTTAACCAGATATCTATCGGGTAAGCTAGTATATCTGTGATTTTAAAGAAGGTCTACTCACTCCCTTTGTCTCCAGTGAGATATAAGCTGGTGGAAGGGCGGCTTAGGATAGGCTTCTACTAACCTTACCTCGCTAAGTAGTAGATAGAGTAAAATTGTCACAGCCCTGGGCCTTTTAACAATTGAGCAGTCGAAGAGGCAGCGTTTAACTGGATGTGAAGTGGGAGTCCATTCGTTACTACCTCTAACCTTGGATAAAGCTTACTCCCGGGCTATAGCGAACCCTCGGTGGTACCCCCTCAGCCGGTGTATATTTCCTATTTAGGGTTCCCTGTTCATTCAGGCACCATTCTTTAGGTTCTCTGGCAATTCGCCCATATCTGGCTATGCGGAGTACTCCGAGGAGGAGCGCGTGACGTCATCCGCGCACACCCGCACTGACGCCTCAGGCGCCCAAGCTGCTGTATAGTCACGTGATATACACTCTACACCTGTTTATGCCTGATGCACAAGGCCTCAACATCTAGTATACTGATCAGGAAGGTGCGATTAACTACCCACGTAGTTACCAAAAGAAGGTACCTGTACTCCGCACTCTCCTCTCTCATCTGACCGAAGCTTTGCAAGAACGAATTTCTTCCCATTAATGCCAGATGCTAATGATCTGGTCTTTATCTAGAATACAATGACCCATTGACCCAGTTGACCCGACTCTTTCGTCTTTGATTATGGTGCGATGCCCGCATTGCGCCTGCTTTTTGCTCCCGGATCAGGAGGAGGTCCCCGCGGTGCTTGTTGATGTGGTGGAAACGGCCATCGGACTTGCCCCCCCCCAGAGCCGTGTTGCTCGCCGTTTGGAGCGTTTGCAGATACCGCAAAGACGTTGGACAAATCGTTGCATACATGCGGTTGTGTTGAGTGTCTTCCGCAAGGCGAGAAATGGTTTTCTCGTTCCAGTCGTGCTCTGAAATTTTGAGAGCCTGCGCGAGATTTGTCAGTCATGATTGCTAATGAATCTCGGCGTCTAGGTGCGCCGCAACTGCCATACCTCAAAATGCCTTATCCGCAGGGGGTGCCACATACATGGCAATATTTGCCAGGAATGACCCATGTTTCCTTGCCGCCTCTTTGGCATTGTGGGCAGCGAACACCCGGCATCTATCATGGACATTGTCAGTGCTGATAACGGTGGTTGGGCAAGGGCTGTCAAAGACTTACAGTCATTGTGTCGTTGCTCTCTGGGCCAGTCAGCGGCTTGACGGACCGAGTGGCATCGGCTCTCTTCAAGGGCTGGGCCTGGCTATCGACGGCAGGATGTTCGAACATGTTTGTGTCTTGATGTCTTCCAGTAAGATTCTTGAGGTTCGACCGGTGGTGTTTGCGATTCAGCTGGTGGGCTCAATGCTCCGGGTCCCCTCTTTCTTTATATAGTTCGGCCCTCTGGTAAATGACTTGGGGCCGCAGTGGGACGCTGGGAATTCCTCCAAATCCTTTACGGTGACCCCGGGAGATCTTCGAATTAGCTTGGACCGATCGATTGGGGTCTGAATTAGCCTGCATTCAAGACATCCAAAGAACAATTACATGTTCACACCTCCGGCGCCTCCCCCAATTCTCGAACCCCCTGTATCCAACATGTCACTTCTGCGGCAGGATTTGTTCGGATTGTTCGGATCGTCCCGTCCATGACTTGCATTCCATAATAAGACCAGTAAGTCTTGCGCGATAGACATGTTATGTGTGCCACAATAATGCTCCTCCTCAGTCTCAACCATGGAGCCGACAAAAAGTGAGGCTACTCGGAAAAGCAAAAATACAACACAAAAAAAAATCGTACCATTCTTGCTGATTTGACAAGCGGCAGTGGCACTCTTGGTTCGGAAACCGTTGATGCGACCTTCGATGTGAATTCAGTCATCGGCATTTATCGAAGAGTGGATACGCATATGTGACTGGTTCACGCAATTGTGATTGAAAGGATCTGTCCCAGAGATTCAATAGGGTCGGGGGCAAATCAGCCCAAAATCCTCTGATATTGATGTATACACGGGCGACAAAGACTTTTCCGACCTATGGAGACACCTAGCGGATCCTACAGTAGTGCTCCATCTGCCCCATGTGCGACTAGGCTATCAGTACGGAGTATCTCGCTCAAGTCTCTCGCTTCGCCGTCCCCAGGATTATGGACCAAGCTGACGCTCTGCTCAAAGTGGACCAATCATAACTTGGACTAGGAGGCAACTTCAAGAGAAATCTTGAGCTTTGAGGTCATTTCAGCACTGACCTCTGAGTCCTGTTGGTGACACTCCTCCGGCTGATTTCTTGCAGGGAAAGGCTTGCTCAGGGGCGCCACAGGTTGAGTATCCTATCAGCCTCGTACCGTTGGCATGGTTTATCCCTGGAGCTTCTTTTTGGGTGTTCCATCCTGCGTCGAACCATCTGTACATCGACAGGATTTTGGGGATTCAGCCGCTCGGGGATGGTCAGAAGCGCCTATACCACTTTCGGTCTGCTTTCTTTCTTGTCTAATCTTCCTCAGCTCCTCCTGCAAGACGCCATCGGTATATCACACCCCTGCTACAGTGTCTCCATTGGAAGTTGAGAAGCGATGGATACGACATTCTCCTATCTTTCCTGTCGATCACATACCAGTCGCCTGCGAACAGGAATCTTCAACAGCGATTCTCGGGATTCGGAGCATGCCAAAGCTTGGACTCCAGTTGTGTTTGAAATGATCTATTCTTGAAACGAGGCAGAAGTTAGACCCTGTCCTTTGTGTCTCCACGGATGAACCGGCCTGCATGCAGCACGGGTCTCAAGTTGAGCAGTGGGCTGTTGAAGCTGAACTCTATCAAGGTCTGGGGTAAATAAACAGGCGATCCCCACTCCCAGCGCTGTCGATCAGTATATTTCTCATGTCTTGGCGGCTAGCGTAGGATTGATGCATGAACAATTGGCGGGCAGGCTGACCTGCGCTGCATTTGATTTGTGGCATGAAAATTGATACATAAAGGAAGCGGAGCTGACCACCTCCGGTGGACTCGGCATCAGATTTTAACATCCTTTTCGGAGCTAGCTTGAGCGACAGTCCACAGCGAAACTCGGCGCATGCAGGACATGCTTTTATCCCCGACGAGTCCTGTTATCAACTCACATCATCCCTGCTCTAATTTTCGGTCCAGATATGCAACATGAGATGATCTGGAACCGAATTGGGGACCGTGCAGTCTGCATCGTTGATATCGCGGATTCCAAATCGGCAGCGAGTGCCAGCGACACCTCGCCGAAGCCTCCCAGACCCGTTTCTGACGCTAGCTCGCGTCTGTGTCGAGACTCGAGAAACCCATCATCATAAAAGGAAGGACCCAGGGCTCGCGCTTCATCAATTTGGAATGTGACATGTCAAATTTTTGGCCCGACGGTCCCTCTCCTGTCAAATCAAGACAGCGCCGGCGTTTGAGAAGGTGCTCTCTGCCTTGTCTCTGCGTCTTGGTCAGGCTAACAGCCCCCTCTTTTTCCTCGTTTAGTCTCCTCGCTTTCACCTGGCTCCCTCTTGCTTTTTCCGTTTCTCCGGATCAGGAAAGGTCATAGTTCAGATAATGTACGATCAGCCATCCAGAGAGTTTATCCAACCCCGATCTCATATCGTTCAATCATAGCGCTAATCGACAGGCGCTTCGGGAGGGGCCTTCATCAAATGAACTTGACTGAATTCTCTTTCTTCAGCACACCGCCAGTTACAAAGGTCGTTCGGCAAAAAGATCCGTCACTTGGGTACGAACTCTCGATGACACCGGCTGGCGCTTATCCTGTTCTAGGCAACGATGGAACAGTCAAGTGGAGCCGTTTGGGGAAGCGAGCTCCCTCCAAAGGAAGCACATCTCGATTCTACCGGTTCGTCCTGTAGTGTTCCTATTTCTCTACCGAACCAGGGGTCTCATGACTCGTGGTAGAGAACATGCAAGACTGGCGCCATTCAATCGATCTTGCGCAACCATCTCATTGAAAGAAGAGCCAACAAGAGGAAGTTGGAACCGCCCGCCGAGCAACTCCGTATCCAGCGGCCCAGTCTGGCCAAGCTGGTGGAGATCGTGAAGATCCATCAGAAACGCCCCTCTTTGCGGGCTCAGGTTTCGGAAGTAAACTCCAGCGTCGGCCAACTTGAACACCACTCGTAGTGATATGAGGATCGAATGGGACGAGAAAGGTCGTAGAGAGAGCAGTTATGGAGCGAAAAGCCACTGAGATCAGATGCTGCTTCTCCGCGCCTGCTTCTCTACTGTAAGTATACTCCGTACTGTCTTCAGCTGCCTTCTATCTTGATTCGAGGTAGAATGGCGGGCGAGAAGCCTCCCACTCTACTGACGGACAGTTACGTTAGTAGCTACAGAAGAACAATCTTCAGTAGCTCCATCGGCGAGCCGAATAGGCCCTGTAGTGTCATTATATCACAGTACTTCTATCGCTCGGATAAAGCTCGGCGATACAATCTCAGCCTTGGATAAGCGGTATACTAACCAAGGTGAACTGTCTCTACCAACATCTCCAATAGTATATATCCTCTCAATCGCTCCTCCTTGTATACGAGGTCAACCTGGGCTAACCTACCACTCTATCAGGCAAAGGATCAAAGTCTATTTACTGTACTCCGTAGTTATAAGCGCTCTACAGAGTTAAAGTTCATGTAAGAATAGTAGGGTAGTATAACGTATCGCTAAGCCAAGAACACATGGAATACACGCAGACGCATCGCAACGCCCTTTAGAGTTTCGGCTTGCAGCAAGCCCAGCCAACTCCGTCAATCGATACGGCATACGAACAAAGCAAGGACACCGCCATCTCTCGCCATCAATCTCACGGCATACCACAAGATCACCTAGGAAGAAGAAACCGCTTCCGGCCCCATGCAGGCTCGCTGCTAATGCACAGATGTTGCCATTACCTCCGCCACCGATCCTGATCCTGCCGCTGACGCTGACGCTGCTGTCGGCGCTAAAACTGGCACTGGCACTGGCACTGACGCCGGCGCAACAACCACCGAAACCGCCGTCTCCGGACTCGGAGGCGTAACCCTGATCACCGGCGGCGTTACCATCGACGACCGCTTTGAGTCTACCTTCTTCGAACCCCCATCCGCGGTCTCTCTTTCCTTCTTCTCAGAAGTCGACCTCCGCCGCTGCTCCCGCTCAATATCCGCCTGCAGACTGAGTCTCGCAAAGGCTTCGGAGAGCCAATCGACTGCGGCCTGGCGCTTCATGGCTGGGTTGCGGGTGTCTTCGATATGAGCCCAGGCTGCGGCTGCCGAGGCGGACGCGGTGGCGGGGGATTCCTCGTAGTCGGTGCTGGAGGTGTATCTGAAGGCGGAGTTGCAGCTTGAGGTTGAGGCGGTGCTTGGGTTTTGGGAGTGTGTAGGGGTTGTGTGTGTCGGGGTGGGTGTTGGTGTGGTGATTGTGGTCATTTGGGGGTTGAGTTTGGGTGATGGTGGTTGGTTGAGTGAGTGGGAGAGTCTTGGACTGTTTTGATGAGATGAGGGTAGGGATGGTTTGGTTGTTACTGGTAGTGTCTGGTGGTTAATACTGACTGAGGATGTTGGAGAAGGACGTAAATATAGCACTTACAATGAATCGAGTGTAGCGAATGCGTTCCGTAAGACAATGGTTTTAGCTTCAGTGATCGAGCGAGAGTCGGGTAAGCGATAAGCTGGTTGAAGAATGCAGAAGTTGAACAACAACAAGGACATGTCGTCGCGGTATTGAGCAAGTAGAGCGCCGCTTCCGAACGGGAAGGCACCGTCTCATCCCATCTCGCAGAGCGCTCCTTCCTCAAGACCGCTTCGACCTCTCGAATCGGTGCAGGATGCCGACGCTCCAATTTTCTTGGAACGTCCGCGCTGATCGAGGGAGCTTGTTGTTGCTTGCCTCTAACGCTCTCAGAAGAAAAGCATATGTCTTCGACGGGAGTCTAAGTTCCTCAAGCGATAAAGAGGACGTCTTCCCGGGCTCCGGATGGAGTAGTTCCTCGACGTTGGCTGTGACCTGGAAGAAGCACTTCATTGCTCGCTGCGCGGTGATTGCGTGTTGAGAGCTGGAGTTGGAGTAACGCATGTCAGGGTTGAACACCCAGATCTGTCCCAGAGTCAATGAGAGAAATTGAGTATCTTGCATGATTTGGCATACCAGAAGCCCGTCTTCCAGTCCGCAGTGGATAATGAATCTGCGTGCACTTTCGCGTTCAATGAGTTCTAGCAACTGGGCAGCCACCACGAGCTCTGTCTGGTGGGCTTCCCAGTTCACATCGGAGGAGACTCCTTCGGTTGAGGGAGTTCCTGCAGAGAGACTTGTTTTGAACAGTCTCCATCCTTTGGCTACTGGGTCTTCTACACCGATCAAAGCCTCGCATCCGTCGCATACGAGCTCTTCTTCCGATGGTAGTAGAGAGCCTTCTGGGCGTTCTTTAGTGACCTGGCAGCCCGGATTAGCGGCGCTTTGAGAAGAAAGCAGGCTTGAAGGTGCAAATGGGGTTTTGTGCGCAAGTGAGTTTTAATTGAGATGAGCTAACGGGTATAATACAGCTAACTAAGGACCCCTCATGTACCTTGTCATAATCATGTTGATGCCACCTCTGGACTAAACCAACGAAGAAACAACAAGGCGCAGTCTCAATTCGACACTTGGAACAGGTGAAAGTCAGGCAATGAGAGACAGAAGCTGGTGCGAAATCCATCGAATGAGGATAACTGCACGAGCCCAGCCTACCACCGCCATAACAAACCGTCATCCTCAATCGCATCAATGAAGAGTGACTCTGTGGTTATTGGGCAATTGTATCGAAGGCCTGGTCATTGCAGGGACAAGGTCTCCTTCTTGTTTGCCCAGGAGAACGACAAGGACCAAGAGTAGGCATACTTCCTACGCACTATCAAGGATCTATCTTGGAAACAAATGAAAGCACTGGGACAGGTTATCACTCACCTTTCTCAAGCCTTTACAGTCGACATCGGAGACGAGGAACGTAGCCACATCGACAAGTACAGTTCCCGGTGTAGCCAAGACCTGGTTCGACGCGCCATATCCCTTGACCTTCGAGTTCTCATCTTCGATTGCGTGCTGAGCCGTTCCACCAGCACCGTGTTCTTCGTGGGGGTCCGGTTTATGGCAGTGCCAGAAATCCATCATCTCCGCCCAGTTCCCGCTCGGTAGATCCTTCCACGTCCAGCCCGTAGACTGCGACACTGGACGCGATTCCACCGCACTACCATGGTCAAGTGCTAGAGAGTCCAGAGCAGCACTCGGCATGTCAAGAACAATCCGTTCGCACTGTTCGCACCGTAATTTAGTCAATGGCGCCATATCACCCGCAGGCCACGGCACAAAACTATCCATGTGCTCATCCAGAGCTCTCTGCTGCATTAGTTCCGCATCATCAACCTGCATCCGGTACGAGCACTCCCTTGGAGCTTCACCATTGCCATTCTGTTGAATCGGAGCAGGGGGTCGAGCACCAGCCAGCACCCGTCGAGAACTCTCGCTAACCCTCGCCGGTAGCTTTATCGTCTCTGATACCTCTCCATCATTATTTGTCTTTCCGGGCCGAGTTATAGAAACCGACACGGCACGACGCGACTCGGAGAGAGATATCTCGGGTGTTGAATCGGCAGGAAAGGAGATTTGAAGACTGATTTGGCGGATGTTAGGGAGGTATTCGGCGTGTATAGTAAGCGGCGCTAAATTTGCATCATTTTTCTCTGCGGATGAGCTCATTATGGGCGATGTAGAGCTGTTCGTGATTATGTTGGGATTTTGACAACCTCCTTGACTGAGTTGAGCTGCAGCTGGTCAAGTGTGTAAACAGCGCAAACAGGACCACGTGAAATCAAGGCCTGGTGTTTCAGGCAGAAATGATCTTATACTTCTTTCTTAACGCTTTCTACTCTGGATCGTACACTGAAATCAATGCAATTTGAATTAGGAGGATCGTGTTGGAAATTGACCGGTGCAAGGTATAGATTATCGAAATTGCATCTTCCAGTCCCAGACAATAGGCAAAAACGCCACCCACATCCGAACGCCATGGCTTTTTTTTTTTTTTTTGGATATCGTCAGTGTATGTACCCGCGCAACCATATGATACACATTCAGAGAAATTCAGCGACTAGATGTCAAAAAATTCGAATAGGTAGCTCAAACAAACCCACCCCATCCCGTAAATCCATCGGCAAACTTAACAGCCGCCTTGAGATAGAACTCCTCCGGATCGCCCCATGTCCTCGCCGTATCCCTCAATGTCCGCAAAGCCTTGATGTAATGGGTCTCTTTTGAGTGTTCACCGGAGAGCGCCTTCTCCGTAACATAATCCCAGCCCTTACCTGTGATGTCGACTTTGCGGACGCTATCGAGGTTGATTTCGGGTCTTAGCTGCCCGATGTAGACGGATAGCGTCATGAGCCACCATTGGCGGACGAGGGGCACTTGGTATCGGGCTGGGATAAGTGGGAGGAGTACTCTAACGGCGTGGCTAGTGGTGAGGACGTGAACCATGAAGAAGTCGTACTTTGCGTCCCGATTTGTGGGGTCCAGTGTAGCGGTTAGCAGTGCGGCGGCGAGTTCCTGACTCTCCTTGAACACTTTCAGCGGCTCCGTAGCTGCCGTTATCTTCCCAGCATTCCAGTGGTCGAGGATTGTGGCCTCTGCGTCACGGAAGACGATTTCCGTATTGTGGTCTCCTGGTGTGGTGAAGAGGTTGTTTAGCCGTTTGTCGGACCGGACTTTGGAGAGGATTTCGAAGAGGGATGTGGAGTAGTATGAGGCTTCGGCTTTGGAGTAAGAGGGGTCATCGAGGTATTTGTGGGTTGTGCCGTAGCAGACGCAGGAGAGGGAGAGGGCTTCCATGGCGACTTCGCGGCTGGAAACTTCGAAAGCGTAGGCAAGGTGTATGAGGGGATGGCCAACTATTTGGTTGGTCTGTTAACTTAAGCATCATCTGTGTTAGGGCTAGAGACGTACGGTCAGAGGTGAGAGCGTTGAAGAGGGATTCTTTTCCTGAGAAGAGGTAGCTGAGGACCACCTTCTTCCAGTCGTAGCCCAGTCGGACGAGCTCATCCTCGAAGAAGTCGACGTAAGCTCGTTGGTATCTAGTCACGCTCCGTCAGCGACCACTAATTCATCTCCCACAAGGCTGGCAGCGGAATCTCACTCTCTCTTCCCCAGATAATCCCTCCAATCGTACGTGCTGATCTCGCTCGGAGAATCAGTCCAACCTTCCAGAGGCTTTAGCTCAGCTTCATATAACTGATTCAATTTATCTGCATCGGCACCAAGCAAGTAATAAGCCGCAAGTGAGTGCGGCGCATGGTTGTGAAACTTGCGCTCGTTCCAGAGAACCGCATAGTTGGCGTGGTTCAGTTTGAGCAGATGCTTCAGAGCTCGGGCGGCTTTGCCCTGAGCTGTATCGATTTCAATTGTCTCGCACGGCGCTATGTTGAAGACGATTCGCTCGCCCCAAGGGAGGACGTTTCGGAGAGAGTTGAGGACATTCATTGTGGAGTTGTTGATGATGGGGAGGAGAAAGCTTGGCGTTGAGGTGCTGTTTTTGGAGGGGTTCGACCTAGCTTTGAGTTTCGATTCAGTTTAGATGGTTTGAGTGGCCATATGTGTGACTGGCAAAGCCTTTTCGCTGTGGCTCCATCAAAATTTTAGAGCGCGAGTGTGTTGTGTTGGTGAGCCGTGAAGGTTGAGAAAAGTAGTTCGAAGCTGGGGGTTTATGGTTGGGGAATGACGTAATACGTCCGCATTCTTGAGTATGGGACGACAGTGAGCGGATGCATCTTCCCACCAGATTTTCTATGGAAAGGCTCCATTATCTACTAATTTGTCCAGTGAGATCAGATATCTAGCTCTATTTTCCATGTTTCGCATCCTGAACCCGTTCATCAACACTAGCAGCCCTCTGCCCCTCCATAACCGCCATAACGTCCGCGTCTACGCGCGGCCCTGTAAAGTTCTTCCTCCCATCCACGATCCACTGGAATGTCGAGACGATGAAGATGATACCGAACGCGGCAACACAGTAGTCTGTCCATAACTCAGCATCATATCCGGCAAGCAGATGCAGCGCAACACAGGGGGTATATCTTACTCATATTACTGCCGGTAACAGGTAACTCCGGCGGAAACAGGAAAAGTACGGTTGTCAGTGAGATGTATGCGAGGGCAATCTGTACGAGGTTGCTATGTCAGCCAATCGACGCTGATATGAGGTCTGAGATCTTTGGTTCCGACATACCATGTTAACGATCCAGCCGAGGGTATGCGGGATAACGAAGTGTCTCTCGGGGAGCATCCGGCGGCCTCGGAGGCAATTGACGGCGATGGGGATGCCGTATGCTATGTCGAGCATTACGACTGAGGAGGAGATGATTGCATTAAATGCACTTGTCCATGATCAGTGGGCGCTATCTGGTTTAGCGTTGTTGAGGCCTTACCTTGAGGAGCCGAGGAAGATACATCCGAATATAATCACCAGGATGTTTGTCAAATACAATCCGTTGAGAGGGACTTGCAACTTTGGGTGCACTTTGGCGAAGAATGGCGATGCAGGGAGACCACCATCTCTGTTTTTGACAGTGAGTAAACCAGCACAGAACAGTAGCCGAAGGATATGCCTACCTAGCGAATGCGTAAATCATACGGCTACTCGTCGTCATGATAGCTGTGGCGGCAAAGACAATGCAAATGAGCGGAAACCTGGGAGATTATCAGCATCAAAAGGAAAACGATGTGATAGATGAGTAAGACGTACATAAGAAGACAAATAGCTCCCGCGTTGTTACCTGTCGCATCTCTGAAAATCTGCAAAAGAGGTGTCGCAGCGGACTCAATGACAAGTGTGATGTCGCCTGCGACAAAGAGCAGCACCATGAGAAAAATAAAGCCAGTAGTTATACCAATTCCAACACATCCAATCATGATTCTAGGCCCGACGACTGAAGGATTTGGAATTTCTGCCATCGGTCAATACCTAGGTTTGAGAGGCCTTGTTAATTGACTGCGTACCTTCAATCATATGTGCAACGCCGTCCTTGATGTTTGTCAGTCAGATCCTACAACGAGGGTAGAAACTACCTACAAATCCTGTGAGACCTAGACCACCTTGCAATAGCCCAAGCAGCCAAGCAACACCGTCGGGCCCTAGAGTGTATAAGCATCATTTAGAGGACGAGGTTATAGAGCACCTACAGCCTGTCGTGTTGATGAACTCGCCAAATACAAACCTATGATTGTCAGCTATTCTTCGTCTCCATGTATCGAACCAAAACGTACTCCGCAGAATGGTAATTCGGTGTCGCGCAAGCGAGAACGGTTATGCAGATGATAACGAACCCACTGAGAGACCAAATGACTATATCTATCAGTCTCAAATATCGCCTCCTTGTATGAAGAGGTACACGTACAGGCGCCTTTTGTGACGAGCGGGAGCGCCGAGTTCCCGAAAGCATTAATGATGAATGCGATAAGGTTGATCGCAACATATAGGAGGAATTGGTGCCACCGTTGGAATTCAAACAGCTAGTTTACCAAGTCAGTGCCTGGAGCATAAGCAGGCTATAGTCTATCGTATACTTACCGGGTGCATCAGGGAAATCAACCCCCCGATGAGCGTACTTCCCAGCAGGCCACCAGTAGCAGTCAATGCTAGCTAGTAATTATCAGCATCATATTTCACTCTGACAATTTCCCTCTACTCACCCAACCAGAGACATTGGCCCATCCAGTAATCCACGACAGAATTGGCATCCAACTTTTCCAGGAGACTATATCAATGTTTAGTAGGAGCACGAATGGGGGAGTTTCAGGCGAACTAACTAGCTAAAAGATGCACAACAGTCAGTAAAAGTCATTTAGACATCACTTTGAGGAGAAACTAACCTGCAACCCAATGATACTGACCACCGGCCCTATTCAACCATCAGATGCAATCTCCAGCAGAAGCTAGGCTATACTCACGTCGGATACGCTGATAGAAATTCCGCCAAGGACGCAGCGATACACATGTTGCAGATGCCAGCTGTGACCAATCCTATACAGAGACAATCAGTAACAGGCCATTGTAGATCCGGACGGCGCCTAGACGAAAGAGCGTACCCCATATAACACTAACACAGCCTCCAGACGGAAGACTCAGGTTTAAACTCGCTGATAGAGCGGTCCATGACTATAGCCCAACCCATCATGTCAATTGTGATCCTGCTAGTGTCGTTATTCTGCGAGCGGGCAACGTACGTTCAGAATGGCAAAAGCGAGACCCAGCATAGATCTGTTCGAATTGGACGATCGTTAGCAACTTAGACCAGCTCGAGAAACAGAGCACTGATTCTGCGATTTCTTACTCACAGCATGGAGAAATTCCGCTTCAACTCGGCTTTATGACCGAGAGCAGCCAGTTGAACATCATCGTCCGCTGGGATGTCTTTCATGGTGTACTGATGAAGTTCTGGAAGCGAGGGCTAAAGAGAAGAAAGAACGGGAATAGTTGTATCCACCAACTAACAGGACAATAATGCCCATGAAATACGTCTCACACACCCCCATCACGTCAGAGACAGGAATGCGACCTCCTTATCACCGGAGTACGGAGTAATGACCCAGACCAGGTCCACTCAAGATTGCGGGGAAGACGGTTTGCGTGTGATGCAGTTACATAATGGGCGGCGATGAGGGATTTGATAAGGAATGATCGTCATCAAGATGGAGAACTGATAAACAAGCTCCTGTCTACTCCGCACTACCGACTGTGTGCGCCATGATTTGCTCTCGCCACCGAACGGAGAGATGCCGAGCGCCAGTCGGAGGGACCGCGAATGCTTGTGCTTGGGGCTCGGGCGTTTGGGACGTGAGATCTATACCTGATGAAGAAGGGCTATGCGATGGTGCTTGATTGGATGGATGCTGCATATGCGAGTAATGGATCATGAAGATATCTCAATGGGAATAAACTGTTCTACACCTCATTATAAATGGAACACGAGCATTACATAGCGCCGCTCAAAGGGCCACTAATTGTACTTCCGTAGCTAAGGGCTTGGTTAGTACGCGCCCGCTGTCATCGTAGGAAATGTGGTGAAACTTACATCAAGCGTCAGTGATTTACTGCTATTCTCCACTTGGTCTCTGTAGATACCGACCAAAGCCTCACTGTTCTGGAAAAGTCCATTCTTCAAACTGATAACGATGAACTGCATACCCGGAGCCGCATGGTCGTAGATGTAGTTCGCGATACGTGCGACATTCGTATTGTCCAGCGCAGCATCAACCTCATCAAGCACGAAGAATGGCGAAGGCTGGTATGAATGGATGGCGAACAGAAGAGCCAGAGCGGCCATAGTCTTTTCACCACCAGACAGGTGTTCCATGTCGCGGAAACGCTTGAGCGGTGGCATGGCATGGTATTTAATGCCGTCTAAGTATGGCTCGTCGGAATCCTCAATGTCCAGGTACCTACTTAGGTTAGTCTTGACCTTCAATATGCGGTCTCAAACGTACGCTTGTCCTCCTAATGGGTAGTTTGGGCTTCGTGTCAACTCCCTGTAGATTGGCCCGATCTGTTCGGAAATGTGGGAGAAGGCCTTGTTGAAGAGCTCGGATCGTCGGCGCATGACCTCTTCGAAATCGTCTTTAGACTTTCGAGCGTGTTTCCTCGCCTGTTCGAAGTCCTTCTCTGTTCCTCGGAGCTTATTCTCGACGCTCTCCAACCGCTCCAACGCACGAGTGTTAGGGGCCATCTTATCCAGTTCGCTGCTCAGGCTTCGAACTTTGTCTAGCAGCTCTTCTTCGAGTTTCTCGTCGGAATCCTAGTTTGTCAGAATTTGCGATAATACTTGTTCAGTGTACTCACCTCTTTGAGAGTTTCACCAAGAGAGTCGAATTCCACCTCAATTCCGTAGTCTTGCACAGCAAAGTCGCCGGCGGCTTGTGTATCTTCATCAACATCCATGGCATCTGGATCAGCTCCTTGGACAAGCTCGTCAATAGGCAGCTGATCAAGCGGGTTCGAGTCTTCAGTCAACGGTATGTCGATATCCTCAAGCTTACAGCGTCGGAGAAGAGCATATCGACTAGATGAGTTGCGTTGAACCTCTGCCTCCAAACCGTTGATAGATTTCAACGTAGATTCCACCTCTCTGCTTCGCTTTTGAAGTTCCCTCCGGTGCTGGGCAAGATTCTCGGCAGATTGTGCGTACTTCTCCTTCTGCTCCTCAAGCTTCTCGCGCAGTATCTCAAGCTCGGCTTCAAGCTCGTCAAGCTTGTTTCGTACCTCCTCTTGTTGAGCCTCGAGCTCCTCAATCAGATTTGCATCCCGCTGGTGCTGGGTCTGCAAGCTGGAAATGCGGTCGCTAGTAGCCTGCAGTCGCTGCTGCTCAAAGCTAAGTTGGTTCTCAATCCTGCTCTTCTGCGTCGTGAACTCGAGTTTCTTCTGCGCAGCCTCTTCATGCAAGGAGCCTTGCTGCGCTTCATATTCACGAATGTTGTTGTACTTGAGACGCTTGCAGAATTTCTTATAAACCTCATCTTCGACACTGCTGACCGACTCTTGAGAAGCAGCAATAGCCTCGTCGAGCTCATCTAATGCCTCCTTCTTCTCGGTATACTTCGGACGGAGATCCTCAAGTTGGCTCTTAGCAAAGTCAAGCTCAGTACGTTTGCTCTTCAAGTTACGTTCAAGAGCTTTGAGCTCATCACGGGCGTAAGCAAGACGCTGCTCCAACCCGACCAACTCTCCTTGCAGGGTCTCTTCTTCGGTTCCCCTGCGGTGATCCTTGGGTAGATTAGCAATATCCGCCATAAGCTTATCTTTGAGCTTGAAGAGGTTTTCGACCTCCGAGTCCTCCCAGCGCTTAGAGTTTTGCTGTGGCCCGCGACCACCGGTCATCAAGCCTCCCTTGTGTATTACTGTTCCGTCAAGAGTGACAGCCTTTGCATCCACGTGCCTGTCGTAGCAGAGATATTTGGCGGTTGCAAGGTCGTCGCATACAATAGCGTTACCACAAGCATAGGTGATAGCTCTAGCGACGGATTCATCGTAATCAACTGTCTCAATGGCAGGACGCATGGCACGGTGCATACCCTTCAGGTTTGAGTTCAAAGCTTTGACCTGAATTGTTTCCAGGGGAATGAAGGTAGCTTGGCCTGCCCTCTGGTCACGGAGGTGTTGGATACACTCCTTGGCGGTCTTCTCGTTATCCACAACAATGGCATCGAAGTGACGACCGAGAACAGTGCTCACAGCTTCAGCATATTTTTTCTGCTTGGGCTTGCAGAGATCGCTGACACGGCCCTTAACACCGGGGAAGATGCGCTTCAGAGTCGATATCAGCTCTTTCGCTCGAATTTCGCGCTCCGTCTGTTTCTTGCCATCGTCCGCTTCGAGGAGCTTCTTCAAGATCTTCTGGAGCTTCTCTTCGAGTTCCGTTCGCATCTGGGAGATTCTCAGTCGCTCCGACGTAACAGCATTGAGCTCCATTTTCTTCTTCTCGATTTCTTTGGATGTCATCTTAACCGTTTCGTTGGCAGCCGCCTTGCGTTCCGTCAGGGATTTCGTTTCAGTCTCTAATGCTTCCAACTGCCATTGGGTGCTGTCGAATTTGCTCTTCAAGCTGTTGTAGGCTTCCGCATCGGTCTTCCTCTGGCGCTGGCGGTTGTCAAGGCTGGCTTGCTCGGCGGATGATCGTTTAATGACTTCTTCCTTGAGCTTGTTGTATTCCTGCTGATCAGCTTCACTGAGCTGGCGGCCCTGGTTGCTTAATGTCTTCTGCCAATCTGCCTCCCATTGGGCTTGGGCTTTCTCAACAACCTTCAGGTCCTTTTGCAGCTGCTTCACATTATTAGACTGTGCATCGCGCTCTTTCCCAACTTCCGCGATGCGAGAGTTGTATTTCTCCACCTTCTTCTTCGTAATGTCGACCTTTTCATCAATCGGAACAAGAGCAGTCGTGGACTCCTCAATCTCCTTTTCCTTCTTCACGATGTTCTTCTCAGCTGTTGCGACGTCGCGACCGACCCTGGCGTGAGACTTTTTCGCGTCTTCGACATTCTTCTCGTACTTCTCCACACCTCGGCGATATTCCTTCAGCTCATCTTGGTACTTCTGGATTTCGGCGCTCGAGTCGTCAATCATTCGCTGAAAGTGGAAGAGTTTCCATAAGATGTGAGTGATAATGGCCTGGTCACGTTCTTCCGCTTTGCGCGCGTAGTTCTCAGCTTCCCGCTTCTGTTCCTGGTATTGCTTTATCTCTGAGTTGATAGCACGACGACGGTTGAGCTGAACAGTCTGCTGCTCGGCAGACTCTTCTGCTTCCGATTTCAGCCGCTCATACTCCGCCTTGTACTCCAGACTTCCCGAAATCTGCTCGATCAGGCGCGTCAGATCCTTTGGCGACTGGGACGCGATCGCTTCCACATCACCCTGGAAGACAAGAAAGTTTCGGGCTCGAATCAGGATATTCTCCGCCTCCAGTGCCTCGTTGTATTGCTGCGCAGTCACCACACGGTTATTGATTCGGTACTCGCTCACTCCCTGGCTTGTAATGGATCGCCGCCATTGTTGCTCCTCTCCAGCGTCGTCCTCGTAGACGGCCATTACCCAGGCAGTTCGGGGGTCGTGAGATCCGCTGGCATCCTGCGATGGTTCAACATCGTTCTCGTCTTGTGTCGGCTCAATTCCATTTGTTTCACCGTCCACAGCATTGCCATCGGCATCGACTTTCGAGGTTTTCAGGACACGGCCTCGGTAGATAAGGTCACGTAGATTCGTGGATCGTAGGTGAGAAGACTTGATACCTAATACGAACGAAATCGCATCCATCCTAAAACAGTCAGCACAAATTCACTAACCCGGTTGAATTCTGACGCACGAATTTGACTTCCCCGACCCGTTTGGTCCGATGATTGACGTGAAATAGGCATCGCCAAAGAGCAGCACATGGTGGCCTTTATAGGATTTGAAATCTGCGGACAGCCTGTTAGTCGGCGCGGTAGTGATTTTCTGGGAGTAGACTGCACGTACTGTAAAGCTCCAGACGAATGAGCTTCCCCATCTTGCCACTGCGCAGTCGCTCGCAACGGCGACTGTAAGAGGACGTCGATGCTGGGGTAAAGGCCTCGACGGAAAATGCAAGGCGGTGATGCGGAGCTGGTGTTGTTGAGGGGATTCCGCGCCCATCGCGTGGAGAAGCCCTCACGCGTTGCGGTCACGTGGTTCCAATCTATAGACTCTAGAATATCAACTACATTTTCGTTCGCTCAGCCGTTGCTGATGAGATTGGAGGTGTTTCCCATGGCTCTTCGGATGATAATTTTATATATTTGTACAAAAGCTAGCTATGAGCGGGATATCTCATCTGCGCTCAAGAACCGGGTAGTATTACAGTTGGAAGGAAGATTAAAGCAACGAAGGACTCCAGCTATTTACCGCTTCACAGCTAGAGGGTTCCCAATGACTAGGAATTCTGGCGAAACATAGCCTGCCGAGTCCATCCTAAATACACCCCTCTGGCCCTGAACCTCGAGGAGAATAAAGTCCTCCTGTGTGAATATTTGCCGAACAGACCGGAACAATGTGTAGACAAGCTGGCTGATCTTCTTTGCTGGAGCTTTAAGGATGGTCGAGGTCTTCCTAGCCTCCTTGTCCGAGACTTCTGGCTCTGACGCTGTCTGTCTACGGCGTGCGGCATCAGGAGACATGACGAGACGACGGGTAAAGGCAATTTGACCAGGCAGTACGTCGAATTGCTTGGGTTTCAGGAATGGAACTATATTCCGAACTGTAAAACGGAGGTGCGTCCGATCATTCAGGTCGATGGCTTTGACACTCCTCACCAGCCTTCCTGTTTTGGCCAAGAAGACTGCGCCCATTGCGCTCATCACGACGCAAATACCTCCTGCTAATTTCTTCTGCCATGATGGAAACTCTAACACGGGATCTCGGAAGACGGCATTGGAGTTGTATATCGAGTATGCGAAGCAGAAAAACGCGATTCCGTAGGCGCCGAAGACATAGCTGCCCTGTGGTGGAGCTGTGAAGAGTACTAATTCTCCCTCCTTTGCGACTTTTCGTTCCAGTCTGGCAAAGCCAGTCGGCCGCCGTCCAGCGAACTTGAGTGTATCTTCTAGTTGAGATCCGCTTTTGGGCTGTGATGTGGGCTTTTGGTATAGTATTTGTTTTTGAGGTTGATTGACCTTGCCGGCTTTTGGCCGAACAACACTGGACGAGAAATATCGCCATGTGGGATTAGCCGAGCATGATCCAGGCGATAACAAAGTCTTCGGACATGGCGGCGCGAGCGCCCTGAATGCGAATTGCCTGGCAAACATTGTGCTCCCTATACTCATTCACAACGGTCAGCCCATTAACCAGAGTTCATTGCATCTCAAGACAGCCCATAGTGAACAATCCACATGGGGAGCTCATCGCTCTACGACACAGAGCGCTCAATAAGGGAATGGCAAGACCAACCTGATAATCAAAGAAAACAACGCTGGAGGCTCAGCGGCTTCTGCTTTGCGACGGTTGAATCGGGATTGTCCCGGCAGAAAAATGTTCCCGTCCCGGCCGCCGGTGAGAATCCGATGGGGGCCGTCTCAACAACCTCAAGATCTCCAGCTGACGATAGCGGAAGCCGTCAATCGTTTATCGCTAATCGCAGACTCGCCGGCGTCATTCGAAACTCAATTGCCGTGGGTGCTTTGTCGTCGGGTTCTTGCGATCCTCGATTTCGACCTCTCACCCGCCGATCTTTCGAGCTCTTCTGCATCATCCCGAGACGGACTGCGGCCAAACGAAGCAGATAATCACCACTTGTGATATTGCAATGGCCTCCAACTACACCGTTCGCCGTCTTCCGGCCGTTCTGGCCAAGTTTCAGCCCCGCGTTGGCGCTCATACCTCTCGGCGTAAGTCCTTCTCGAAGATGGGAGAACCACCATCGCTTTATCGCTTCAAGTCTCAACACATCCCAACCTTCAGATACCATTGCTAAGCTAACCATTTCTCCTAACAGGCCTCGCCTCTTCCTCCGCTCCTCAAACCCAGAATCCCGCCTACCCGCTATACCCCTCTGTCGCTACACTCCTCCACCAAAAAGGCATTCCCGACTCCGAGATCTCCAAGATCCCCGCATCCGGACCTAAAGGCCGTCTCCTAAAAGGCGATGTCCTCGCCTATCTCGGTCTCATCGCCTCAGACTACCCCTCCTCTCAAGCCTCCCGAATCGAGAAGCTCGCCCACCTCGACCTAAGCAACATCAAGATCGCTCCCCCTCCCACCCCAGCGGCAGCCGAACCAGCCCCAGTTGCTGAGAAGCCAGTCGCAAGGGCGCCTCCCACAGTATCAGTAGCTGTCTCCATCTCCCTCGCTACGGTTCTGTCTGTCCAGCAGAAGCTCCAGAAGTCCGTCGGCGTGACGGTTCCCCTCTCCACCTTCCTCGCCCGGGCCACAGACCTCGCCAACGACGACCTCCCCCGCTCACCGTACGCTAAGCCCTCCGCCTCCGAGATCTTTGATGAGCTTCTGGGCGCCGAGCCAGTCAAGGCTTCCCGCGGCGAGTATATCCCCGAGCTGAACACCGTCGGCGACGCCGTCGAAGCGCAGCCCACCAAGACCGTCAAGGAAGACCTAATCGACTTCCTCAGCGGCGCCACAAAGAAGCAGACTCCACGAGCAGTCCAGCCTTCCTACCCGAGCGAAACTGCACTCAACGTGTTCAGCCTGACCGTTCCCATTGGCGAGGAGAAGCGGGCCCGGACATTCCTTGAGCGCATTAAGACTCTGTTGACCGTTGAACCAGCACGTCTTGTTATATAGATCGTTTTCTTACATTCCCGACATCAATAATTCCACTTTGTAACATTGGTAGTTTCATTTGTACCTGATTGGCTAGCGGCGAAGAAACATGGTAAACTAGATATATTTTTCATTATAGGATCTTGGCCCGTTAAATTTTGAGTTGGGGCTGAAGTATATATTTTCCCTCCGTTGAACTCTTTACAATGAGACCATCATTTCGCAAACGCGTTCTATATCATATCGACTATACTAGCCCTACCTAACCTAGGAATGCAATGCAAAGAGCGCAAAAGAGGAAAATAACTTGAAGGAATTTGCATTGAGTGTCATTTCATCATGAATACTGCGCGAATCAAGTGAGGAAAAAGCAAACCAAAACGCAACAAGCAACGCCATGTCCTGTCCGCGGCCCCAACACCAACAGCGCCATCGCTACATTCAGGGTCATGGTTGGAGGAGATGCGGAAGAGCCGCGAGGGTCTACCCACGGGGTAGGTACCTAAGACTTCAGTCTAGGTGGAAATTTCGAGTGAGAAACAAACAGGTTAGACCTGTCTGGGGAGCGGAACGCTGGGGAAATGATATAGACGGTGAGGATGCTGGGTAATGCTGAAAGATGCAAAGCAAAGCAAGCAATGGGCCAAATGGTACATGAGACGAAGATTCCGATGATATCAATCAAACCGCGGAAGAAGAAAGAACAGACCACCCTAATAGTCGCCTGCGAAACAAAATGCCTTAAACCCGCAAAGATGCGACAAATGCCGAATTAAGAGCCCCTTATGCCGTCCTTAGTCTGTTCTGGGACCCCTTGCTCAATTTCGAGAAAAGAAACACCAACGCCAAAGCCGGAACGCCACGTCTAATGCATGATGTATGATTCCAACGGAAAGCCGTTAAATGGTGCTGAGCACCTGATTCATCGAGTCGTTACCGAATCGTCCCCCATTCCGCTAGTTTGCTGCCTTCACGCCCATGTTCTCTACCAGGCCGCCTGTTGAAAATCTTCCAGAAGCGCAGCGTCTCATCACCAGCACCAGTGACCACTGTCTGGCCATCAGGGCTCATTGCCAAATAGAGCACACGGAATGTATGGCCCGTCAGAGAGACAATTTGCTCCATTCGAGGATACTTCCAAATGACAATCTGGTTCTGGCTATAACCGTGGGTACTGATGATTTCATCAGAGTTCTTCGACCAAGCCAGGTTACACACTTGGCTGCCGGTGTCGACTTCTTTGATCAAAGAACCTGTTGCCGTATTCCAGAACTTGATAGTTCGGTCGGCAGTACCTCCCCCAGACGCTAGAAGATGATGTTGATGGGGCGACCATGTGATGGCCTTCACGGCAGCTGTATGGTCAGAAAAGCGATAAAGCGGCGTCTCGTTCAACTTGTCCCAAACCAAGAGCTTGTTGTCGTTGCCGCCAGAAGCCAGTTGGCCATCCTCAGTGTTCCACCTCAAACCGCATACTTCCTGCTTATGACCAGAAAGCCGACGGAGATACTGGTCGGGAGACCGAACGTCACGATGAAAGATATGACGGTCGCGAGAGCCGGACGTGAGGATGTGATCGTTCCAAGCAAGTGCGCCAACACGGTTGGTATGTCCAATCATGGTCCGTAAACGGCGACATCGTTCTGCATCCCAAATTTGTACAAGACCCTTGCCAGTGCCAATTGCAAGATGAGTACCCTATAACTATTCGTCAGTAAAGCAGAATACGTAATGATGAATGAGATACACACCCTTTGTATCCAGCTCACGCTCGTCACCGAATCATCTTTGAGCTCACAGAGTTTCGTTACTCTGCCGGTTTGTGAGTTCCACATATAAACAGAGTTTCCTAAACCGACGCCCAACACGTTGCTACTCCCCCAATCAACCAGATTCAAGTAGAAATCGTCTTGCAGGTCAGGGGCATCGAGAACTTTGTACGGTACTTTGTTGACGTAACGAGGTTGTTTACGTGGCGTCTCTAGTATTCGCTGACTGTCATAGCGAATCGGAGATAAACTGTAAAGTTCGGAGCGCACGTTGAGATTGGGGCCATGTATACTGCGCGGCGTTTTAGACGGCGTGGGGTGACTCGAGCCGGCGCGAGGGGAAGCGTAATTAAAAAGGTTTTTATGGGGTGTTGAAGGCGTAATACTGGCGGGTGGAAGAGTCGACACCATGTGTGAAGGAGGTGTATGAGAGCGAGTTTTGTCGTTGATCCCACCTGTAAGGCCAAGTAACGGGTCGGGAGACAAAGAGTTTAAGTCGGCTTGAGGTACCGTGTTTCCAAACAACTCGCTTCGTAGCACGCGCGAGTACATTCTGTTTGCTTCTTCAGCTAAAGAAGGTTAGCATGTAGAACTAATGCGGCCAAGATGAGACATACTCTTTTGGAAATGAAGTTCTGAGTGGGGAGTCCGTTTCTTAGTTTTTGAAGGTGTAGATGGGCAGCCATCCTCGTGGAGGAGACTGTAAGTCGCCTGGAGATCTTGACCTTCTCTATTTGGAATAAACCTATAATGGCACCTGAATTAGCGACAGGGAACCATCACATAGACCTCCCAGACGAGACAAATCTGCGAAAAGCGACCAAACATACCTATCTCCGTAGACTCTTTGGCGTTTTCGACTCGGGCTAGCTCCAGGCGTTCTTTCCCGAGAGCGCCCAGCGTCTTCATACTCTCTCAGCGCCTTAGTGAGCGCATTAGGATCAATTGGCTCAGAGGTTGTTCGACTCGATTGTCGCCCTCCCATTGTATCAGGGAAGAAAAGGGTAGTTTTCGATGGCATGCTTGGAGGTGTTCTTGAGCCCGGTGGAGATACGATATGTGTTGCTGCTGACCTCGAGCCCCTCGCAGCGGCGCGAGCAGTCGGATTGCTGGCCTCCATGTTGCTGTCGGCCATGGTGTCCGGATGAAGGAGATTCGCCTCAAATGGCGGTCGAACTTCGAGTCGAGAGACGTCGAGCTAACAGATGCGACAGGTCTGAAATGGCGGAGCGCAAGCTGGTGGGCGTCGACGAGCGAATCAAAAGCCGGTGACGGCGTCTCCCAGCAGACGTAAGGATGAAGGATAAATAATCGGTCGTGGTCATTCAATCGGAGGTGAGTTGGTCGTGCAGTTGGCGAATGCAGCAGTTGGTGCCCTTCAGCTCCGCTCCGGACAATAATCGAATGAAGTGGTTGGAATCCAGGCGGGAGTGGGTTGAGTGAGCGACAATGTAGTAAACCGGGGCGATAAGGATGCTGAAGACGATGCAAGTTCTCTCACCAGGTGCAGAGCTTATTGATGAAAGGAGTCGGACGGGTCGTGGAGGTCATTGGAGAGAGACCTGCTCACGGTCTGGTGAGGATGATGGAGTTCGCAAGGTCTCTTGCCCTCCTCTCAGACTGTCGGGTGTGACGGTCATCCACCGTTGGAAGGGGATTTCCCACATTCGGTCACGCGTCGGGAGCGCTAAGCCTATTTGGTATACAGGGAGGCTGGATGGTGTTCCTGATTGTTTTGATTTACACTCTTTCTTTGTTGTATTTTTTGACATAAACTTGTAGAATGTTGGCTTCTGAATAGCATCAAGTCGAGTACCTACACTCTCTGCGCGCTACTCAATAGTTAAGATGCTGTTGTTGCATTCTGGCGATGTTCCAAAGTTGATTCCTCAGGCCAAGCTTGATATCGATAACATCTCCCGATCAACCCAACAACAACAACAACAGATTAATTACACTCCAATGACCTAAGACCTGGAGCTTGGAGAGAGAAATCTAGTCATCCAGGAATCCAATGCTACAACACGCCCAGTCTGGTAACCCGTGTCGGCCAAACACGATATCTCAAGGTTATTGACGCGCATCGCCCACCAGGTGATTGGATCAGCGCGTCCCTCGAGGTCCGAGGATGAGATGTTTATTGAAACATAGGGATGGCCATGGTTGTTGTGGCTCCCTTTCTTAAAGTGGGTGCATTATAGGTTTCGCGACTGTCTCGCATTCCACGCGCCCTGGAACGCGAAAACGCTCGGACCATCAATCAAGAGCACGCCCGATGCCCAACGAGACAAAGGCTAACTGGCTATGGCTCAGAAATCTCCGTGTTTGTGACGAGAAACATGATCTTCTCACTGGATGTTCGGTTATCCATTTGACTTGGTGATCGACTTGTACAAAGAATCTGCATGAACAATGTATATAAGTGGTGGTCATGGAGTTGTCAGCAAATCCAGCTAGCACGCCCTACCCGCTCGAGTCCGCCAGGGTCACACGTTCTCTAGCACCTGCACCAAGGTTCCCCCACTTCCGAGACTCTGAAGGCAAATGATTTTTGTGTTAAGGGTCGCATAGCATGAACAGGCACTGCAAGCCTGCAAGCTATACATCCAGCAGCCGTTGTGAACCAAGGTGTAGCTGCCAAATCACATGATCTGCGGGTACACGATAGGACTAGGTAGTAGAATCCGCTCTTTGGAGATAAAAGCATTGTCGGCGACTGCCTTGTCCTCTTCTCGCCTATGTTGGTGCTGATTACAAGCGAACCAAGTTACTTGATTGAGATTCAAAGACAATTCTCACGAAGTATATAAACAAGGTTAAGCGGGTAGGAACTGCTGGTTTCCCGCCAAGACTTTCATCATAGATGCGTGCTCAGGAGATCAAAGCTTCTCTTCGACCTTCCCCGACTCCACTTGTCCCTCATATCGTGCCCCCAACAGCTATCCCAAGGTACTCGACCATGACTTCAAACCTGACAAAGAACCTGAAGCAGCCAGCTCTGGACTTTTTGTCCTTTGTCAATGCCTCTCCAACTCGTATAGCACCCTTCTTACCCCACCAGATGCCGTATCTGACCTGACACTATCTAGCTTTCCATGCCGTTCATTCCGCCAAAAGCCTCCTAGCAAATGCGGGCTTTCAGGAAATCAAGGTAATTGATGACGTATCAAACTTATCTTACATTAACTTATAAGTTATAAAAGGAGAAAGACTCTTGGGCCTCAACTTGTCGTCCTGGTGGAAAGTACTACCTCACTCGCAATAGCTCAACCATTGTGGCATTCGCCGTTGGGAAGAAATGGAAGGTATGTGACTGAAAGATAACATGAAAAGAGATACACTGACTGTTCAGCCTGGCAATGCAATTGCTATGATTGGAGCGCACACAGACTCTCCTGTGCTGAGGATCAAGCCCGTCAGCAACAAACGCGATGAGGGCTATATTCAAGTCGGCGTTGAGACATACGGTGGCGGTATCTGGCACACATGTAAGTCGCGCCTTTGGCATTGGTATTGCCGTATACTCATTACGTCCCAGGGTTCGATCGTGATTTGGGTGTTGCAGGCCGCGCTATGGTTCGCACCGAGGATGGCTCCATTGACCAAAAGCTGATTAAGATCGACCGGCCGAGTATGTTCATTACTTGTTCATCCTTAGTCTCCCTCTTTAACACTGCCAGTCCTTCGTATTCCGACTCTAGCTATCCACTTGGATCGCCAGGAGACGTTCTCCTTCAACAAGGAGACTCAATTGTTCCCGATTGCGGGCCTAATTGCTGCCGAACTCAACCGTACTGGCCAGCCCGAGGGTGCCAAGGACCAGGAGACTGCTACCAATGAACAGGGTAGCGAATTCTCGCCGTTGAAAGCGATCACGGAACGTCACCATCCTCACATTGTTGAGCTTATCGCGGCCGAGGCCGGTGTTAAGCCTGCTGATGTGCTTGACTTTGAGATGATCCTCTTTGATACGCAAGAGTCATGCCTTGGTGGGTTGTTGGAGGAATTTATCTTTTCTCCGCGCTTGGACAATCTGAACAGCTCCTACTGTGCTACAGCTGGTTTGATCGAATCCGTCGCTGACGAATCTGCCTTGAACGACGAGTCCACTATCCGTCTCATTGCTTTGTTTGACCACGAAGAGATTGGAAGTAGAACAGCCCAAGGCGCTGATTCAAACATCCTTCCGGCAATCATTCGCCGGCTGTCTGTTCTGCCTTCTGCATCTGGCGATGCTGATACATCTACGGCCTACGAGCAGACTTTGTCAACCTCTTTCTTGCTCTCGGCGGACATGGCCCACGGTGTCCACCCTAATTATTCCGCCAAGTACGAGAATGATCACCGACCACAAATCAACAAGGGACCCGTCATTAAGATCAATGCCAATGCTCGCTATGCGACTAACTCTCCGGGTATTGTCCTTCTCCAAGAAGTTGCTCGCAAGGCTGCACAGAATGGTGGTGAGGGTGTTCCTTTGCAGCTATTTGTCGTCCGAAATGACTCCAGCTGTGGAAGCACCATTGGACCGATGCTATCTGCTGCTCTTGGTGCGCGTACTCTGGATTTGGGCAACCCGCAACTCAGCATGCACAGTATCCGAGAGACAGGCGGAACATATGATGTGTCTCACAGCATTCGACTATTCAAGAGCTTCTTTGAGCATTACGCCAGCACTTCTGAGAAGATATTTGTGGACTAGAGAAATATTAGATAAATCAGTAACTGCTAAATAAACGATTACATGCATCAATCTCTGAAAGATCATGCGAGGTTCTCGCTATATAGAATATAGATTAACATGGACCAGGATCGGGCCGAGAAATTTCCGAAGCCCGGCGTCTCCTCACCTTGGGGTCGTAGCCTCCATCTAGGTCGAGTCCATCCACCCCTCACATTCATCTCCACATCACTCAACACTTTCCTTATACAAGACTACTTTCGGTCTGTAGCGACGTATCTGCGAGATTATACCTTTGTGGATCATTGATTCACTGACGCATCTAACATCTTCGCCGCGTATAGATGTCGTCAATGCCCTGATGACCCTCTATGACAACACCGGATGTCTTTCGAGATGCGGAATACATCGCTGACGTGTCCGGCATCCAATATGGCAGTATCACAGAGATATCACCTACTCTCCGGGACGCAGGTCTAAGAAAGAAGCTGCAGTCCGCCGCGAAACTCGCCTCCATCGACCGTCTACTCCGCGATCTCGATATCCTTATCTATTGTGAACTATCCGCGCTCTACTACCTCGAGTGAGACCCTCTCTTTCCGGCTATGCGAGCTTTCCAAGGCAGTAAACTAACCTCGGCAGCTGCTCTATAGTTCTATTTGCCGTCCGCGCCGTTGTACAACTGATCTTCTTCACTCCCAAAGCACCACCTTTCGATCCCACCCGAAATCAGCCCTTCATCGGTGCCATATTCGCGAGTAATTTCTTCTGCATTATACTTCACGCTTTCTTCAGTCAGCCAGAAGCTGGGGAAGCGACCCGGGGCTATCTACATGGCGGAATACTTATCGACTTCATTGGGCAGAAGGCCCCAGTACCGGTCACGCGACTACTCTTTCTCGACCTACTTATAACGATTCTCAACCTCGTGATGCTAGGACTTGTAGTTGAACGAGTGAAACTAGCCGAGTCGAATGCTACCACATCCGCTACCACCGCACCCGCGAATACTAATACAACTAGAACCGCTGCTACAACCACCGCCGACGAATCTACTCAGACCCAGGATCATGACCACGAAGAGCGAGGAGTCCTAAACCGCGAGACTGAGCTCGAGGCCAGCACACAACTCCCACAAATCAACGACGAAAACGAACAAAGGGAGCAGGACTCCCACCCCAGCCCACCAGATACCCACCACCTCACCAGCGAAGAAGAGCTCGAACGCACACGATTACTCGCCGACCCTTCCGAAGACGGAACCCACTCGAATCACCAACACGCCCTCGATTCATTCTCATCCGGCGAGGCCGTCATAATGCGCATGGGCTTGTTCAACGTTATCCAAGATCAATGGCGCTATCGTCCCTCTACAGTACGCCAGACTTCCTCCTATGCACCCTCTGATCAGACGGCGACATTCCTGCGAGAACGGTTTGGTCTCCAGGTTGGCACTGATGGGCGATTGGAGAGGATTGCGACATGATTGATGTAGCTAGGTTTCTTCTGTATTTTAGCTTAGGATGCAGCAGGCAGTGTAAATATATATTATCTACCAAACCTTTCGCTCTACCATACTGAAACTGAAGTCCCGGATACTGGTAAGAATTATATAGAATTAAGAACAATAAACATGGGAATCTAAGCGAACCAAACCTCGGAAACATCGCCGGTATCTCAACACCCAAAAATGCAACACGGAACAGAAATCATAAATCTATAAATGTTTGGGACGCCAGCAATGCCTATTCACACCAGAAAAGAAGAGAAGGAGAAAGAAGATTTTAGACGGACACACTCTGGTTTTGAGGAGCCGGAATTGTGGCAGAAACATCTACCTCCGTTGCAGGCTTCTCCTCAGTTCGTGTGGGCTTGGGAATTGAATTTGTGCGGATAGGACCAATGCCACCGGTTGCAGGAGAGGCATTCTTTGACCTTGACGCGCCGCTCGCGGCTCTCGCAGTCTCGTTGTTCGCCAGGGCGTTTTCAACGGCCTTGCTGCGGGCGTCGGGTTTGGTGTTTGTGATAGACTTGTGAGTGAGGTTGAGGATTTCGTCAACCTTCAGAGCATCATCAAGAAGATCGTCGAATTTCAGAATGCGGCAGTAATCAGCGTAGGTCTTTGCGATCTTGTTATCCTTGAATTCCTTGATTTTGCCGGGGACGAGGATGTTCATGAGGAACTTAGTGTTGCCGAAGCGGTTCTCAGATTCAAGGCAGAGCTTCAAATAATCGTAGACAACATCGCGCCACGGGAGGAGGCCGCCTTCTGCTTCGGAGCGGAAGCAGGAGGAGTTGGATTCGGCAGCTGTAGCGATCATGGCGCCGTCGGCGCCGTACTCTTTCATAAGGGCGAGAGCTTCGTCGCGGGAGGTGACGTCGCCATTCATGACGCAGGCTACGCCGGCATCGTGGCAGGTTGAGACGATCATGCGGAGTTGTTCGCGAATTGCACGCTCGCGGGGGCGCATGGGTGTTGTTCGGCAGTGGATGGTGAGACCGGTGATACCTGTTCGGACCAGCCTCGAGACTAGGGCTTCTGTGAGCTCGGGAGTTTCGAGAAGGCGGATCTTCACAGAGATGCCGATTTGGTATGGTTCGCCGACTTCTTTGACAAGAGCTTCGAGAATAGACACGAGCAGATCTGGGGTGCGTAGCAACGCAGCTCCCATTCCGCCAAGTGTACTGAACGGCTTCGGGCAGCCCGAGTTCACGTCGATTCCATCCACATCCCCCGCGACCATCTTGGCGGCTTGAACGGCAAGCTCTGGCGAGGCCGTACCCATCTGATATATAAGCTTTCCTTTCTCCCGTATCGGATCAATGCGGTATATAATGGACTCTTGCACCGGCTTGTCCTTGCGTCCGCCGTTTGACGGAGTGCGTGTGAACTCGATAGTGCCGTTGCGGGGGTTCACGCGGCGGGCGGCGCCGATGATCGCCTTATCAATCGTTTCAGGACCCCAGACTAGGTCTGCGCCATATTTAAGAGCCAGGAGGCGGGATGGCAGCTCGCCGGACCGCACCATCGGTGCGAGCACGACCTTGCCACGGTAATCGACACCCTTGGCGGGGATGGGAACTCGTTTCGGAGAGGAAGACATGAGGGCACGGACGAAGTTGATCATAGCATTCTTCGGCTTTAGATAAGTTTTGAGGGATCTTCCGAGAACTGTTGGGTAAGTTCTTATCAAGCAACTGGAGAACCGAAATCACGATGACCGATCAATGACTGGTGGGTTGAACCGTTGCACAAGGCGGAGATGGAATGAAAATTCCTTGTCACGTGCGATAAGAACTTAAATTCGGACATACCGATCGCGGAGCCGTGCCTGCCAAGTATACATTTCACGTGACTAATAGTCATTCTTGGAGTGCACCGCAGATTTTTGGCTGAATTCTAAACACCGCAATCAAGGTCCAATCATGCCGGTGACACGTATCGACCGCCTATAGACCTGTGAGAATCTGCAGCAAGACTGATCACACGATTAAATATTTCGTGATGGTGGCGCGAATGACGAAGTTCTAGGTACTAGTACCAAGTATATTGAAGTTGTGTATTGTAATTTTGCGTATTATCAATACGAGCGGGCAAGCTCTCAACAGGGGGAACGAATTTTGACTGCAATATTGTTGTGCTCGATGCTTGATCAGAAAGATCTCTGCAAAGATAAGAAGCCGAGTCGTGCTATATACCTCTATATCTCCATAGATGACTTTAGTAGAGGTCTTCGGAACTGATCAGACTACTGTCCTCCCGAATCCAGAACAACCTCGGAGCTTGCAAGTCGACCGAAACTTTCTCCCGACAACTTCCAGTCTTTATAACCCTTCAACGGCGCATCGGCTCCAGTCTTATGGTAAGCTCCCCAAAATCGCCATTCCCAGCTTTCTCCGTCCCAATGACCTGATTGAAAAGGTTTCTGCATCGCTGGCTCGATTTCCCCTTTCGATGCTACCGGGAAAAAGCATCCTTGTACACGAAATACGTACTGCAGCTCCATTGACCCGGCGACAGCTGCCCACCGCCCGTCCGATACTCGCCCTCACTCGCTGCCAGCCCGCGCCTTGTCGCACATCAGCAACACTGGCTCCCCCCACTAAACAAGCCCCTCCTCCCTCTCCCTCTTCCTCCTCTTCCTTTTCTTCTTCTTCCTCTCCCTCCAAACCATTACCTCCCTCCTCAGCTTCTCGAATTGATCGTTCGATTGCTTCCGTAACAAATCGTGCCGCTCTCGTTTCCAGACATTTTGCTACGTCCGCTACCCCGCCGTCTACCACAATGTCCTACACAATCCGCAAGATTGGCCAGCCCTACACCCTGGAGCACCGGGTGTACATTGAAAAGGATGGCCAAATCGTCTCTCCTTTCCATGACATTCCCCTCTACGCCAATGCTGAGAAGACAATCCTGAACATGGTCGTTGAGATTCCCCGCTGGACCAACGCCAAGCAGGAGGTATGCGCAATGATACCCCGCCAGGGCACAGATTATTGTGGCGAATCTGCAGGAAACTGACTTTGGGCCATATATAGATCTCCAAGGAGGAGTTCCTCAACCCCATCAAGCAGGACACCAAGAAGGGCAAGCTTCGTTTCGTTCGCAACTGCTTCCCCCACAAGGGCTACCTCTGGAACTACGGTGCCTTCCCCCAGGTACGTCACAAATGCAGACATCGACCGTTATTGTTGCAATATAAACTAACTCCGGCTTAGACCTGGGAAGACCCCAATGTCGTCCACCCCGAGACCAAGGCCAAGGGTGACAACGACCCACTTGACGTTTGCGAGATCGGTGAGCTTGTCGGCTACCCCGGTCAGGTCAAGCAGGTCAAGGTCCTCGGTGTGATGGCTCTGCTCGATGAGGAGGAGACCGACTGGAAGATCATTGTCATCGACGTCAACGACCCCCTTGCCCCTAAGGTTAACGACATCGAGGATGTTGAGCGCCACCTCCCCGGCCTTCTTCGTGCCACCAACGAGTGGTTCCGCATCTACAAGATCCCCGACGGAAAGCCCGAGAACCAGTTCGCTTTCTCCGGTGAGGCCAAGAACAAGAAGTAAGTTGACCTCATAGAGTGCACTTCATCTTGTCTAACAATATATAGGTACGCTGAGGAGGTCATCAACGAGTGCGCCGAGGCCTGGGAGAAGCTCATAACCGGAAAGTCTGACCGTGGAGAGATCAGCCTGTAAGTCATTTGCCTTCCAGGTTTCATAGCATTGAGTGCTGACCAGTTATTAGTGCCAACTCCAGCCTCGACAGCCCTGACCGTGCCAACCCCTCCCAGCTTGCTGAGATCCCTCGTGGCGAGAACCTCGCCCCTGCTCCCATTGATGGTACCATTGACAAGTGGTTCTTCATCTCCGGAGCTGCTGTGTAAATTCATGACACGCGAAAATAGAAATTCGAGTTTTTGCATTACCCGGCAAATGAATATAAAATCGCTATTAGCATAGAATACCATACATTTTACCTGGCCCGATCAGTGCAATTCAGGTCTTGTCAATATGACCGAGTCTAACTCCCGTGAAGATAGACAACCACGGCACCCATACTCGAAGGCACGGGGTACCTCGGATCGATAAGAGCAGCCCTATTCTGAACCTAGAAGAGTGCATGCCATGCCTATATGGCAAACTCATGTCGAAAGCCATTGATACCGTAGCAAACAAACAATCACCTAGCGCCAACGGCAAAAGCTATGATAATCATTCATGCAATATTGTAAACACAAAATCGTAGTAAATATACATTAGAAATACACCTTCCCTTCTCCTATCCCTCTTACCTCCCTTCCCCAGACCAAAAGCCAAATATACCCATAATCACCCCTTCAAAGCCTGCTCACGCTCAATCGCCCTCCCAATTCGCGCCAGCTCTTCAACAACATCTCCGATCTTCATCTGACGCTTCCCAACCTCAAGCTTGACTTCCTTGCCGCCCTTGAAGCCCACGACTATCTCGGGCTGTTTCGTTGACTCGCGCGGGAGCTGTGTGACTTTGATGTCGATGTGTGTGGCACTGCCGGTGGGAACTGTGTTTGGGTTGCGGAGGAGGGAAAGAAGAAGGCGGCATCCGCGGGAGGAGCGGGCGAAGGGGTTGAATGTTGTGCGGAGACTGGCTATTGTTGAGACGGGGATTGCCATGGTGGGTGGTTTAGAGGGTCTGATGGGTTGGTTAGTAGTGGGTCATGGTTTGTATTGAAGGTGCGCGCGTACAGGTAAGACCCCGGTAGGTCTGTCAAGTACCGATAGCGAGACTGGTTGAAGTTGGCCGCGAGAGGGATTGTCGTCAATTGTATACGCTTGCTAGTCTTGTTGTCTTGCGACTTTTAAGCGGGAAAATCGCGGACAAATTAGAGTGGCCCGGCTCGGAGGTTCTCCAGTTTGCATCTGGTGCAAACTTTCACCTCAGGAACCGATGACGAAGCGGAACTGGACACTTGGATATTCTCGACATTGATACCAGATCAAGCTCTATTTCACATTTCGCTGGCTACGACGAGCTCTCAATCATGCGGCGGTAGTAATGTAGGGTTGTATGCTCACTTGAACGATTCCTCGAACTTGCTGCGCGCCTGCATCGCAATCGATAGAACTCCCCACCTCCACAATGTCCACGGTTTCCGCGCTTCAATCGCGCTTGAAGGAGGTGTCGACGGCCCTGGCTCAAATACATCCTCTAATTTCTCGATTACACAACTTCACTACAGCTATTGGGCAAGGGGATGAAGCACGCACAGAGCTCGGAGCAGAGATCCACTCTCGACTGAAAGATGCCGAAAATGAACTGGAATTATTGAAGGATGATGTTGATGCTCTAGAGGCATCGACGGATGTCAGACGGAAAGGAGTGGACTCGGAGAAGGAGACAGAGAAGGAGCGGGTGATTGCTTTAGCTCGGAGGCTAGGGGATGATTTGAGAAGGTAGGCTAAGCATCTGGGCCGAAGTCATTAAGTTGAGCTAGACTGACGATTGATTGGAATCGTAGGACACGAGGAGACTTTCGCAGTGCTCAATTACAAGCGAAGCGGAATGCCGAACTTGCCCGGCGCAAAGAAAGAGAATTGCTCTTTTCAAGAGCGGAGGGTGCTGAGAGGCGGAATCAGACAAAGGAGAAGTTGACCCAGGACGATATCGTGAAAAATGCTTCTAAGGATGTTACAACGGCGTTGAGGCGGACACATCATCTGATGCAAGCCGAGCTTTCTCGGAGTCAATTCGCACAAGAGACGTTAGGTATGTCTGAGTCGTCCCGCGCCATGGGAAATGGATTTAACAAATTTTTAGAACAATCGAGCGCCGCTTTATCTTCTCTGTCAGAGTCTTATACCAGCCTTGATACGCTCCTCTCATCTTCACGGAACCTCGTTGGGTCTCTTCTTCGCTCTCAAAAGTCGGACACATGGTACTTGGAAACAGCATTCTACATTCTCGTTGGCACAATCTCATGGTTAGTATTTCGTCGTTTGCTGTACGGGCCGCTCTGGTGGCTAGTGTGGATGCCACTTCGACTGGTGTCGCAATCTGTCTTTGGTATTCTTGGGGCCGTGGGTATCACCAGCAAGGCCGTTCAATCTTCCGCGACGGTCGCAGCGCCTGACTTGTTAGTACAAGAAACACCAATCCTTCATGCACCAGAAGTCAAGGTTCATGGCGTTGGCGGAGAGGCTGTTCCCGACCAGGTCCCAGGCACAGACTCGGTAGACCGGGACTGGGTTCTTGATAAAATTGGTGAGATAGTCGAAGAAAACGCCGACCATACTGGAACGATTTTGGATGAGATCTCCCTAGAGCAGGAGATACCAGAAGAGATACCTTCGAACACGAAGAAGCGGATGTATGAGGCGACGGAGGTACTACAGAACCCCAGAGATGAACTATAGATAGAATCATGATGCCATAATGTAAACGAAACCTTCTTCCAAAGAACTCTTGCCATGACTGCATAATATCAAAGCAACATTACTATCAGTGTGCTAGCAACAGAGCTTGGATAGTGCAGAGGATCTGGGGCTTAATTGATTTCTTGGCAAACGCGTCAGACCAAGTGGAGACGCGTTTTCGAGGGTTCTTGCGATTTGAGCTTCATCAAGCTTCACGAGCAATTTTCGTCAGATAATACCACCTAAATTTGCATTTATTCTCGATACCAATTACATCACTCTACAAAGCCAACCATGGCAGCTAATTTCTTCAGCAATAAGGCGCGCGCCGCCGCAGCTGCAACAGGCAGTTCAAAGCAGAAGCCAACAGAAGGAAAGGAAGAGCAATCGCGACAACAGCCATGGGTTGAAAAATAGTATGTGATATTATCGCTGGAGATCCTTTTCCAGACCGAAATTGACAAGATACAGTCGTCCTAAGACTCTAGATGATGTGGCCGCCCAAGATCACACGACGAAAGTGCTCCAGCGGACACTGCAAGCTTCCAACGTACGTTATCCTCTGCGCAGAACTCGATACGATACTAATATGCTTTGTCGCAGCTTCCTCACATGCTTTTCTACGGCCCTCCAGGAACCGGAAAGACATCAACGATCCTCGCCCTCGCCAAATCCCTGTTCGGCCCTGCCCTCTACCGTTCCCGTATCCTCGAACTGAACGCTTCAGATGAACGTGGTATTGGAATCGTCCGTGAGAAGGTCAAGGGTTTTGCTCGTGTCCAGCTCAGCCATCCCACGGGGCTAGATGCAGCATACTTCGAAAAGTACCCGTGCCCTCCGTTTAAAATAATTATCCTCGATGAGGCAGACAGCATGACCCAGGATGCCCAGTCCGCCCTCCGCCGCACAATGGAACAGTACAGTCGGATAACCCGCTTCTGCCTGGTTTGCAATTATGTCACAAGGATTATCGAACCGCTTGCAAGTCGATGCAGCAAGTTCCGCTTCAAGCCGCTGGATAATTCGGCTGCTGGGGATAGGCTTGCGCAGATTGCGCAGATGGAGAATTTGTCGCTTGAGGAAGGGGTTGTCGAGAAGCTCATATCGTGCAGTGATGGTGATCTACGGCGTGCTATCACATACATGCAGAGTGCGGCTAGGCTAGCTGGTGCCGCGCAGTCTGGCAACAAGGACGACGATGAAGACGAGGAGATGAAGGATCAGGGCTCCGAGACGATTACTGTTCGAACTATCGAGGAGATTGCGGGTGTTGTACCTGAAGACATCATCGACAGGATTATCCAGTCCCTACAGCCGAAGAAGGTCGGTTCCTCATATGAAGCTATATCGAAGGTTGTTACGGAGGTTGTGGCGGACGGCTGGAGTGCAACGCAGCTCCTTCTACAGGTACATACTCCTCGAGACTATCACGCATTCTGTCACTGATTACTCAACACTCTTAGCTCTATAAACGAATCATATACAACGACGCCATAACCGACATTCAGAAGAACAAGATTGTGCTGGTTTTCTCAGAAATGGACAAGCGACTAGTTGATGGTGCCGACGAGCATCTGTCAATCTTGGACATCGCTCTGAAGATCTCTGGCATCCTTGGCGGAGCGTAAGCAGGCATGAGAATTTGCGAATTATTCTCAAAGCGCTACTTTTATCTCGAAGTAATTCTGAACTCCAGCAGCCGTCTCAACCAATACAGCGGTGAATGGCCTGAGAGGACGAAACTTCGCCCGCCGCGGTAATAGTCACAAACTGGTGGATTGAATGGTCTCAGTGAAGAAAACGGCTTCGGTGAATTCCCCATTTATCCCGCGCAGAGCAGGCCAATCTAGATGAATGACTGTATGACTGAATTCTTTATTCACCTTGTAAACCGTCGTCTTTCTAGGTACCATGCTTTTCACTCCATATTCACTCTGAAGGTCCACTCATCATTCACTCTTCCCCAACCCCCCTTGAGCGTTTAAATATCTCCCTTACTTCTTCCGCTGCCTCAAGGACTTCGTCCTTCCTACATAGCCCTCACCGGATCTCCCGTTCACACTGCCTGTCCGCCATGGTCTGACAGTAGAACCTCCCCGACATGTTCGTCACGGTGCTCCTCAGCGTGGTACAGACGAGGTAAGTTGTCTTCATAAAGACCGCCGTCGACGGATTTATACTGACTTGCGCGACTCCAGATTTCCGAGGTAGCTTGATCACTTCCTGATGCCGTTGTTGCTCTCAATGCCTTATTGGGAGCCATGGGCGAGCGAGCAAAAAGATCACTCCTTCGCAAACTCTTTGAAGTGTCATCAGGCAAAGCACATGGTTCGCTTGTTTTCGTATGGACGCTCGTACAGGTCGAGCGACTTGGTTTAAGGCGATCGGGGCCCTTGAGGAATGGGAACCTTGACCAGATGCATTGGTTCTGTTGTGCATGGGTATGGTATGGTGGAACTCACCTGAAGCGAAATTCAGCACAGGCCCAGAATGCTGTTGGGCTGACTGAATCTCTGAGAAACCTGAAATGCGACGAGGTTCCTGTCGGCCTTGTCCTATTTCAACCCTTCGACCCTAAGGACGCTAGATTTTTCACAATCAACCCGCGGGTCCTCCATTCGTGTCTGAAGACCCTCTTGAAAGATACGCCAATCGACAAGGAAGCCGTGGATGAGCATGATCTTGAGCTGAGTCTCGAGGACCTTGTACCGCTCTCTCATGCCGCCGATCTAAGAGAAGCAATCGGCCAAAGCCTTCAGTGCAGAGCAAATCTTCTTTACCAATGATCCTGACCTATACTTGAGGCACGATCCAGACCGTCTCTGCGGTGGAAGATGGATTGCGCTTTGGAGAATTGGCTCCCTTTATTTTGGCCGGCGCACAAGGGCTCGAACAGACTGAGTTCATCGAGGACATGTTTCTTCCTAGTCGACGCTCGCAACTAACGCCACGCTATTCAAAATAGGTCCTGCAAGCACCAGTTTCCAGTCCACAGCACGCTAGAATCTCTCAAGGCTGCTACACTGGTTGCGGTAGACTGGAATACACTCCGCTAATCAGCTTCGGGCATGTCAACTCTCAAGGGGGGCAGGTTTGGTTAAGTAGTCCAATAAATCAGAAGTAGTCAATCGAGAAACATTAAGAATTCTTTTATTTTCCTGCATGACATCAAGAAATAAAGTGTAGTCGGGTGGCTGCGGGCCGATGGGAGTGTATGGATGTATCGGAAGGACTGGTCCGAAGGGCTTTTCAGTGGGATCATCACCGTCGGCCACTCCCAGCCGATGTTAGCTTTAACAAACAACAATTTGAGTGGCCCTTCACCATGCCCAAAATATCAAGGCCGGCAATAGGTACTCCGGAATTCAGAGCTGTATGTGTTCAAGTTACGTCCAGTTCAGGGATGAAATACCCATGCTAACCTTTGCCAGTGTACAGAGTGTCGAGTGAGGACTACCAATCACGAACAAATTGAGCACTACTAACACCACACTTCAATCAACCCAGAAGCGTAAGAGTAAGGTATGGCTCATTTGTCTGCGTAACAATCTCCACTCTAGTTTGTCTAATCAAGATACAGTGCTCGGGCACCTCTCCATGCCAGTACTGCAGTCGAACCAAGAAGCAGTGTGTGTTCATCAATGTCCCGCCCCGGACACCATTGACAAGGAAGTATGTTCCGCTGGTGACTTGATTTGTATTATCTGCTGAGAATGCACAGAAACCTGGATGATGCAGAGCGCCGCTGTGCAAGGTTGGAAGAGGCCCTGCGTCGATTGAATCCTGCTTTAGATGCTGAGAACATCCTGGCAGGCGGGGAGACGCCCGCCGACAGCTGCTCAGAAGGAGCACCCGACCAGTCTCATAATCTCAATTCCATTGCAGAAAGCTTAGCAGGATCAGAGGGGAATGATGAATTTGAGTGGAATGAAGCCACATCGACTCGCAGACGACGAGGATGCGCCGATGGAATGGCACTGTTACCCACGGACAAGGCTAAATCCGGATACCTTGGTGAGTAGTTCAACACCTTTCAATGTCCAAGACATTAATCCGTGATCTAGGGACTAGCTCTGGGTCCACATTGCTGAGAACGATTACGGGCAGCTTACCGGAGTCTACCAGCTTAGATGCTGAAGAGCGCCGTTTTGGTTTGCGTACAGCCGCTCATGAACTGGGGTCACCATCATTTGCCGAACATATGAATAATACCATCGTTCTGGACGGCCTTGTTGATGCCTACTTCAGATACTACCACCCATCCTACCCGATTTTACATGAGCGCACTTTTCGACGAAGATATAACACCCGCCGTCAAAATTGCCCGCACACAGATTGGCATCCGATCTTCTATCTCGTCCTTGCTATCGGTGAGTGGCTTTTAGGCGTGGATTCTGGTCCGGAGCAATCGAAGCACTATAATGCGGCACGTTCGCGAATGTCTATGCGCATGCTGGAATCAGGGAGTCTTCTCACGGTTCAGACGTTCCTTTTGATGGTATTTTTGTCAAAAGAAGCCCCTCCTTAGAGTACATCAACCGCTCTAATACTGCAACAGGGCAACAATACTCAAAAACGAGACCGACCAAATACAGGATATAACTTCGTGGGGATAGCGTACCGAATGGCCCTAGGACTGGGTCTCCATCGCGAACCACCACCAGAGTCCACAGCAGATACTCTGCTTAACGAGCAAAGAAGGGTAGCTTGGTGGAGTGTGTACTGCTTTGATAGTGGCTTCAGCTTGACTACGGGACGACCCATCATGGCGTCCGACTCTTTCATCGACACAAGACTTCCTCGCAACATTGACGACTCGGTAGAATGGACAGATTACTTGTACCAAGTCAACTTTGCTGACTTGGATATAGGAGTGTGAGATGACGTCTATCCTTCCACCACCCACCAACCAGCCAACTATATACTCGGCTCTCATTGCACAATCAAAGCTGGCTGTTATTGGCAACACAATATACCGTGATGTAGTATCAATCCATATTCAGACAGGAGTTGGACTAAGAGTTGCACGGTCGCTGGATCACCAGCTAAAGGCTTGGAAGCTTTCTTTGCCTGTCTATTTCACAGCCCATGAAATTCCGACTTGGTTTCGTGGCCCACGTGCAATAATCTTGTGGAAAGAACAAAACCTTCGGATGCTACTCTGGTGGGGAAGCCAACGCCTGTGCAGCACCTCGTCCGAATCTGAAGAAGCAGCAAATCTGTGCCAGTACACTGCCATCGAGGCCATACAGGAGATAGCCACATACTGCATTGACCACCCGAGCACTATACATGCAGGCCTTGCCTGGTATTCCATCTATTTCATTTTTCAAGCTGTGATAGTCTTGAGTATACATCAATTCAAGCCGCAAAATTCGATGGAGCTAGGGTTGACCGGGGCTGATCAGCTATGGATCCTTTCTATTACAAAGGCACGAGAAACGCTGGCTCAATTAGCACAGAATAATGCAGCTGCAACCCGCTGCTTAAAAGTGCTAGACAGGATATGGCAGCACTCTCAAACAGCTCAGTCTACTTCACCGCCAGTTGCAACGCTCGATGTCGATAGTGGTCAACAGTCCTCTGGAGAAGCATGTGCAGTCGACCCAGCCTTACAAATTTTCTTGAGGGACTCTACATGGGACAACTCCATTTTCGAAGGCCTAAATGGATTTCCTAGCACAGTCGAAGCAAATCCTTTTGATAATCTCGCTACTAGCTTCTTCGAACCCGACCCAGCTTCGGGATGATGAACAGCCTGACAACTAATCCAATACACCTTCGATCAGATTCTTAATACCTTCGCACCTTCCCGTTCGCTCCCAAGCCTCGGACGCCTTGTCAAACGGAACTATGCTGCTGATGAGCGGCTTGACTGACAGCTTCCCTGAGTCCAATAAATCAAGAGCAATCTCGTAATCACCAGACCCATATCGAAAAGCCGTCTTGAGCACGACCTCCTTCCCACACATGTCCAGCAACGGCAGTGTTTGCATTGGCTTTCCCAAGCCAATCTGGATGAATACTCCGCCTGCCCCTAAAGCATACAATCCAGCTTGAGCAGAGGCTTCCACGCCGGTACATTCCAGAACCACATCGACACCGTCCTCAAGCCAATTCTCTCCTTTAATGTGGGCCGCAATCCGCTCAGGCGTTGCAGCTAAGTCTGGTTTGACGATTGTACATCCTAAAAACTGCCTCGCAAATTCGGTCTTCTTGCCACTGATGTCCGTGATAAGAACCGACTTTGCGCCATATGCCTTCGCAGTAGCTGCCGCCCACAGTCCAATCGTCCCTGCGCCTTGCACCAACACCGTCTGTCCGGGCCTTATCTCAGCCAGCCTGACTCCATGAACGGCAACAGCCAGCGGCTCAACAAGAACAGCCTCATCCAAGCTCAGCGCTTCTGGAATCTTGTACACAAAGTCTTCAGGGATCCTGAACAGCCGACACAGAGTCCCATGCGCATCAGGCGGATCTGCCGCAAACTTCATACTCGGGCACAGATTGTACCGGCCCGCCTTGCATTTCTGACACCGCTTGCATGAAAAGCCGGGCTCAATAGCCACTCGGTCACCGGGTACGACGCTTTGAACGGCCGAGCCAACAGAGTGCACGATGCCGGAGGCTTCGTGGCCCATTACTAGTGGTGCGTCCTCTGAGACCATGCGGAGTATACCGCCGTGTTCCCAGAAGTGGACCTAAGGAGTCAGCTAGTTAGTGTGCAGTTTTGCTAATGTCTGAAGAGGTTTACGAACGTCACTCCCACAAACTCCAACGTAGGAGATTCGAATCAAGACATCGTTGGGATCCTCGATAGGCCTCACCGGGCGATTCTCATAGCGGACTTTTCCTGCCCCGTAGAGGAGGCAAGAGAGGTTCTTGGGGTTTCTGTTAGTACAGCGTCGAAGTAGTTAGGCTTATGAGGGCTCACAGTTTCTGACATGGTTTACTTTTTGCAGCTGCCGTGCTCTCTTAATGATGGAAGCTTGATTGTTCCTCTGAGAGAAGCGTGCTGAGGCGTTTCTTATAGGTAGCTATAGCTCAGGTCGCATTATCGGCTTGCTGTCGGCCGATGGCTGCATAGTGTACAGCGGTCCGAAGGCCAAAGCACATACTTCTCAGCGAATTCAGACAATCTAGACATCCAAATCTTAACTAGACAGATCCTTTCCCTAAGCTGCATCGACCTAGCCGCCGAATATTTCCTGAAATATCAAGATACCATAAGCTACCTCTAGCTACAGCACGACCCATCTAGGTAAACCTATATACATAATAATCTACCCTAAGTCAAGATATACCCCCCATCAATAACAACATCACTCCCCGTCATATAACTACTCGCCTCACTGGCCAAATACAAATACAGACCCTTGATCTCCTTCACATGCCCCTGCCTCCCGAGAACGGCCATGCGATAAGCCTCGTTCAGCGCCTGCGGGCCCGCACCCATCTTCGTATCAAAGAAGCCCGGGGAAACAATGTTTACCCGCGCGAAGTCCCTCCATTCGCGGGCCAGAGATTTGCCGAAGTGTGTGACAAAGGCCTTTGACCCGTTGTAGACGGGCTGGTCGACGGGGACGTTCACGATGTGGCCGCTCATGCTAGAGGTTATGATTAGGTTGCCGAACCCTTGTTTCTTGAAGAGGGCTCCGGCGGATTTTGCGGAGAAGAGGACGCCGTCAACTGGTGGAATTGTTAGAGAGAGGTATATTGAAAGAGAATGGTGGCAGGACGTACCATTGACGGACATCTGCTTGCGGTATTCGTCGATGGTTTGCTCGAGGATGGGTTTTGAGATGGCCATGCCGGCGTTTGCGATGAAGACATCGATCTTAGAGAAGTCCTTGGCTACTTGAGATACAGCGGCTTCGACTTGTTCGAAGTTTGAGACTGGAATTACGATTAGTATTTGAAGATTCATTTTGGACTGGTGTGTGTGTTCTTACCGTCAACTTTATAGGCCTTCGCCTCAATCTTATGCTCTTTGGCTAGCTCTTCCGCCCTTGAGACTGCTGCATCGTTTCTATAGGGGCTGTCAGTTGATCTTATATCTATGAGACTTGTAACAGATCGGACGGAGAACATACGAGTTATACCAAAGCGCAACATGGGCCCCAGCTTCGGCCATGGCCTCTGTCACGGCAAGACCAATTCCATCCGCAGCGCCGGTAATGACAACCACTTTGCCGGCCATGCTGAGTTGATTCATGACGTTGCTTGGGGTGTTTGGGAAGGGGCGGGGAAAGCCATCCCTTTCGATACTGCAGTCCTCTGTTGTCATAGACATCTTGAAATTTGTTTTATGAGCGAATCCGATACTGAGAAATGAGTGAACTAATGCGCTGGAAAGTTGAAGGTATTTTATATTAATAACACGCCTGTCGGCTGAGTATCAGCCGAGAAGGACTTGGGTAGAGTGGAGTGTGGAGCTGGTTTGATGCGCTGTTATGCGCGGGGAAGACCGACTACTAGGCAGTTGGTTGTATCTTGGGAGCTATAGCGGGACTCGGTACCCAGGGTAGGGTGTGGAAAAGGAAATCTTGGATGTGTATACAGTACTAAGCCTTATAATCACAAAATCTACACAAACGCAAGTACAGGCGAGAGCATGGATTCTATTCGAGCAGATTGATGATGAATATTAGCCGGGTATACTGTGAAGCTTAATTAACCGACTCGGCCCAACTGCGAGTGTCGGCTTCCCCACTCCGACATACTTTCTACTATGATCAGTGATCTCATAGACTGCACTGAACCCATCTTTATCTAGGGCACTGTCTATCTATCATAAATACACATATATTCGAGAGCTACATACGCCTTGTCTGTTTCCAAAGCCCTGTCTCTTATACATCACTTTGATTTTAGTATAGTCAGACCCAAGCTTACCCCATGCCGCGATTCTGCACCAGACGCCAACATTATCCAGAAGTCTCGTTCAGGAGATTACCTTGTACCAAAAGCCAGCCTGCCATTGACCCCAATTTTGGCATACTCAGCCTTTTTTACCAATATCGTGGGTAGCCCTAATAAGCTCCCCTGCTAAAGCGGCGCCAGATGTGACCGAAAACGGAGATGCACCCTCCGCTTTTCTTCCGAGCGATGACGGCGAGGTCTCCGAACTTTCTTACATACTCCTCCTACTCTATCTACTCCTTCAATTGTCTTTGTACATACGCCTTAGACATAGAACAGTTCTGTCTCTCTCATACAGTCCCCTTAGCTCACGAATATCCAAAACCCTCGCGCTCACGCAGTACCCCGCAATGACCCAACCCCGCTACCTGTCCGGCGATGCCGCGGGCATTCAAGAATTCTTGGACAAGTTCGATGTCAGTTTCTCTGCGGTGACTCTCTGAGTTTAAGTGTCGCGCAATACTGATTGTCCCTGCTAGGTGTTCCTCTTCGACTGTGACGGTCCGTTGTCTCCCGCAATTCTTCGCCCTCGTCATCCAACGGAAATACATCTTCGCAAACTGGAGCTGACCTAAATACTTGTATAGGAGTACTATGGTCCGGAGATCACCTTTTCCCAGGGACAGTCGAGACACTAGACTTGCTCAGATCAAACGGTACGCCCATCCAACACCTGTTTTCTTAAGGCCGCCAGCCTGTTCTCGCGTCGGGCCTTCAGCGCATCGAAGTACTGTCGCTAACACTGCGTCGACGCTTAGGCAAGCAAGTCGTCTTCGTCACAAACAACAGCACAAAGTCGCGCGCGGACTACAAGAAGAAATTACAGGGTCTAGGAATTCCCGCCACCACGGTCCGCCCACCCTTCCCATCTACCCCCGCCTCTGATCTCCAAACTAACCCCGTACGACACGCAAACAGGAAGAAATCTTCTCCTCCTCCTACAGCGCCTCAATCTACATCTCCCGCATCCTCTCTCTCCCCGCCAACAAACGCAAAGTTTTCGTCCTTGGCGAAACCGGCATCGAGCAGGAACTCCGCTCCGAGAACGTCCCCTTCATCGGCGGCACAGACCCGTCCTTCCGCCGCGAAATCACACCAGAGGACTACAAGCTTATCGCCGCCGGCGACGAGTCCCTGCTTGACCCGGAAGTCGGTGTTGTTCTTGTCGGATTGGATTTCCACCTAAATTATTTGAAACTCGCGCTCGCGTTCCACTATATCAGACGCGGGGCGGTGTTTCTCGCAACGAATATTGACTCGACACTTCCGAACTCCGGGACTTTGTTCCCTGGTGCGGGGTCGGTGAGCGCGCCGTTGATCTTCATGGTGGGCAAGGAGCCTGTTTCTCTGGGGAAGCCGAATCAGGCGATGATGGATGCGATTGAGGGGAAGTTTCATTTTGACAGGAGTCGTGCTTGCATGGTTGGTGATCGCGCGAATACGGATATCAGATTTGGGATTGAGGGAAAGCTTGGGGGGACGCTTGGTGTGTTGACGGGCGTAAATAGTAAGGAGGACTTTGTGGAGGGGGAGATTCGGCCGGCGGCTTATTTGGATAAATTGAGCGATCTGTTGCAGGTGAAGAAATAGATCAAGGTAGAGGGCTAGGCTGGAAATTAGATTTATTGGGCTGGTGTGTTGGTACATAGATATATAGAGTATAGTTAGGAATGTGGACATACATAGAGATAAAGCTAGCGGTATGCAAGGCCTGCCATACCTACATCTAGAAATGGGGATCCCTCATATATCCCTCAAGTTTCCACAATGCTAGGATTGTCAACGTGGGGATATGGGTTGGTGGCGTGAGGAACAGTGCAGGTTTTTTGAACAAATCACTATGGTCCCGGAGCTGATCAAGCTCGACTTGCGAGAAGAGTCGCGTGAGGTCAAAGACAGGGACCTTCGTGGTGTCGGTCCCCGGAAGGGTTGCGAGACTTGAGAGAGGAGTCGCACCATCATCTGGAACAGATCTAGCAACACCGTTCCCCATGTATAGGCCAACACCGCGCTCCATCCCGTTCGAGATCTCCATCTTTGAAATACCCCTGAGCATTGACTCCTTCGAGCAAGAATCAGTAAGATCAATTTCCCTCCACACGCCTTCATTGATCGTGTTATATCTCTTCGCCGTACCCTTCAATCGTTCCACAGCTTCCTGACGCATCATCCTCAACACGAACTCCGGCATATCAGTGCGCCAAGTAATTCGCAGCTCATCACGCTGCTGAAACAGCGGCCCCTTAGGATATTTCCAGCGGTGGGGAACTAACTGCCAAATAGGCGTATGTTTATTCTGGCGCGAGTTTATGACCGCATTTGAAAGTGATTCGAGGATATGGCTGCGTTCGACCATGCGAATTTTCAATGGCGGCGGTGCTTTACGATTGCTGGTTGACTTATGGGTAAGTCTTTCGAGAGCGTGGGACAAGAGGGAGATGGGGAGGAGCCAGAGTTTGGAGGCCGGTGAGGAGGGTTGTTGCTTGCGGGTTGGCTTCTTGGGGGCGGTGGTGTTTGGGGTCTGTGCAGAGTTGGACTCGGGCTCAGAGTCTTGGGTTGGTTCTGGGGTGGTGATGGGTTGTTCAATGAGCCCCCATTCTGTAAGGAGGTGCTTTGGTACGCGGGCACCTGTGACGTTGCATTGCCGGATGGAGGAGGCTAGGGCCACGGCCCATGGGTTGTTGTCGAGGGCAAGTTTGTCTTCGTAGGTTGGTCTTGCTTTCCTGCGGTGGCGGACTTTGCGGAAGGGGTAGGGGTATCTTAAAAGGGGTGATTGAGGAAGAAGTTGTGAGGGTGACTTTGAAGGCTTTGCGGTGTCGTTGTTCTCGGTGTTGTTGCGCTTGCCTGTGTCGTCGGGAGTAGCTATTGTGTTGGAGCTTGCAGCCGATTCATGTCTGGGCAAGGAGACCGAGTATAATCGCCGGAGTACGTGTAGACGCCATTGCGCGTATGGAACGTGGCGGTGGAGGCGGTCCATTGAGGTTGTCGTGGTGTTGGAGAGGCAGGAAATCTCCGCCGAGCGGAAACTTTAGCTTCAGGTCCTGGAGCTCCGCCTCCGCTCCGCAACTCAGTTTCATCACCGACTCCAAGTTTCCTCATTCCTTAACCTTCAGTCCTGACTCTTCATACACTCTTACCATGAATGCGAGTCGCTTATTACCGCGACTATGTCGTGCTACCGCTCGCCCTTCGATAAGAAGCTTTTCTAGCTCTATTCCAGCTCTGTCACCTGCGCAACCTCCGCGGGGCTGGACACCGACGCCCTTCGTGACGGAGACAGTGGTAAGCTCTTCTCTCCTGATTGCGCTCAATTTTTAAGAATCTCGTATTAACAAGCTTTAGGGAGGTGGCTGGCACACCTGTACGTGAACAGCCCTCAATGCAAAAGTAGAAACACTCTAACAAAGCAATCCACGCAGACGACATCTTCTCTAGACTTCTGAAGGTAGATACTTCGATCCAATCCGTCTCAAACACTCTATATTCTAATTGCAAACAGGAACGAATCATCTGCTTAAATGGCGAAGTCGACGAAACCATGTCTGCCTCCATCGTCGCCCAACTCCTCTTCCTTGAAGCCGACAACCCGCAGAAACCCATCCATCTCTATATCAACTCTCCCGGAGGCTCCGTGACCGCCGGTCAGTTCCTCTCACCAACCATTACCCCTCTACAATCACCGTAATCTAAACTCTGTCTCCACAGGCCTCGCAATCTACGACACAATGACCTACATTGCGTCCCCCGTCTCAACCATCTGCGTCGGCCAAGCCGCCTCCATGGGCTCCCTCCTCCTCTGCGGCGGCCACCCCGGCCAACGATACTGTCTCCCACACTCCTCAGTCATGATCCACCAGCCGTCTGGTGGGTACTTTGGACAGGCAACAGACATCGCGATCCACGCGAAAGAGATCCTGCGCGTGCGACACCAGCTCAACCAGATCTACAAGAGGCATTTGACGGGGAAGAAGGAGATGAGTCTTGATGAGATTGAGAAGCTGATGGAGAGGGATTATTTCATGGGTGCGCGCGAGGCGTTGGAGTTGGGGATTGTGGATGAGATACTTGATCGGAGGGTTAAGGGGGGACCTGCCGGGGGTGTGCATCCGGGGAATGGAGAGAAGGGGGATAAGGATGAGTAGATTAGCTTTGT